>NW_012103020.1:3562657-3581032 GCF_000951045.1 Mandrillus leucophaeus | reverse complement strand
TACTAATAAGCTCAACTAAGATCACTACTTGGTTGATAGTATTTTTGGCTAGAGTTAGTGCAGTTTATATCACTTGAAGTTTTTATAAGACTCATTATCTCCTCCCAACACAAAATCACTCATGACCATTACCTAAATCAAGATGCAGAATTGTTCCATCTCTCTAAAGGTCTCTTACGCTCCCCTTTTCAGTCATGAAAAAGCCTATATCCTTCCTAAAATATTGTAAATTATGTATATAATCGAGTATCTAGAACAACTGCTAACAGACCCATAGAACACGATATGCTCAAAAGCACTACAGATAAGCCAAAATGGAACTCTAAAAGATGTTTGAGTAATGTATAAGAGGCCAGGGCAAAGCAGACAGCAACAGAGAGGAAATAAGAGAGAGAAACAAACAACAGAAAACGAAAGATAAAAGAGTGCACCTGAGTTCTAACATGTTATTAATTACATAAAAATCAGATGACCTAAATACATCAATTACAAAAAGGGATTGGCAGAGTAGATTTTTTTAAAAGCCCCCAGAACAACTAATAACTAACTCTATGCTGTCTACAAAAAAAAAGAAAAGAAAAAGAAAAAGAAAAAAAATTAAATACAGCAACACAGGCAAGTTGAAAATATATAGATGGAAAGACAGACACAACACAGGCACTAGTCAATAGAAAGCATGGATGGCAATATTGTTAATAGATAAAATAGACTGTACAACAAAGAAACCATACCAGGAACAGAAAGGCACATTGCACACTGATGAAAATAAGTCAACACAGCAAGAAAACATAAGCAATTCTAAATATGTAGGCAACAAGAAAGCTTCGACAAAAACTAATAAATACTTACGACAAAAACTAATAAAACTGAAAGGAAAAATAAAAATAAACACAATCATAGTTGAAAACATAAACCCTATTCAATAATTACTTATCAGAACATCAGCAAGGACATAGAAGAACTCGAAAATGCCACCAAGCAACAGAATCCTACTGACGTTTATAGAACACAGCACAACACCTAACAAAAGCAGAACACACGTTCTTCATAAGTGCCATTGCAACAGTCAGCAATGTAGCCTACACCGTGGGTCCCAAAATAAGCTACAAAAATAAAGAAAGAAAAGTATACTTATTATTTTATCTGAATATAATGGAATAAAATGAACAATCAATACAAGTAAAGTAACGTGAAAATCTCCAAACACCTGGAAATTAAACCATGGGCTTCTAAATAATTTATGTGTCAAAGGAAAAGTCTTGAAGAAAATGAAACATAAATGAATATTGAAATAAATGAAAATGAAAACACACATATCAAAATTTGTGAGCTGTAGTTAATGCAGCATTGGGAAATTTATATCACTAACTGTTCACATTTGAAAGTAAGAATGACATAAAAATCAAGAATCTAAGCTCTTAGTCCTAGAAACTAAAAAAAGAAAGGCAAAGTAAAACCAAACAAAGGAAAAGAAAGTGAATAATCAAGATAGTAGAAGCAATTGATAAAATTGAAAACACAAAAACAATAGTGAAATTTAATCAACTCAAATGGATCATAGATCTAAATGTAAACTTGGTGAAAGATAAATTTGGGTTCATCCATGTAATGAACTATACACAACAATTAATAAATGGAGCAATAAAAATAAAACTCAAGGACCTCTCATTGGAACAAAAAAACCAGTATCAATATGTAGCATATGGTAAGATCCTTTCATACATCATTCCTGAAATCACAAAATTATAATTATGTTAAACAGATTAGGGATTGCTGGGGTTAGGGTTTGATTACAGAGGAGATGTTTGAGAGTGCCTTTGGCATGTTGAAACAGTTCTGCATCCTGACTGTGTAGCTACACAAATCTAAATATGCGATAAAATCTCATAAAACTCTTCTGAAAATGTGCATATAAAAGTCACTGAAATCTGAATAAAGTCTTAAATTTAGTTAACAGCATTGATCCAATGTCAATTTCCTATTTTTGATAATTGTACTATGGTAATATCAGATTTTATCATTGGGGGAAGTTGAATGAAAATTACATGGGAGCTCTCTGGAATTTTTTGTCACTTTTGATCATAAAAAGGTTTCAAAACACACATACACCCCCCCCCGCCCCCACTATATGTCTGGGCACAGAGACTTACACACAAAGAGACACTATTTGAAGATGAAGCCATAGAATGCCAGAGAAAGTCAGAGTCCTAGCAAACCACCAAAAATGAGGGGAGAGACATGTAACACATCATCTCTCACAGGCCTAAGAAAGAATCAACCCACCTGACACGTTGATATTGGACTTCTAGTTTCCAGAACTGAGAGACAATAAATTTGTCTTCTTTAACCTCCTCAGTTTGTGCTAGGCAGCCCTAGCAAACTAATATAGACTTTTTAACAGGCAGTTAGATTTCCAGAGTTTATACTGTTCACCCAGCACAATACTAGAGCTTTGTTTCTCAGTGATACTTACTCAGAAATTCTGTGTAATGGCCCTTATTAATTTTCTGGGGCTGCCATAACAAAATACCATCAACTGTGTGGCCTAAACTATAGTCATTTATTTACTCAACAGTTCTAAAGTTGGAGTCCAGGGTCAGGGTACCAGGATAGTGGGGTTCCGGCATATGGTCTCTTCCTGACTTCCAGGATAGTGGGGTTCCAGCATAGGGTCTCTTCCTGACTTCCAGAAGTCCCTCACACTGAGTCCTCACAGGGCAAACAGAAGGACAGAGGGCAGGCTTTCTGGCATCTCTTCTTATAAGTGCATTAATACCCTCCTGGGGCCCCACATTCGCCATGACCTTATCTAAACCTAATTATCTCTTAATGCTTTTATCTACAAATCCCATCAACACTGCAAGTTAAAGCTATAATATATAAATTTGGAGGGACACAATAAGTTCATAGTAAGTCCAATAGGCACAATTGAGTGTAATGAGAGTTTATGAAATGTTGGGATACTAAGTGATCATTTATAAACTGAAGGGATTTACTGGGCACCACATTAATCGCCAAAGAGACATTCATAATTAATAATGCATGACAGTTATAAACCTGATTTGATCCTTGCTCCCAGGCTAGGATTAAATGACTTCCATCCTCAACTACCACTTTAAATTTATTTTCTACTCTTATATTTGAAGTCCTGAAGCAGTTGCCCTTTTCCAATTGGCAAAGACCTCTCTTTCTCACTCTCTCTGTTATTTATTCCAGGCAGTTCTTCCCTGAGCTCATCTTTTCTTATATAAAACTTTGGCAAAGGCATCCAACATGATCACTAATGTTCATAATCTACTTGACAAGTTATTGCTGGACAGTTTTACCAAATGTTTTCCTACTGTATAACATACCGTTTTTCTAGCCACCACTACTCAACCACTAAAGTGATGTCATATATTTAAGGTGTTTGTTAGGTCAGGACCGTAATTCTATACAATAATGTCCCTCTCAACTAGGATAGGCTAAATTATGTTATGATAATAAACAGTTCCCGAAACTCAGTACTTAGCAATAACAATAAAAATGTTTATTTCTGCTGGGCATGGTGGCTTACATCTGTAATCCCTGAAATCCCAGCATTTTGGGAGGCTGGGTGGGAGGATCTCTCGAGTCCAGCAGTTCAACACCAGCCTGGGCAATATAGGGAAACTCCCATCTCTACAAAAGAAAAACAAAAATTAGCAGGGTGTAGTGGTGATATCTGTGCTCCCAGCTACTTGGGGGGCTAAAGTGGGAGCATCACTTAATCCCAGGAAGTCAACCCTGAGTGAACTCTGATCATGCCACGGCACTCCAGCATGGGCATGAAAGCTAGACCATGTCTCAAAAAAAAAAAAAAAAAAGTTTATTTCCTGTACATGCTAATGTCAAGTAATGGTGAAGTAAAGGTCTCTGCTTTAGACACTCATAGAGTAAGGATGATGGAGGCTCTGCCATCCTGTAGCTGCTGCAACATTTGGAATACTAGGGCAATTCAGTATAGTTATTGAAGTGTATATTTTATTCTATTGCAGACAAATTATATTCTGCATTTCTCTTCTGCTTCATTTTGCAAATATTGTATATAATTACTTCCTGATTGAGAAATAAGAAAATAAAAACCAAAACAAAACAAAAAATTAAATTTCCACAAATAAAAAAATCTATACTCTTGAGTTGCTATGATAGTGTTAGCTGAAAATAGTTTTCTGCATTTTCCCAAATCCAGCTAGATTTCTCTGCTCTGTTCAGCCTAGTTTTTTTTTTTACATTTATTATGAATAAATAATAGGACCATGTATGCAGCACCCATAATGTTTCACATATTATAGGCACTATAAATACGTGAAGGAAATAGAAACAGAAGAATCACTTTATAAGAGAATGAATATAAAATATATATAATATTCTGAAAATTTAAAACATCTTATACCATTATATGGTTCTTTTTTGTTTATTTAGAAATTAGAGTAAGTATAGAAAGTATACATCGAATCTGTGATTTCAGGAAAGGTTAACCTTAGCAGGGAAAAAAATCAATACGTGAATGAAGTTTATTCTAATATCATCTCGTGGAAGTTTGTCATACAAATTAGGTCATTCTAGCCATACCCAACTGAAACAGAGTAGAAAAGCCAGGGGGAAAAAAGCACTAAGGCACATAACATTGCTCCAAAAATGTAATTCTTTGCAAATCTGGCTGCTGAAACTGCCTGCTGTAACCTGAAACCAGTTTTATCTAATGGCTCCTGAAAGAACCTGCGGAGACTCTAAAACTGCCCACTTGCCATTTCCTCCAAAATTTACTAGTGCCAATAAACTTTCTTTCAAATATGTAATATTTCCATGTTTTACTAAAACTCCCAGCCTTCTCTTTGTTCTTTGGACATACCAAAGACCACCTGGTCTGTGTTTATGCCCAAAATTGCAGTTCTTGCCTCCTAAATAAAAATGTTTTAAATTTAGAGATGGATCTATATTTTATTTGATTTTGACAATCTTTTATTCATTTTCCCCAACTGAGGACTTTTCTCATTTTCTACCTCTTCAACCTAGATTCTCTAGAATTACAGCTGGTTTTGCCAGGAAGTTATTGTGGAGTCATGTTAGGCATTACCTCCCTGCAGTGATCCACTGTAAACTTCTTCTATTTCCACATGAAAACATGCCTGGAAAAATGTCACTTTCCAGGTTATCACATAAATCAACAAGAATGCACTCAATAGAAATATGATTCCTGATGAGTTGTTTATGTGTTAAACAATGACCATCTCTAGTATCAGAATAAAATCAGTCATAAACATAAAATAAATTTTAAAAATAGGTTACTTTATCCCAAGATAGTCCCTAGGAGTCATGTGTAGGATAGTGGGGTAGATAATTTTGTCTAAGAAAGACAGATGATAAAGAAATTTGCTTTATTAAGCATAAGTTTCAAGTAGTGTGTAAAACTACTCTTACATAGGTTGTATCAAGTTTGTGTAGACAGTATTGTCACTAAGCGGCAAAAGGGTAAGTTAAAGTTTAGGATTTGCGCAACAGAATGAAATTGTAGAACAGGTATTCAAATCTGGGCTTCTGTCATTTTTAAACTTTTATTTCTATTCCAGCATGCTGTCTTTCAGCCCTTATGAAACCATGTTATACTGGACGTTGAATGGAGAGCATTTTACAGCAAACAACTCCAGAACATCTTATGGACTAATACCCTCCGAAAACTTCAGCCAGTAGAAAAACGTGAATTTATGTCAGAAAAGCTGAAGAAATACTGTGACAAAGTATGGCTAGAAAGTTAACCCAGTATTTCTTTTCTTAATCCTACATTTCATTGGTTAAAACAACCCATATTTCTCTCTCACAGTTCTGTAGGTCAGAATCCAGTATACTTGGTCAGTTTCCCTGCTCATATCTCGCACGGCCGAAACTCAAGTTTCAGCAGAACTGTGTTCCTCTCTGAAGGCCCTAGAGGGGGATCCTTTCTCAGACTCATTCAAGTTGTTGGCGAAATTCAGTACTAGGCAGTAGGGGTCATATTTTACTGCTGGATTCCACTCTTTGCTCCCAGCAGCCTCTTTCTGGTGCTTCTGTGTAGGATGCTACCTCTCAGAACCAGCAGCTCCTGGAATACTTCTCACAGTGCCGCATCTCTTCTGCCACATCTTTCCATAACTTCAGCAGAGACAGGTTCTCCACTTTTAAGTGGTCCCATAATCAGAGTGGAGACAGCCAGATAATCCAAAATCATCAACGCATCTCACTTTCCACAATCTTAATCACATCTGTAAAGTCCCTTTTGACATATATTAACAGGTTGTAGAGATTAGTGTGTGAACATTTTTGCAGGAGATATAGTAGTCTCCTACAAACAATTCTATTGACAACTTAAAAGCCATAACTTGGGAAGCGTGAGATTTTTCTTCCTAACACCTAACTCCTAAAATTACCATCACTAGGAATTACTCCAACTCCCTCAGTGTAATATCATAACTATGATAATATCTTCTGACTATCCTTTTGAATTAGTTGTTCAAATTACCACCCAAACTCATTTAAATGAATGCAAAACTCATTTGACATTTTCTAAAATGGTCAAAACAGACTTGTCTATATATTCTTTCAATGAACACTTTTATTTGCTGGTTTAAATTCTGGACCACAAATGTTGCAGTTGCTATTTTTCTTTCTATCCAAGTGTGTTTGAGGATGTTTTTTTTCTATACAGTCATTTAAAATAAAATAATATGATGAGCACTGTATTCTCATTTCTTTAAATGTACATTTTAAATATATTTCCTACTTAGTCTGAATGAGAGATTCATGTGGTATGAATGTTACCCATCTTTATTCTATAAATAAAAGGGAATAATACAGGGATGATATAATAAATGCCAAAAGACATTGCTTTCAAAAACAGCAGCTTACTAATTGACCTTTTTTCTGCATTTACCATATACTATTTGTCATCTCAGCAGTTAGCTATCTTTCTGACAAGTAAATTCCTTTAAAATGTGTATGACATTTAACTGGATAGAGTTATTTGTCATTGAATAATTTAATGTCATCTCTTATTGCCTCAATGTAAATGGTTGATCTAATTTTTATTTGCAATGTGAAATTTAGATGATTCATATTATATTGGTTAATGTCTAAATACTTTAAAAATTTAGATGAATGTGCTTTTGACTTGTCAACATAATCAAATGGGGCATATGGGATTGAGATTAAACAGTTGATTAAATCCCATGATAGAATACATTTACTTTCTCTTCTCCTTTTGATCTTGCTTATTCACATCTCTTCAATCTTTCTTAGAACTCCCTTTACAACTCCACATCTACAATAATTTTATGAAATCATCAGTTGAGCTCCTTGGATTAATATCCTAACTTTCTTTGTTTATTCTAAAGTTCCAAGGTACATATTAACTGCCTTCTTCAATCTTCTGTATTCAAATTACACCTCCTCTCCCTGAATTGAAAGGAAATTTCAATGTCCTTTATGAAAGCTATAGATAACCCTTTCTTATTTATCTGTCTTTTATTCCCTACAATTTCCATAGGTTTTATGTCCTGATTAAATAATTTATATCAGCTTCTACGGACATTAACTTCTTCAATACTTAATGGCTTACATAGTGCTTTTCTGAAGTTAAAAACTGGTTTTAATCACCCTTTTCTGATTTATATGACATTACAAATAATTTTGGAAATTGTAGATAATTTGTCATAGTCCTAAAAGTTTGTATGTAAGGGGGGTGTGTGTGTGTGTGTGTTTGTGTGTGTGTGTGTGTGTCACAGAGAGAGAGAGAGAGAAACAGAGAGAAAGAGAAATTGATGAACAAATCTAATTAATAAATTTGGCCCTGTACAGATAATGAAGCTATAAGTTATCTCTCTACTGTGATAGTAATTAACATATTCCCTATGGTCTACTTTGCTTATATCTAATAACATTCAGGTAAAATTATAATATCTCATGATACCATTTCATTCCTTCTCCAACTTTATCCTTCTTGGAAGACTGGCTTATAGCAGCCACTCTCACTAACCCAGATTTTTATTGGTTACTAACATGAAACAGGTCTTCAGTTCCCAAACCTCTTCAACCATTTGTCTTTCCTCAGCCTTCACCCCTCTCTATTATTCTGCATCACAAATAACCATACCCTACTTATAGAAAAAATATTATCCCGGTTTCTCCTCAAAATCTCTATCTATTCGACATTTCATTATCCCATTGCTCTCCTTATATTAGTGAATGTACAGCTTATATATTTTGAGGATATATTATTTAATAGGGTGCCATTTTCTTCCACGATGGAATGGAAATGGCTTGCAGAAAGACACACGTCTCACAAAGCACAAAAATATATAAATATGAGTAGTAAGTTGGATGAAAGGAAGTACGAGTTACTAAAGTTAAGTTGAAGGTTCGTTTCTGAGTTTCATAGAAGCCAATACACAAATGAATATTAGTTAGTGGCTGTATAGCATAGTGGCTAAGTGTGGACTCCAGAGTTAGTGAGCTGAAATGATGGCTCAACACTTAACAGCTGTGTGATTTTAGATATGTTACTTAGCACTCCGAATCTCATTATTCTTCTCTTTAACATGAGAATAAAGAGTATATTTTTAACAAACTTGTGAATATTAAATGCATATGAACTTATTAAATGTTCCTGCCTACTACAATGTAAACTTTATAAGGTATTACTGTAATTTTTTTATATTATTCTATTGCCTGAAAATTAGAAACACACCAGTTCCTTAGAGAAAATAAAGTTTTTTTCAATATTAAATTAAAAAAAAAATTCCTCCATGGTGGCTTTGTTTATGGAAGTTCCACTTGTGAGAAATTCAGTCTTATATTTTCCATGGTCTTTTGGAATATCTACCTGAAATTTCCAAAGAGCACCTTATACCTAATTGTTTTTCTCAAACCAAGTTTGGCCCTTAAATTGTTTTTTCCTTAGGGAATTTATTAAAGGAATCTTGGAGATTATTTCAACAATTAAAGAAAAGGAAAACATATTGTTAGTCTCATTTTTTAAAAAGGAAAAAAGCTATCCATCCTAACTATATACTAGAAATTGGATATACTTCATTTAGAAAAAACGAAACATTAAATACAAGGTTGTACTAGTCAGTGAAACCTGGACAGTGTTTACTTTTACTCATTTTGGGAAGATACTTAGAATAGTTTCACCCAACTTCTTGGATTTTGTCTTCAGTTCAGATGAACCAAAGCAACATATCTAGATATCAACCCTAGATATCATAGTTTTATGGGACATGGCTGAGGGAGAACGTGGCATATTCTGATGTACACTTCAGGTGTGTGGCTAAGCAAAACATAAGCCTGTTGAATGTAGCTTACTTATCTGTTCAGATAAAAAACTAAGTCCTCAATTGGTCTTTTTGGCTTTTCCTCTTCGGGTCATTTTAGAAGTTAAGAAGAATGCCTAATGAAGAAGGAAGTTAACATATCACTATTTGGACCATGGAAATATGTTAACTTCCTCCCTCCAAAAGACATTGCTTTCAAAAACAGCAGCTTACTAATTGACCTTTTTTCTGCATTTACCATATACTATTTGTCATTTCAGCAGTTAGCTATCTTTCTGACAAGTAAATTCCTTTAAAATGTGTATGACATTTAACTGGATAGAGTTATTTGTCATTGAATAATTTAATGTCATCTCTTATTGCCTCAATGTAAATGGTTGATCTAATTTTTATTTGCAATGTGAAATTTAGATGATTCATATTATATTGGTTAATGTCTAAATACTTTAAAAATTTAGATGAATGTGCTTTTGACTTGTCAGCATAATCAAATGGGGCATATGGGATTGAGATTAAACAGTTGATTAAATCCCTTTGATCTTGCTTATTCACATTTCTTCAATCTTTCTTAGAACTCCCTTTACAACTCCACATCTACAATAATTTTATGAAATCATCAGTTGAGCTCCTTGGATTAATATCCTAACTTTCTTTGTTTATTCTAAAGTTCCAAGGTACATATTAACTGCCTTCTTCAATCTTCTGTATTCAAATTACACCTCCTCTCCCTGAATTGAAAGGAAATTTCAATGTCCTTTATGAAAGCTATAGATAACCCTTTCTTATTTATCTGTCTTTTATTCCCTACAATTTCCATAGGTTTTATGTCCTGATTAAATAATTTATATCAGCTTCTACGGACATTAACTTCTTCAATACTTAATGGCTTACATAGTGCTTTTCTGAAGTTAAAAACTGGTTTTAATCACCCTTTTCTGATTTATATGACATTACAAATAATTTTGGAAATTGTAGATAATTTGTCATAGTCCTAAAAGTTTGTATGTAAGGGGGGTGTGTGTGTGTGTGTGTTTGTGTGTGTGTGTGTGTGTCACAGAGAGAGAGAGAGAGAAACAGAGAGAAAGAGAAATTGATGAACAAATCTAATTAATAAATTTGGCCCTGTACAGATAATGAAGCTATAAGTTATCTCTCTACTGTGATAGTAATTAACATATTCCCTATGGTCTACTTTGCTTATATCTAATAACATTCAGGTAAAATTATAATATCTCATGATACCATTTCATTCCTTCTCCAACTTTATCCTTCTTGGAAGACTGGCTTATAGCAGCCACTCTCACTAACCCAGATTTTTATTGGTTACTAACATGAAACAGGTCTTCAGTTCCCAAACCTCTTCAACCATTTGTCTTTCCTCAGCCTTCACCCCTCTCTATTATTCTGCATCACAAATAACCATACCCTACTTATAGAAAAAATATTATCCCGGTTTCTCCTCAAAATCTCTATCTATTCGACATTTCATTATCCCATTGCTCTCCTTATATTAGTGAATGTACAGCTTATATATTTTGAGGATATATTATTTAATAGGGTGCCATTTTCTTCCACGATGGAATGGAAATGGCTTGCAGAAAGACACACGTCTCACAAAGCACAAAAATATATAAATATGAGTAGTAAGTTGGATGAAAGGAAGTACGAGTTACTAAAGTTAAGTTGAAGGTTCGTTTCTGAGTTTCATAGAAGCCAATACACAAATGAATATTAGTTAGTGGCTGTATAGCATAGTGGCTAAGTGTGGACTCCAGAGTTAGTGAGCTGAAATGATGGCTCAACACTTAACAGCTGTGTGATTTTAGATATGTTACTTAGCACTCCGAATCTCATTATTCTTCTCTTTAACATGAGAATAAAGAGTATATTTTTAACAAACTTGTGAATATTAAATGCATATGAACTTATTAAATGTTCCTGCCTACTACAATGTAAACTTTATAAGGTATTACTGTAATTTTTTTATATTATTCTATTGCCTGAAAATTAGAAACACACCAGTTCCTTAGAGAAAATAAAGTTTTTTTCAATATTAAATTAAAAAAAAAATTCCTCCATGGTGGCTTTGTTTATGGAAGTTCCACTTGTGAGAAATTCAGTCTTATATTTTCCATGGTCTTTTGGAATATCTACCTGAAATTTCCAAAGAGCACCTTATACCTAATTGTTTTTCTCAAACCAAGTTTGGCCCTTAAATTGTTTTTTCCTTAGGGAATTTATTAAAGGAATCTTGGAGATTATTTCAACAATTAAAGAAAAGGAAAACATATTGTTAGTCTCATTTTTTAAAAAGGAAAAAAGCTATCCATCCTAACTATATACTAGAAATTGGATATACTTCATTTAGAAAAAACGAAACATTAAATACAAGGTTGTACTAGTCAGTGAAACCTGGACAGTGTTTACTTTTACTCATTTTGGGAAGATACTTAGAATAGTTTCACCCAACTTCTTGGATTTTGTCTTCAGTTCAGATGAACCAAAGCAACATATCTAGATATCAACCCTAGATATCATAGTTTTATGGGACATGGCTGAGGGAGAACGTGGCATATTCTGATGTACACTTCAGGTGTGTGGCTAAGCAAAACATAAGCCTGTTGAATGTAGCTTACTTATCTGTTCAGATAAAAAACTAAGTCCTCAATTGGTCTTTTTGGCTTTTCCTCTTCGGGTCATTTTAGAAGTTAAGAAGAATGCCTAATGAAGAAGGAAGTTAACATATCACTATTTGGACCATGGAAATATGTTAACTTCCTCCCTCCCCTGGCATTCTTTATGAGGAAGGTAATGTACCAACTATTACCAAGTATTATTATATACATTTTTAGATCAGAAGTGGGAACATCGGTGACATGTACTTGCCACTCTTGTTTGTTCAAAATTTCCAGTACACAAAATTAATATTTAATTAGAGATAAAACCATTTATTTTATTTTTGTTGTGATAAAAGACAATAAAGACTAGAATAGACAAGACAAGAAGACAAGAGACTACAGATAAAATGATGGGGAAGATTTGTCATTTTGGAGTTTAAGAAGATGAACCATTTCACATTGATTTTACTAATAATTTCTTTTTTCATCCTATGTGTTCAGTGTAACATAGTAGCACTTATTTAAGCCATAAAACTGACTTAAAACTCTGTTTCATTTGGGAGGATATTAGCAATACACTTCTTAAAAAGCACTTTTTCTGTTTCTGATGATCTCCGTGAGCTTTGCTTCTTGGCATTAACTATACTCTAGCACAGAAGAAAATTATATTTTTAAAAAATTTATTTGGAATACTATCTTGATTGACAAATCATAATTATATATATTTCTGGGGTACAATATGCTATTTTAATATATGTATGCAATGTAGAATAATTAAATCAAGTAAACATATTAATCACCTTACTTATCATTTTTTTACAGTGAGACATTTGAAATTTACTATCTTAGTTATAATACATTACTATTAATTACAGTACCTTGTTGTGAAATTAGTCTCAAAACCTATTAATATTTCTCTTCCCAATCTGAAACTTTGTACCCTTGAATCAACAACTCCCCGTTCCCTTCTTCCCCTCCCACCCCCTCAGCCTTTGGTAACCAGAATTCTACTCTCTAATTCTATTAGATCAACTTTTTTTAGATATAAGTGAGATAATGTAGTATTTGTCTTTCTGTGCCTGGATTAATTCACTTAGTATAATGTCTCCCAAATTCATCCATGTTGTGAAAAGGATGGAATTTCCCACTTTTTAAGGCTGAATGTGTATAACACATTTTCTTTATCCATTTATCCATTGATATACTTTTACATGGATTCCATGTCTTGGCTACTGTGCTAATGCTGCAATAAATACAGAAATCCAGATATTCCTTCAAAATAATGATTTAAGTTCCATTGTATATATACCTAGAAATGGGATTATTTGATCACGTGGTAGTTCTATTTTTAGCTTTTTGAGGAAACTATACTGTTTTCCGTAATGGCTATATTAATTTATTTTCCTACCAACAATGTGTAAAAGTTGTCTTTTATCTGAACCCTGTCTAAAATTTGTTATTATTATTTTTTTGTCTTTTTGATAAAAGCCTTTCTAGCTAATGGATATGCGGTGATATCTCATTGCATTTTTTTTTTTTTTTTTTTTGCATTTCCTTGATACTGAACATTTTTTAAACAACCTATTGGCTATTTTTACTTTAACTTTGAGAAATATCTGTTCAGGTCCTTTGTCCATTTTTTCATCGGGTTTATTTTCTGGCTATTGGGTTAAATTCCTTATGTATTTTGGATATTAACATCTTATCAGATTTATGGTTTACAAATATTTGTTTTTATTCTGTGGGTTGTCTTTTCACTTTGTTAATTATTTTCTTTGCTATGAGAAAGGTTTTCAGTTTAGTGCAATATCATTTGTTTATTTTTGCTGCAGTTGCCTATGTTTTTTGGGTCATATCCAAAAAGTGATCGTCCAAATCAATATCATGGAGATTTTCCCCTGTAATTTTTTTCTAATAGTTTTACTGTTTCAAGTTTCATATTTTAATGTTTAATATACCTAGGGTTTTTTGCTGATTTCTTTATTTTTATTTTTTTTTTCCCCGTGGGTTTTTGGAGAACTGGTGGTATTTGCTTACATGAATAAGTCCTTTAGTGGTGATTTGTGAGATTTGGTGCACCTGTCACCTGAGCAGTATACACAGAACCTGTATTTAATCCACTTTAAATTGACTTTTGTGTATGGTGTAAAATAAAGGCCTACTTTAATTGTTCTGCATATGAATATACAGTAATATCAACACCATTTATCAAAAATCTGTCCTTTCTTTATTGTGTATTCTTGATATCTTCTTCAAAAATCTACTGAGTACAAATGTATGGATTTATTTTTGGGTTTTCTAGCCTGTTCCATTAGTCAATATATCTATTCTTTATCCAGTACCATGTTATTTTGATTACAGTCATTTCACAATATGCTTTGAAAACCTGGAGTACAATGCCTTCAGGTTTGTTTTTCTTTTTTTCTTTTTCATTTTTTATTCTTTTAGAGACAGGATCTGTCTCTGTTGCACAAGCTGGAGTGCAGTGGCATGACAATCACTCACTGCAGCCTCAAACTCCTGGGCCCAAGTGATCCTTCTACCCCAGCCTCCTAAATAGCTGGGACTACAGATGTGCACCACCACACCTGACTAGTTTTAGTGTATTTTTTAGAGATGCAGCCTTAGTATGTTTGTCCAGGCTGATCTCAAATTTCTGACCTCAAGAAATTCTCGGATCTTGTTCTTTCAAAGAACGAACATTACAGGTGTGAACCACTACTCCTGGCCCAGCTTTGTTTCACTAGCTCAAGATTGATTTTGCTACTTGGAATCTTTGTGATTCCATACAAATTTAAGTATTTGTTTTCTATTTCCATGATAAATGACATTGAAATTTTGATTGGGATTGATTGCATTGAATCTGTAGATTGCTTTGGGTAGGATAGACAACTTCACAATGTTAATTATTTCAATCCATGAACACATGCTATCTTTCCATTTATTTGTGTTTTCTTCCATTTATTTTATCAGTGTTTTAATGTCTTCAATATATAGGTCTTCTATCTGTTGTCTTAAATTTGTGACCAAGTATTTAAATTTTTTGGTTATTATCATAAATGGGATTGTTTTCTTAATTTCCGGTTTAGACCGTTTGCTATTAGTACAATTCAATTCGTCTTTGAACTACTCAGGGATTAGGGGTGCCAACCTTCTATGCAGTCCAAAACCCATGTAGGTAATCTTTACTTTTATTGAAAAAAATATTCACATGTAAATTCCGTCTCACAGTTCAAACCCATGTTGTTCAAGGGTCAACTATAAAAAAGTAAAAAGTGATAAGTAGCATCCAAGAAATGGGGGATCCAAAACAAAACAAAAGGCAAAGGAAATTTGTACAATGGTGCTGAATGCTCCAGGAGGACAGATAACCAGTTCTGTGTTGGAGAGAAGTCTCCACAAAAAAGTCTCTAGGCGTAAAACAGAAATGATAAGCTAAAAAAAAAAAAATTTAAAAAAATCACTACTGATTTTTTATGTTGATTTTGTTTCATGCAACTTTATAGGATTCATTTATCAACTCCTACTATTTCTTGGTGGAGTTTTTAGGGTTTTCTTATAGACAAGATTATGTTGTTCACAAACAAAGACTTTTTCACTTCTCCCTTTCTTATTAGGATGTTTTCAGTTTCTTACTCTTGCCAAATTCTCTGGCTAGTAATTCAAGTGTATGTTGAATAGAAATGGTAAAAGTGGGGGGCATTAAATTTTGTCAAATGCTTTTTCTGCCTGTGTTGAAATGATCAAATAATTTTGTGCTTCATTTTGTTAATGTGATGTATTCACACTTACTAATTTGTGTATGTTAAAATAGTTTTGCATTTCAGGGATAAACCCCACTTGATCATGGTGAATAAATCTCTTAATGTAGTCTTGAATTCTGTTTACTATTATTTTATTATTTTCACATGTATGGTTATTAGGGATAATGGCAATTTTCTTGCAGAGGCTCTCTGGCTGTTTTTTTGTTTGTTTGTTTGTTTTTTGTTTTGTTTTTTTTTTAAATCAGGGTAATGCTAGCCTTGTAAAATTAATTTGGAAATATGAGAGGGAGTTATTTTTAATTTTCTTCTTCCTCTTCGAAATAGTAACACTGAAACAGTTAATAGTATGAAACAACACCATAAATGGCACATTTCTACCTTGTGGAAATACTTGTAGTACATATTAAATAAAAACGTTCCAAGATAACCAAAAGCAGAGAGGTGGTTGTAAAACATTCCATGTACTCATCACCCAGTCTCAACAATTACTGACATTGTGTCAGATTTGTGTCATTGTTAAATAACCATTCCAGTTTTCCTTTATGTTTATACACTGTTTTAAAGCAAATAATAAAAATTATGCTATATTACCCATAAATATTACTAAGCATTTTAACCCCATAAGGACTTTTAACATAATCACCACAATATTATTGCACTTCATACAGCTAACAAAATTTTTTATCAATATTGAAATTTCACCAGTTGTGACAAAAATATACTTTTTTTTTTTTTTCAAAATAACATTCAGCAAGTATCCACACATTGCATGTGTAATTAGGTTTAAGTCTTTTTTATTCTATAACATCCTTCCTTCCTTCTCTTTGCTTTTATTCCCTTTCATGTCATTGTTTTTTTGTTTGGTTTGATTTTTCGAAATTTATGTTATCTGTTTCATAAAATGTCCCATATTCTGGTATTTGAATGACTGATTCCTCATAGGCTTGTGTACTTCTACCCTTATGTTTCTTGTAAAGTGGTATTAGTTCAGATTTATATTCAATTTGTGTAAGTAAGGATGTTTTATGGATACTTTTTGTTTTATTACATTATGGAGTATTTAATGTCTACTTATCCCAGTTTTAGAGATGCTAATTATAACCAGTGGTTTATAATAAGATTTGCAAAATAAGATTTACAAATCTTCCCCACACTCTTTCAACTAATGGTTTTAGTATCCATTGATGATAATTTATTATGTAACTAAGAATTGCAAATTGCAAAATAGAATATCATTCCCGTCATTCTTTTACATGTATTGGACATATTATTTTTAATAAGGAAACTTTATTCTACATCAAGTATTCTGTGAGACTAAAATATAACATGTACAATGAGTTAGTTTGCTACAGCTGTCATAACACACTTGGTGACTTAAACAACAGAATTTTTTTTTTTTTTTTTTTTTTTTTTTTTAAGGTCTGAAGGCTCAAGTCCAAGACAAGATGTCAACAGGACTGGTTTATTCAAAGGCCTCTTGCTTTGGCTGTAGATGGTCATCTTCTCACTGTATCTTTACATGGCTGTTCCTCTGGTGTCTCTCTTTTCTTATCAGGACATCAGTTATATTGGATAAGGGACTCCATCTTTATGACCTCTTTTACCTTAATTATCTCTTTAAAGGCCCTATACCAATATAACAGTTACATTCTGAGTTACTGAGGGTTAAAAATTCAACATAAATTTCAGAGAAACACAAAGCAGTCCAAAATTTATGGAAAAGGCAGAATAACTGTTTTCTTCTATCCTTTTAATTAATCACTTTCAAAATAATAACATTACCTAGAAACACTCACTAATAACCAGTGCCATTTCATCATTTTTGTTTCAACAAAAAAAAAATGAAATTTTTTATGCATATATGGTGGGTTAAAATGTATTATAGTCATTATTAATCTTTATGTTGTCATAGTTATTTCATTTTAGGCTAGCAGGAATAAAGTAAAATGTAGCATTTCTTTTCTTTGTAACTTGACTTTTCTTTGCACATTTTTGCGTAGGGTATTTATATTTTACTTCTTAACTTAGCGACTACTAATAAAAAGTATTATGGTTTTATCTATGGATAATATAAGGTATATATTCTAGCTTGCCAAATATTTTAATTTTCATTTTCTATGCAAATGTCTCTTTTATGTTCTATGTTGTCAAATGTATCCATCTTTATTTGTCCATTTTCACACTGCTATGAAGACATATTTGAGTCTAGGTAATTTATAAAGAAACGAGGATTAATTAACTCACAGTTCCACTCATAGGGGAGGCCAAAGGAAACTTAAAATCATGAGGAGAGGGGAAGAAGTCATGTCCTACATGTGGCAGGTAAGAGAGAGCAAGAGCAGGGAAAACTGCCTCATAAAACCAGCAGATCCCATGAGAACTCTCTCACTATCCCTCACCGTCACAAGTACAACATGGGGGAAACCGTCCCTATGATCCAATCACCTCTCACCTGGCTCCTCCCTCGACATGTGGGGATTATGGGGATTACAATTTGAGATGAGAATTGTGTGAGGACACAGCCAAACCATATCATTCTACCCTGGCCCCTCCCAAATCTCACAGTCTCACATTTGAAAACACAATCATACCTTCCCAACAGTCCTCCAAAGTCTTAACTCATTTCATCATTAATCCAAAAGTTCACAGCCCAAAGTTTCATCTGAG
>NW_012103020.1:3549389-3562607 GCF_000951045.1 Mandrillus leucophaeus | reverse complement strand
GTGACTTAAACAACAGAATTTTTTTTTTTTTTTTTTTTTTTTTTTTTAAGGTCTGAAGGCTCAAGTCCAAGACAAGATGTCAACAGGACTGGTTTATTCAAAGGCCTCTTGCTTTGGCTGTAGATGGTCATCTTCTCACTGTATCTTTACATGGCTGTTCCTCTGGTGTCTCTCTTTTCTTATCAGGACATCAGTTATATTGGATAAGGGACTCCATCTTTATGACCTCTTTTACCTTAATTATCTCTTTAAAGGCCCTATACCAATATAACAGTTACATTCTGAGTTACTGAGGGTTAAAAATTCAACATAAATTTCAGAGAAACACAAAGCAGTCCAAAATTTATGGAAAAGGCAGAATAACTGTTTTCTTCTATCCTTTTAATTAATCACTTTCAAAATAATAACATTACCTAGAAACACTCACTAATAACCAGTGCCATTTCATCATTTTTGTTTCAACAAAAAAAAATGAAATTTTTTATGCATATATGGTGGGTTAAAATGTATTATAGTAATTATTAATCTTTATGTTGTCATAGTTATTTCATTTTAGGCTAGCAGGAATAAAGTAAAATGTAGCATTTCTTTTCTTTGTAACTTGACTTTTCTTTGCACATTTTTGCGTAGGGTATTTATATTTTACTTCTTAACTTAGCGACTACTAATAAAAAGTATTATGGTTTTATCTATGGATAATATAAGGTATATATTCTAGCTTGCCAAATATTTTAATTTTCATTTTCTATGCAAATGTCTCTTTTATGTTCTATGTTGTCAAATGTATCCATCTTTATTTGTCCATTTTCACACTGCTATGAAGACATATTTGAGTCTAGGTAATTTATAAAGAAACGAGGATTAATTAACTCACAGTTCCACTCATAGGGGAGGCCAAAGGAAACTTAAAATCATGAGGAGAGGGGAAGAAGTCATGTCCTACATGTGGCAGGTAAGAGAGAGCAAGAGCAGGGAAAACTGCCTCATAAAACCAGCAGATCCCATGAGAACTCTCTCACTATCCCTCACCGTCACAAGTACAACATGGGGGAAACCGTCCCTATGATCCAATCACCTCTCACCTGGCTCCTCCCTCGACATGTGGGGATTATGGGGATTACAATTTGAGATGAGAATTGTGTAAGGACACAGCCAAACCATATCATTCTACCCTGGCCCCTCCCAAATCTCACAGTCTCACATTTGAAAACACAATCATACCTTCCCAACAGTCCTCCAAAGTCTTAACTCATTTCATCATTAATCCAAAAGTTCACAGCCCAAAGTTTCATCTGAGTCAAGGCAAGTGCCTTCTGCCTATGAGTTAGTAAAATAAAAACCAAATTAGTTCCTTCCAAGATACAATAGGGGTATAGTATTGGGTTAATACACCCATTCCAAATAGGAAAAATTGGCCAAAACCAAGGGGCTACAGGCCCCATTCAAGTCTGAAATCCACTGGGGCAGTCATTAAATCTTAAGCTCCAAAATGATCTCCTTTGACTCCATGTCTCACCTCCAGGACATGCTCATGCAGGGGTGGGCTCCCACAGCCTTGGGCAGCTCCTTCCTATGCTGGTTTTATGTGCCTATGGCTTTTCCAGGTGTATGGTGCAAGGTGTTGGTGGATCTACCATTTGGGGGTCTGGAGGATGGTGGCCCTCTTCTCACAGCTCCACTAGGCAGTGCCCCAGTGGGGACTCTGTGGGGGCTCCAACCTCACATTTCCCTCCACATTGCCCTAGCAGAGGTTTACAATGAGGATGCTGCATCTGCAGCAGATTTCTTCCTGGACATTCAGACATTTCCGTGCATCCTCTGAAATCTGGGCAGAGGTTCCCAAACATCAATTATTGACTTCTGTGCATTCGTAGGCCCAACACCACATAGAAGCCATCAAGACTTTCACCTTCTGAAGCAATGGCCTGAGCTGTACCTTGGCCCCCTTTAGGTATAGCTGGAGCTGAAGTAGCTGGGACACAGGGCACCAAGTCTCAAGGCTTCACAGAGCAGAAAGGCCCTAGGCCTTGTCTATGAGACCATTTTTTCCTTATAGGCCTCTGGGCCTGTGATGGGAGGGGCTGCCACCAAATTTCTGACATGCCCTGGAGACATTTTCCCCATTGTCATGGTGATTAACAGTCAGCTCCCTGTTACTTATGCGAATTTTTGCAGCCTGCTTGAATTTTTCCTCAGAAAATGGGTTTTTCTTTTCTATTGCATTGTCAGGCTGCAAATTTTCCAAACTTGTATGCTGTACTTTCCTTTTAAATATAAATTCAAATTTCAGATCATCACTCTCAAGTTCAAAGATCCACAGATCTCTAGGGCAGGGGCAAAATAATGCTAGTCTGTTTACTAAAGCATAGCAAGAGTCATCTTCACTGCAGTTCCCAACAAGTTCCTCATCACCGTCTGAGACCACCTCAGCCTGGACTTCATTGTCCACATCATTGTCAGCATTTTGGTCAAAACCATTCAACAAGTCTCTAGGAAGTTCCACACTTTCCCACATCTTCCTGTCTTCTTCTGAGCCCTCCAAACTGTTTCAACCTCTTCTCGTTACCCAGTTCCAGAGCTGTTTTCACATTTTCAATATCTTTATAGCAATACCCCACTCTCTATGGTACCAATTTACTGCATTAGTTCATTTTACACATTGCTATAAATACATACCTGAGACTGGGTAATTTATAAAGAAAAGAGGCTTAATTGACTCACAGTTCCACATGGCAGGGGAAGCTAAAGGAAACTTACAATCATGGCAAAAGGGGAAGAAGTCATGACTTACATGGTGGCATGAAAGAGGGAGCAAGAGTCTTATAAAACCATCAGATCTCATGAGAACTCACCCACTATCATGAGAAGAGCTTGGGGAGACCACCCCCATGATCCAGTCCCACCTATTCCCTCCCTAAACACATGGGGATTACAACAGGAGATGAGAATTGAGTGGGGACACAGAGCCAAACCGTATCACCATCTTTTCTTTAACTGCTTCAAATAAATTAAAAGTTATGGTTAGGAAATATTCTCTACCCCTAGGTTGTAACAAATTTCAATTTCATTATTATTTTAACACTTATATATTTAATTTCAAAAGTCTGACTCATTTGGAATTTATCTGGACAGATTTGGTGAGGATTATACACAATTTTCTCTTGTCTATATGATGAATTATTGCTCAAACATTATTAATTAGTAAAGACTCAATCATATCACTCAATAATAGCATCAGTTAAATAACAACACCTGGAGGTGGCTGAGACCTATTCTACCCGATGTGATATATTTTGCTGAAAATCTGAAAACCATATATATGTAATTTCTCTCATATTTCAGATATAGAGGCCTGGAAACCGAGAGATGGATTTAAAAGTACTTCCTCTCAACTGTACTTCAAATGGCCCTTCAGGTTCATTTTTTCTCCTGTTTAATAATATCAGCTCTGTTAGTTTAGAGATCTACTTCCCAACAGAATAGTGTTTCCACCCAGGGACACGGTGGTTCCATTTAACTGTAAGTCAGGATTGTCATCCTAGTTATTTGTACTTTCTGAGTCTCTGAGCCAATAGAGAAGTTACTGTACTGGCTTGAGTGATCAGCTTTTATTATCAAGAAGAGTGTGAGGTGGGGAGCGGGCAGGAGCAGTAAGTAGCTCAAGCCTGAAATCCCAGCAAAAGATCACTGGAGGCCAGCAGTTCGAGACCAGCCTGGATGACATAGTGAGACCTCGTTTCTAAAAAAAAAAAAAAAAAAATTAGGCGTGATAATGCACACTTGGAAGGCAGAGGTGGAAGAATCACTTGAGTCCCAGATGTTGAGGCTGTAGTGAACTGTGATTGCTCCCCTACATTCCAGCTTGGGTGACAGAGCGAGGCAGAAAGAAAAGGAAAAGAGAAGAGAGGAGAAGAAAAGAGAAGAGAAGAGAAGGAGAAAAGCAAAGAGGAGAAGAAGAGAGAGAGAAAAGAAAAGAAAAAAGAAAACAAAAAAAAAGAAAGGAAAAAAGAAAAGAAAAATAATGAGGGGATTCCTGCTACATATGACAGGGCAAAGAAGGAGAGTGGATGGAGTCTAGAAAATTGTTTAGATTACCGTCTGGTACTTTATGTCCAATGGTAAAAGTTAGGGAAGACTATGTCAACTCAATACAAACAGGAGTACTAAAGCTCATCATGTGTCAAAATAAGGGTTTTGAGTCACCCTGGCAAGCACAGTTCCTTAAGTAGGTGTTTTGACTGAGAACACTAGTGTTCAGCTAGTGGTTATGAGAAGTCATAAGTAACAACAATGATAAGATTAGAAAAACTACTGAAATGTCCAAATCTGAGGCACTATTCAAGAGCCATTCACATTGGATTCTATGTAAAGGCACACACTCACAGCACAAAACTAGTGCTAGAACAAATATGAAATGTAATCTGAAAAGTTGTTCAGTGCAGTCTCCTGAGCTATGATTTCATAATTAACAAGGACTGTGAAAATGATACAAATTTTCTTTGTTCTGTAGTCTGTCTGTACATGATGGTGGTCATGAAAATCAAATTTATCAGCTCCAAATTTATAAGCTAAATTGACAGGATGTCAATTTAGATTTGTACCTGAGCCACAAGAATAGTGATCATCACCAAAAGATGAAAGAACTCTTTCATAGGGGAAAAAGAGAACTCATCCCTGTTTAAGGGTAAGAGGGTTGCATTATGTCAGGAACATATTACTGTTGCAATTTCTGCTGCTTTATTAGGTTTCTTTGTGGAGTTTCCTAGTGGGAGAATTAGGAAAGATACCATCAAAAGGTTCCTTCTGAAAACATTCCAGTTCCCTTTAAGTATGACTTCAGTGTTGTGGATTCTAGAATGCTAATCTTTGTCTCTCCGTGATTCCCACATAGCCTGGGTCCTGGATAGGATTTAGATTCCACAGACACTCTCGTAGTGCCATTTGGCTGTAGAACAGAATTGAGTGTAAAGAAAAGCAGAATATAAAGCATTTATTTGCTGGCATGTATAGAAATATAACGTGTCATTCTGCTGTCAGCATGTCAGAAGATTTTAGACCTTTCTGCAGTGGTTATGAAAGCTTTAACCATGTTACAGGAGCAGACTATTACTGAAGTTTGAAAGCTACTCTTGGAGACATGGGCTACCTACTATTTTGGCCTTCCAACAATTTTATAAGAAACTCAATAGATGACAATAAATACCTTCAAGCTTAAAATTGTGGTTATGATTTCTGTTGTGTGCAATGAAACTCTGAGTGAAACAGGTAACATATTCTGCTTATCAGATTTACACCACCTTTGCTAAAACAAATTTCTTGCAAAGATATGAGATCAAGTTCTGTAATTAAACAAGGAAAGAGAAAAACTATCAAATTATAATTTTAAAAAAGAAAAAAGAAATAACTATTCTTAACATCTCTAGTAGAGAACTGCCATATGTAATTGATTTCAGAAAATACAGTTTAAATGAAAGCAAATCATTTTTTATGATTCTCTACTTCATACACAATGCAAAGTATTAGGATTCCACCATGTTGGTAACATTTCTGTTTTTCCTTTTGTAAATTCAAGAATTACAGAAGAGAACAAAATATTAAAGTTCGTTCAAATAAAATAGTCCAGAGAATATTTCTAGATTTAAACTTTTAGAGTAAAAAAAGTTTAAAAAGTGACAATTATTTTATTAATGATGAAAAAGTGAGACAATATACAAAATTTTAGTATTACAGTTCTCACTTTGTGATTGTACTGAATTCATATCTATATATATATGTGTGTGCTATTTTATTTACCTTTAATGAGAGTTGATTAATAATACTTTTCTCTTTAAGTGTTGTGAAGAATAATTAACAAAAATGACCCTTCTGAAGATTAATGATGTGATCTAGGTACCCAGCTAAAGAAGTTATGTAAACATTGCATAGAAGGGAGGCATATAAATCTATCATACATATTTTATACTGGACAACACAACCGTCTGGGAGGATGCAAAGATTTATTGCCCAAGTGCTGTCGTTGTATGTAGTTCTCTTTTTCATATCTCAGTAGTTTTGTCTGGAATGTTGTCTTAGCCATAGTTTCTCATGCTTTATCATTAACAAATTTCTAAGCTATGACTTAAGTCATCTAAATTAGCCATTTATTACATTATTCACTCACATTGTGGACAATTTTTTATTACTCTGAAATCTATAGTAATAAAAATCTATACAATGACTTTAAGCCTAAGTATTTCACTTATAGTCTTTCAATAGTCTACTCAATTAGCTTGTTTAAATATTTCTTAGTGTTTTAGTGGTGTCAGAATTGACAAGTTTTAAAAATTGATGCTGCTGATAAAATGGTCCTTTTACCATGCCTTATGATTTCACTTTCTATAAATGGTTCAAGAAAAATGTGCTGTTAAGTACTATTGCAAAAAACTCTTTTGTCACTTTTTTTTTGATGCATGATTAGAGAGGGAAAGACGAGTATAAGAAGATTTTCTAGATCTGAACGATTGATGGGTAAATCGGAAAACATCACTTCATATGTCACATGAGGAATAACTCAACCAGAGCTCAGTATTTTATTGGGTTACTCTATCCCAAATAGGACTAGACTTTGTTGAACGAAGATGAAAACAAGATAATTCCTAATTTCAACGATTTATGATCTGAAACTCATATATCCAGGTCTTACCAAAGAATAAGTAGTCCAGTATTATAAGAGATAAAGAGAATTACACACTTGAGTATGATTTTATTTTTCTGTGATGTTGAGGAAACCACAGAAGACTCCAGATAAACTTCAAATGATCTTGAATAATGAATAGGATTTTGGAACAAAGAAGACACTTCAAGTAGAAAAATCATGAGCATGAACAACAGAAATTATCTAGAAAAAAATCTGGTCATAAGTGTCTAATATAGCAGTACCCTGAATAATGAATGTGGCTATTCATTCATTATAAAATCAAATGTATGGTTTATATTTTTTCTGAATTAAACACAAAAATTCAAAAGTTACTAAAAGTTTGCGATTAAATGCAAAGTTCTTTATCTTGTATTCCAGGTGAGAGAACAAATCACAAGGCTTTTATATTGTTTTTCACATTGTTCTATGTATATACAAGTATATACATTATTCCTCTTTTAATTTTTACACAAATACTAGCAAAAGACATATTATTGTCTATTTTTATTTTAACACAGTACCTCTCTGAGATTGTCCTCATCATCTGTATTCTTCTTAAATCTGTGAAAATGAAGTTGAATTGACTAGTTTCAACAAAGTAATAGATTACAGTCTGATTACAAGAATCAGTAGAACGCAGTGTTGGCCATGATGTGTAGACTGCTGTCAAATATTGGTGGTGAAAGGAAGAGGCAAAATGAACTATTTGCATAATGAGCTATTTTAGAAGATAGCAAACTATAGTGGAACAAAATAACTTTGGCTGTACAAATGTTTCTATTAAATTTCAAAATCCTGTATTTATCAAGTCTAAAACTTTGAGAAAATTCTCTTTCTTGAGCTTCAGTTACTACATTTGTATAATGAAGAAAAATAATAACTAATTCACAGGATTGTTGTAACATTTAAATGACTCTATAGTTTCTAGCCCACAATACTTATTTTTATGGCATTTTCTAATTATTTAGTAATTATCCATAATTTAATAACAAAAGCCTACAATCATCAATGTTACTAATGTCTCAATTATATGTGCACTGTAACTGTATTTAGATTTTAGTATTGTTTTGCTTACTTACTGATGTAATATTTGAGTTCTATGAAGTAGAATTACAGTGATCAGTAGTTTCTTTGGATAATTCTAGCTGGTGAAGCAAGGAAACCCCAAAATAACAGTGGCATCACAGAATAGTTTGTCACTTATTACACTTCCTAATGCAGGTGTTCTTAGTTAATGGGTAGATCTCTCCCATGCAGTGACCCTGAAGCTTAGTTTTCTAACATCTTTTGACTCCCCAGTCCTCCAGGACTTTGAAGTCCTCTGCATCTGGGCAATGGAACAGAAGTGTGGAGAAGCTTCATCATCTGCTCCTTAAATGCCCTAGTCAGAAAGGAATACTCATCACTTCTGTTCATATTTTATAGGGCTACAAATAGATGTGAGAAGAGCAAGAAAACATAGCCCTGGCAAGGTAGTTGCCTTCTGATGACAACGCTGCACTCTGGAGGTAGACAAACTTTGGTCAATCACTGGCAGTTTTAGCCATATTAGTCCAGTACTCACTTTCACAAATGAGGAAACTTAGGACTTGGCAATGGTTGATCTGACAGATACTTACTGTTTTTTTTGTTTGTTTGTTTGTTTCTGTTTTTTTGTTTTTTTGTGTTTTTTATCCTGTTTTCTTGATCTAATGGTGTTTGGAAGCACAATGGGTAGGACTAAAATGTGGACCATTCGAAAGGAGGAAATGTTAGATTGTTATACTAAGCAAATAATGTTACCAATATATTTGCACAATTATAGGACATAGACTCTCATTTTCCTGTTTAAAATAAGTATGTAGTATTAAAGAATTAACATAAAATATGGCATTATTAAGAAGATCTATGATTTTGGCGCCTGGTCCTTATTTAGGAGTTTAGCACCCTGGTTGCATACATCATGATAATGAAAAAGCATTATTCTATTTTATGTTGCCTGCAGAAAAAAAAAAAAAAAAAAGAAGAAGAAAAATAGGAACTGTCTGTGCAGCATGAGCCACAGTATAAACATGCAGAATATAATCTAAGTGGAGGATGATAAAAATTTTGAAAGTAGTATTTGCAAAACTTGTTCCAAACTTCCTCATTAATCAGCACAAATATTTTTCTAAGTATACGTTGGAGGGTCTTTGCACCTTACTCAGTTATTGAAGTAGTAGGAAAATTATGCCCTACTGTGTGTAAAATATTTCTAAGCTATTCAAAAAAGACATTACAAAGATATTTTAAAAAGATACTATTATATAGAAAAACACCTCATGCAGATGTATCAATCATTAGTATTTTAACACTATATGGTGTTCTTAACTAAGTTGAAATTGTTTTCAAATACTAGTTGAGTAAATGAAGAAGGAAAATTGTATTATGTTAACAGAAATGTGTGTTCATTCACCCACCCACTGAACACCTATTACCTGCCAGACACTGTTCTGGACACTAGGGATCCAATAGGGAATAAAACACATGAGTTTCCCACTTGCTTATTTTTCCCTTACTTTACAAACCTGGAACTCTTTAAACAACTAACTGAAAAACACCACACAAAATTAGGCAGCTATTTTTGAAGAGTGAATTTTCTTGGATGGCCTGCTTTGAGCATCATAAGTTTGATGAGGTATGAAGAAAATATACAGATGTACAACATTAATTAAAATAACCAGCAATTCCACCAGAGGATTCCAAAAGGGATTTAAGGACTCACTCTGCCAGAACAGAGGCGGAGTCAGAAAAGGGTGATGAAGCAGATTTACAAGAGGGGCTCTCAGAAAATTTGCTTGGACATGCAGACCATGCTTCCAAGTATTATTGTTACCAACGCGAATTTGCAGCGAACGTGATCCTTGCTTCCTAGAAGGAAAGAATTTGGCTGAGGGGCAGAAGTATGTTTAAGGCAGAGGGAGAGACTGAGGCAAGTGTTAGAGCAAAAGTGAGAGTTTATTTAAAACTTTTAGAGCCGTAGTGCAAGGAAGCAAAGCACACTTGGAAGAGGGGTCAAGTGGGTGCCTTGAGAGAGCCAAGTGCACCGTCCAACCTTTGGTTTGGGATTTTTAATACATTAACTTGGTTCTGGGATTTGAGTTTCTCCTCCCTTGATTTCTCCCTTGGGGCAGGCTGTCCACATGCACAGTGGCCTGCCAGCCCTTGGGAAGGGGTGCATACACAGTGTGTTTACTGAAGTTGTGCGCATGCTCACTTGAGGTGTTTTCCCCTCATTAGACAAAAATTCCCTGAGGAAGGTTATATACCGGTTAAAATTTGCCATTTTGCCTCTTAGCGCATGCTTGAGCCCACTAGCCCAACCTCTGAGATCTTATTGGGACTCTGCTGCTCCTCCACAGCTCCAGGAGTTTCCTATTTATTGGGAGACTGCCGGTCCCTGGCACCAGCTTTGACCAATTATAATTTCAGAGACACAGTTTAACAACCACCTGACCATCACCTGATGGTCCCCTGAAGTTCCCTGGGGTCGGGAGAGGCTCTCCTGCCTGGCTCATGTCTGCCTAACTACCTACTGTATCTAACACTATGACTTGGAGAAATACTTATTGGGGACTTTTAAAAAACTACAGAATATCCTAAGACTTTTGCCTATGAGGATTTACCAGTTGCAGGATATATAATTTTGAAATAATCTGTCTTTGAAGATGTTAGCTTCTGATACATTGCAAGTAAGGTATTGAGAAGTTAATAGAGTTTGGTGTCGGGTTTCTGATGGAGAATTTGAAGATACGTGTCTACATTTCCATAAAGTAAATTTGAGTGAGTTATGCATCACATATATCTTGGTCATAATTCACAATTACTAGGAAATTTGAAAATAATTTTTTTTAACAAAAGCAAATTTGAGAAAGTCCATTTTTAAAGTTGCTAAAATAAGGGGCTCAGTATATTTTTAGTAATTGGAAGACTGGTTGATTGAGAAATACAATTTTTTTTAGTAAAAATGTATTTTCTTTACAAATAAAATAAAAATTTATGAACTATCATAATTTCTAAAAATTTTAGGAATAAGTATAAAAATTCTAACTAGGTCTTGACTTATAATAAATGTAATCAAGGCCGGGCGCGGTGGCTCAAGCCTGTAATCTCAGCACTTTGGGAGGCCGAGGCGGGCGGATCACAAGGTCAGGAGATCGAGACCGTCCTGGCTAACACCGTGAAACCCCATCTCTACTAAAAATACAAAAAATTAGCCGGGCGCGGTGGCGGCGCCTGTAGTCCCAGCTACTCGGGAGGCTGAGGCAGGAGAATGGCGTGAACCCGGGGGGCAGAGCTTGCAGTGAGCCGAGATCACACCACTCACTCCAGCCTGGGGCACAGAGCAAGACTCTGTCTCAAAAAAAAAATAAATAAATAAATAAACATAAAAATAAATAAATAAATAAATAAATGTAATCAAAATGCGTTTTATGAGTTAAAAGCTTATAAATCTTTTTATTCATATATTATGCTATGGCTTATACATTATATTGCTTACTGGTAAACTATAAGTTTATGTGTCTATGTGGACAATAAACATAGATTTTGTTTGGTTATATAATGATATTTTATACATATATATTGAAAAATACCCATTTGTTTGATTTCTTGATCCATTTTAACAAGAACTTCAAAAATTATATTTTGGTTTCTATTTTCTACTATCAACATCAGCATTCTGCATTACTTGAAAACATAATATTAAACAAAAAAGAAAATATTATGAAAAGAATACCTGTGGGAATTTAGTTGGTAGTTTGTTCCCTTTCTATTTAAACTGTGGCCCACAAATTGGCAGCATCAGTATCACCTGGGAGCAATTAAATCAGAATCTGCATTTAACAAGATCCCCAGGTGATTGTATGAGCATTAACATTTGAGAGGCCCCCGTGTGGTGTATGCAACAACTTTTTTTCTGCTTTCTCCTTGCTAGCAAACCTGTACTTTGTTCACATTTTGGATGGTCATGTTAATTATGATCCCTTCCCAGCCCCAAGGGACAAAGGTTGATTAGACTAACCCAAGCATGATAATTTAATTTCCCTTTCCTGTCACTGTTTAAGCAGGGGCATATGTCACAACCCTAAACAAAGCACCATAGGGAATATTTTGAGGACAGAATAACATGTTGTTACTCTGAAAAACGTACACCAAACAAACAAGAGCATGGATCCTCTTTTGCTCTGGATATTTTCCTTTTGCAAGCAATATCTAATATGGAACAGCCTTCTTGGAACTATGAGGCGAAGGCAAGGGAAAGCAGAGAAACTGATCTATGGTCTTAAGGCCGAGCTGGAGTTCTTGCATTTGTTCCACGAGTACCTCTGCTGCCAGCATTCTTGTTAACGATGTAATAAACCCTTTATTGTTGACCTCTTTCAGTCGCCTGTTACTTATCCTAATATAGATATCAATTTATAATTATCATTGGGATCAAATAGCTAGATTAGCCACTTTATTTGTCTTTAAATCACCACCTTCTTAATCCACAGATGGGATAATTTGTATAGATTTGTGTTAGTGAACTAACACAAGAGATGGATGATAAGATATTCCCAAAAGAATGGCAGCCTTACAGCAAATTTAATTGTTGGACTATAATTGAAATAAAGGTATACTCAAATTTCCCTATGTGGATTTTCATGCTATTTAAAGATTAAATGTATTGGTTTTCTATCTTCTATTATGTTAGTTTGGAAGAAGGAGAAAAACAGTAACCAAATTTGGATATCAATTTTGATTGAATACATGTTTACAGGTTTTAGTGACTTTCTTAAATCACTCATAACAATAATTGTTACAGTTGACTTCTTATAAAAATCATTCTGAGGAGCTCAATTTAAGAGCAAAATTAATGCTTACATTCTACTTTTATTGTGCACTGCTAAATAAGATTTTTCATTAGATATGTGTTTTCATTAGATATATTTTTTAATTACATATATGTTTTCATTAGATGTATGATCGTTAGATATATGGAATTTAAATTTTACTGGACAGTATTGATCTAATATATTGTACCAGGCATTTAGGAGATATACTTTATTTGGAAAATATTTATGAATTTTTAGCTCACTAAGGTCACTGCATTTTAACATTAATGTTTATATGTTCATCTTAATTCTTTGGTTAAAATAATTATTATTTATAAAAGTATGGGCCCCGTGTGGTGGCTCATGCCTATAATCCCAGCACTTTGGGAGGCTGAGGTTGGCGGGACACCTGAGGTTGAGAGTTCCAGACCAGCCTGACCAACATGGAGAAACCCTGTCTCTACTAAAAATACAAAAATTACCCAGGTGTGGTCAGTACATGCCTGTAATCCCAGCTACTCAGGAGGCTGAGGAAGGAGAATTGCTTGAACCCAGGAGGCGGAGGTTGCGCTGAGCCAAGATGGTACCACTGAACTCCAGCCTGGGCAATAAGAATGAAACTCCATGTCAAATAAAAAAATAAATAAATAAATAAATAAATAAGACAGATGGTATTTTTCCAGAGTTTGCCACAGGATTCTTTCTGGC
>NW_012103020.1:3545618-3549339 GCF_000951045.1 Mandrillus leucophaeus | reverse complement strand
GGAACAGCCTTCTTGGAACTATGAGGCGAAGGCAAGGGAAAGCAGAGAAACTGATCTATGGTCTTAAGGCCGAGCTGGAGTTCTTGCATTTGTTCCACGAGTACCTCTGCTGCCAGCATTCTTGTTAACGATGTAATAAACCCTTTATTGTTGACCTCTTTCAGTCGCCTGTTACTTATCCTAATATAGATATCAATTTATAATTATCATTGGGATCAAATAGCTAGATTAGCCACTTTATTTGTCTTTAAATCACCACCTTCTTAATCCACAGATGGGATAATTTGTACAGATTTGTGTTAGTGAACTAACACAAGAGATGGATGATGAGATATTCCCAAAAGAATGGCAGCCTTACAGCAAATTTAATTGTTGGACTATAATTGAAATAAAGGTATACTCAAATTTCCCTATGTGGATTTTCATGCTATTTAAAGATTAAATGTATTGGTTTTCTATCTTCTATTATGTTAGTTTGGAAGAAGGAGAAAAACAGTAACCAAATTTGGATATCAATTTTGATTGAATACATGTTTACAGGTTTTAGTGACTTTCTTAAATCACTCATAACAATAATTGTTACAGTTGACTTCTTATAAAAATCATTCTGAGGAGCTCAATTTAAGAGCAAAATTAATGCTTACATTCTACTTTTATTGTGCACTGCTAAATAAGATTTTTCATTAGATATGTGTTTTCATTAGATATATTTTTTAATTACATATATGTTTTCATTAGATGTATGATCGTTAGATATATGGAATTTAAATTTTACTGGACAGTATTGATCTAATATATTGTACCAGGCATTTAGGAGATATACTTTATTTGGAAAATATTTATGAATTTTTAGCTCACTAAGGTCACTGCATTTTAACATTAATGTTTATATGTTCATCTTAATTCTTTGGTTAAAATAATTATTATTTATAAAAGTATGGGCCCCGTGTGGTGGCTCATGCCTATAATCCCAGCACTTTGGGAGGCTGAGGTTGGCGGGACACCTGAGGTTGAGAGTTCCAGACCAGCCTGACCAACATGGAGAAACCCTGTCTCTACTAAAAATACAAAAATTACCCAGGTGTGGTCAGTACATGCCTGTAATCCCAGCTACTCAGGAGGCTGAGGAAGGAGAATTGCTTGAACCCAGGAGGCGGAGGTTGCGCTGAGCCAAGATGGTACCACTGAACTCCAGCCTGGGCAATAAGAATGAAACTCCATGTCAAATAAAAAAATAAATAAATAAATAAATAAATAAGACAGATGGTATTTTTCCAGAGTTTGCCACAGGATTCTTTCTGGCCCCAGTGTGTTAGATGTGTTTTCAGTAATATATTTATTATGAATTAATGTTGTAATAGCCATATGTATATGTATATATTAAACATATTTCTACTAAATTTATTTTAGCTTACAATCTTGTCTATAGCCATGATTCTCTATCCAGGTTACATATTCAAATTACTTAGGTTATTTTACAGAGTACTAATGTTCTTCCCAAGCCAATTAAATTAGAATATCTGGGGAATGGACCTGGGCATTGGTATTTTTCAAAAGTCTCTGTTCCATTTAAATGGACAACCATTTTAGAAGCATTCTAAACCATCTAAAGGTTGCAGTAAAATAGATCTGACTGACTTAGTTCATTATTAGCCAAGTATTTGCTTCTCCCTGCACCCAGCAAATCAGTGTCACCATTTTTTATAGTCACAATCTGAGACTGTTTTTATTCATAAAATATATTTTTGTAATGCATTTTAAAGATTATATAAAGCAACACTAAGACCATTAATATTAGAGATTAAAACAAGTTACTGACCTCTCAATTATTAGTGTCCTATTACCATAAAATGCATGTTTTTAAAAAATTTTCTTAAATTTTGGTTTAAAATTAACGATTTCTAATTAAATTATAAACTGACTCCACATTATTAATGTTTACTGTATTATTGGGAACAAACTCAATTTAGTAAAAAATGCAGTTATAATATTGATCCTTAATTTTCATATGCACCTCAAGTTTTATTTGGGAGTCTATGCTACTTGAATTACCTCTATATTTGACCATCATATTAATGCTAACATCTCACATAAGAAATAAAAATATATGAATACCACTGTATTTGTTCATTATCATACTGCTATAAGAACATACCTGAGACTGGGTAATTTGTAAACAAAAGAGGTTTAATTGACTCACAGTTCCACATGGCTAGGGAGGCCTCAGGAAACTTACAATCATGGCAGAAGGGAAAGAAAACACATCCTTCTTCACATGGTGTCAGGAGAGAGAAGTGCAGAGTAAAGTGGAGAAATGCCCCTTATTAAACCATCAGATCTCATGAGAACTCACCCACCATCACAACAGCATGGGGGGACTGTCCCCATGATCTAATCACCTCCCATGGTGTCTCTCCCATGAAACATGGGAATTACAATTCAAGATGAGATTCCAGTGAGGACACAGAGCCCGATTATATCAAGCATATAATTCTGTGGGCATTTAAATTTAAATTAACTAAAATTAAATAAAATTTAAAACATAGTTCTGTAGTTGCACTAGCTACATTCAAGAGTTCAATAGCCACAGATGGCTAGCAGCTACCTTTGGACACAACAGAAGTAAAATATTTTCATTGTCACAGAAATTCAACTGAATTGTATTGATCTAACATATTGTACAAGGCCTTTGAGAAAGTACTTTTATTGGAGAAAGTTTCATAAATGTTTAGCACACTAGGCCATCACATTTTCACTTTTGTGTTTATATACAAACGATTTGTTTGTTTTAAATAATTACTATTTGTAAAACTGTGGCAGATGGTAATTTCCAAAATTTGCCACAGGACTATTTCTGGCCACAAATGCTGTTTTAGAACTTTGCCACTTCTCTTCAGGAGGTACAGTTTATTTTCTCTTCCCTGGAACCTCAGTGTGCTTGTGACTATTCAGTTCAATAGACTACAAAAGAAGTGATGCTCTGTGATTCAGGAGGCCAAGTCATGAAGAGGACATGCCTTCAGTTTGATCCTGTCCTTTGTGGTATGTTTGCCCTGGAAACCAGCCACTTACTGTAGGAAACCCAGAATAGATGGAGTGGCCACATGTAGGTTTCCATCAACAGCCAACCAGAAAAGTGAGTGAGAAGTCAGCTGATTCCAGTCCTCAGCATTCATGTCCTCTGGTGGATAGATGTTTTATTCCACTAAATTTTGGGATTCCATAAATGAATTAAATATACTTAAACCTTAACATAAATTGTATTGTATGCATGTGTATTCTATGCATCTTGAGATTTGGATAATAGTAAATTGGCTGTTCGATAGAGAGAAGCTGGGCTTAAAGTCAGAAAAAATCAGATTTGAATTCTGGATTCTGTGGTTCCTGGTCAAATAATAATAATAATAAAAAAGATAAATATTTCTATTTCAAAGTTGTGATGAGATTATTGTTAAATATAAAACATTTAACCTAGTACCTGGCACATAGTCAATAATTAATAATTGGTGTGTTTGTTATTATAACGTTTTGGATGACCAGAAACATTATAGGAATAATAGTAATTATGAACATTTACATGAGTACTTATGTATCATGTACTAAGTTTGATGTATGTGTTGTCTCAGGTAGTAACTAATTCATTTAATTCATTAAATCATTTTATACACACTTAAATCATGTTGCAGAAACTCATCCTTTTTTATTACCAAAAACTGTACAT
>NW_012103020.1:3459903-3542656 GCF_000951045.1 Mandrillus leucophaeus | reverse complement strand
CAGACTGGATTAAGAAAATGTGGCCCATATACACCATGGAATACTATGCAGCCATAAAAAAGGATGAGTTTGTGTCCTTTGTAGGGACATGGATGAAGCTGGAAACCATCCTTCTCAGCAAACTATCGCAAGAACAGAAAACCAAACACCGCATGTTCCCACTCATAGGTGGGTACTGAACAATGAGATCACTTGGACTCGGGAAGGGGAACATCACACACCGGGGCCTATTATGGGGAGGGGGGAGCGGAGAGAGATTGCATTGGGAGTTATACCTGATGTAAATGACTGGTTGATGGGTGCTGACGAGTTGATGGGTGCAGCACACCAACATGGCACAAGTATACATATGTAACAAACCTGCACGTTATGCGCATGTGCCCTAGAACTTAAAGTATAATAAAAAAAAAAAAAAAGAAAAGAAAAAAAAAAAGGTTTACCCTCTTAACATGTTATTTAAAGTGTGGAATAAAAGATTGTTAACTATAAGAACTATGTTTCGCAGGAGGTCTCTAGAACTTATTCGTCTTGCATAACTGAAACTTTACACCCATTGAACAAACCACTATTGTCTCTGCTTCTCTGAGTTTAACTATTTCATAACTATTGTATAAGTGAGATCAGGCAGTATTTGTCCTTGTGTGCCTGGCTAATTTGACTAATGCCCTCCAGGTTCATCCATATTGTTGCATATGGCAGAATTCCCTTTTTTAAAGGCTGATTAATATCCCATTTTATTTGTATATCACATTTTTAATCCATCCACCTGTTAATAGATATTTAGGTTATTTTATATCTTAGCTATTGTGCATAATACTACAGTGAACATGGGAGTGCAGATATCTCTTTAAACACCTGATTTCAATTCTTTTGGCTATATACCCAGTGGTGGGGATTGCTGGGTCATGCAGTAGTTCAATTTTTAATTTTCTGAGGAACCTTCATGCTTTTTGTCCATAGAGGATGCACCATTTTATATTTCATCAACAGTATAAAAGTATTCCAATTTCTCCACATTTATCAACACTTTTTATATTTTCCTATTTTTTATAATAGTATTCATAATGTGTGTGAGGTAATATTACATTACAGTTTTGATTTGCATTTCCCTGATTAGTGATGTTACACATCTTTCATTATACCTGTTGGTCACTTGTATGTCTTCTCTATAGAAATATCTATTCAAGTACTTTGCTCATTTTTTAATAAGGTTATTTGTTTTTACTTATTATTGGGTTGTAAGAGTTCTTTTATATTTTGGATATTAACTCATTATCAGGTACAATTTACAAATATTTTCTCCCACTGAATAGGTTTCCTTTTCACTCTGTTGAATGTTTTCTTAGCTATGCAGAAGCTTTTTATTTTGGTGTAGTCTCATTTGTCTAATTTTGCTTTTATTGCCCATGCTTTTGTTGTCATATCTAAAAAAAAAAATCATGTTCTAAACCAATATCACAAATTTTGTTCTATTTCCCTCCAAAACGTTTATAGTTTCATGTCTTAAAGACTTAAATATAAGTCTTTAATCTATTTTGAGCTGATTTTTTGTGTATGGCATAAACAAAGCACCAATTTAGTTATTTTGCATGTGGATATTTAAATTTCTCAATGTCACTTGTTGAAGAGACTGTGCTTTTCTCTTTGCTTATTCCTAGAACTCAATGAAGAACATTCGACAGTATAAGCGTAAGTTTATTTTGGGGCTTTTTATTGTTTCCATTGGTCTATGTGTCTGGTGCTATTTCTTTTGCCAGTAATATACTGTTTTAACTACTATAGTTTTGTAATATGTTTTGAAATCATAGTGAGGCCTCCAGCTTTGTACTTCTTTCTCAATATTACTTTGTTTATCTAGGGTCTTTTGTGGTTCCATGTGAATTTCATGATTGCTTATTTCTATTTCTGTAAAAATGCCACTGAGATTTTGATGTGAATAGCATTGAATCTATAAATCATTTTGATTAGTAAGGACATTTTAACATGAAATCTTCCAATCCATGAACACTGGATGACTTTCCATTTATTTGTATCTTCTTTAATATCTTTCATCAATTTATTTTAAGTTTCAGTGTACAAAAGACTTATACAATCAATCAATTTAATATAGAGACATGTCTTTCTTCCAAATAATGTGTCAGCTATTGTTAATAAAAATAAAACCGTGAGAATCCTCTTTAAATATAAGTGAAAGATCAAAATATAGAATACTAATAGGAAATCTCTAATTGCTGTGTATATCGTTTTAAACAAACAAGGAATTCTAGTTTGAAGAGTAATTTTTAGTTTCCTTTGTAACATTCAAGGGTGATTATTAGTAAATAATAGAATTTACATAATTTCAATGTGGTATAGCCAGTTCCTGCCTTATACACAAAAACAAGGACAAAAAAATCACATAGCCTGTAAATATTTACGTTTAAAATATTAAGCCCAAACAAAAAAGCTTGCTTGAGTTTCCATGTGCTATTTATGTTAATATGGGCTTTACTGATAAAGACCAAAATATTACACTAATGATTCATTATTCCCTGGTTTCATGTGTAAAGGCATAATCTGTGAAAACTAATTGTATGTGCACACATGCATTTTCTAGAAAAAAAATGTAACCATCTGGAGTAATTTTAGCAGCAGAAGCCAATATTTGTGCTATTTTCATTATAGGCCTTTCAATGAAACTCTCTCCATATGAGCAGGCAGTCAAGAAAAGAAACTAGTGGCCATTCAAGGACATGGCTCAAAGACTATTCTATTGGGGTGTGTGTGTGTAGCTTTTCTTAAAGCTGTGATAATTTTTTCAAAATGTGGTTTGTCCAAGAGCAACATCTATTCAGACCATAAAATGGAGAGAAAAAAAACTCCGTGGTTCATTTAAACCACCTTCTTAATGTCAGAGAATTTTCAGCTGAAGAAAGGCATTTCCTTTATTGCCAGCTTATGTTGAATGAATAATTCAGAATGAAAGCAGTTGCAGCATAATGATAAAATTACATAAATCAAAGAGTAGCTGCTCAAGCAAATATCTGAAGAAAAAAAAAATAACAGTCCCTACTCTTCTGTTTACTTAGATGGTTATTTTGTTTGTGCAGATGTTCCAAAAACTATCATTACATGCATTTTTGTGATATGTATAACCTACTTGAAATGCTTGCTCTAAGAAATTTTATTTCTCTATTCAACATATCCTTAAGCCTGATTCCTTTCTTGTTGTCCAGAAGAATCTATACATTACATGACAGGCAAAGTTCAAGGCAGTTGCCCACTTGAGACAGAGTAGAGAGTGAGAAGAAAGAAGGATATTGCTAATTATCAGATACCTATTTTGTCCTAGACACTGTACCAGGTGTTTTACCATTTTATTTTCTTTTACCTCTCACAATGGCTTTCTGAATTATAATAATTATTCTTGTTTTCAGATGAAATTATCATAATACCATGATTTATTGTTTAGTGTTACACAACTATATATTATTGGAATTACATTTGAGTGGCCTATTTCACCCAAACCTCCTGTTCTTTTGAATATATAAGAAAGCAATCTAAACATTTGAAGTCATCATTAAAGCAAAAATGGCTTTAAAAGAAAATTTTTTATAAAACCAGAAATTTAAAAGTTCTCAGTCACAGATAAAAACAGGACGTCTAATATTTGGATGATATAAGTAAATGTTATTCCAAAAGTCTTACTTTTTTGGGGTACCTTTCAACAACATGATGTTTTTCCCTTGTTAAGGCAGAGTCATATTTTAATACAAAGATTTCTAGAGCTATTTGCAAGGAAATCTTAGCCTGGAGCTCACTGCTTGGAAACGGCCTCTCCTCTGATTAGATTCATGCTAAAATTCACCACATGTCAAATCGACTTAAGAATTAAAAGTCGTATCTGCACGATTGCCTGAATAGCTTATTGATTCAAATTTTTTTTAAAAATAGTGAGTTCAGCAAAATCAGAAGGGTGGCAAAATCCAATCATTTCAGCCAAAATGGTTTATTCCCTGGGCTGCATGCAGTCACAAATAGATGAGAGGGCTATCTCCATCAACATAAGGCTGCACATTGTCACCGGCTGTGTGCATTACCTATTTCCTTGCTGAGGAAGAAATCAATGCTGCCACTTTTGCCCAGCATTGCTTGAAATATTCATAGAAATGTATTCTAGAGGAAGCCTAATTTGCTGTATAAATTTTTATATTCTAATTGCTTATATAAAAATTATTACAGTATTTCTAGATAAAATAATCCTTACTAATAAAAATATAACTTTATTATATTAAAACTATTGATTTTAAAAGTATACCAACCCCTATCTTGTGGTTTTCTTTTTTATTAGTCTGTAATAAAGCAAATTACTACATAAAATTATCAAAACATTCAAGTATGGAGGAGCATTAGATTTTAATAGGGTCAATAGTCTACATGAATGTATTGAACAATAAATTCTCTTGGAAGTATTTATTTTATATATTCATTCCACTTTGGCTGTTCTAAGTAAGGTATATTTCTACCTTCATAGTAAACAGAGCTTGTGATTGACCATTAAAATCTTTCAGTTCTTCCCATAATAGTTTTTGGACCTATAGTTATTACTTAAAATTCTATAACCTCATTTACATGCAAATATTATGCACTTGGTTTGCTACAAGTTAAAATAAAAATATTTATTGGACCTGGGAAATGAGTTTTACATAATAAACAAAATACTGACATGAGACATTTTTATTTATCCTGTATGGAGACTGTTGTTGTACAGAGTAATATTTTAACATATAAAGGATAGTTATTCAGTACATTAGGCATCTGGGTGTCAAAGAGAAACCTAGAAAATAAGGGAATCTTAAATTGTTATTTCCTATGTGATCTGCGTGTAGCTAAAATAGAACCAGTCGTAATCATTACTACTCCTTCAAAAAACCTCAACCAGTTATTGACTAGATAACTAATATTAAGTAGAAGATAGAAATAATTTTCTGGAAAATAATACTTTTTTGAAGAAAATTAGGGTATTAGTTGTCAGAAAGTGAGTGAGAAATAAATAAAATGAACAATAAAATAACTTATTAGTGCAATTTAAACTTTAAAATGAGTGAACAATAAATAACCTACTAGTCTAAATTTTCAAATTTTCAACATTGATATTAGTTATCCCTTTATTTGAAGTGTATTTCATATCATATGAAATGTGCTGCATCAAAATAAAAGATAAAGAGGACCATTATATAATTTGTTACTTTATACCTTTTTTTCTTTTGGAAATTCATAGAAAATGAGGATTTGATACTCTAGAATTGAGATGCAGTTTCCATGACAACCATGAGGCACAATACTGCATACCACTGTTGAAATGGCATTTGAATATCAAAAAGAATCTACTTCATTTTGTATTATTATTTTTCTCGGTTTAAATGATAATAATATAATCTTGTATTTTGTTTTTAAGTAGGTGCATTTGTTATAATTTTAGCAAGGGAGGTTGATTGAAGAAAGAAATGTGTAACAAGTGAATCATTTATAAGAAATTCCATGATTTTTCTAATATTTATTATTTACATCAAGATGTCACAGTAAAACATATTTGCCTCGTATAAAAGACAGCTTAAATTAAATATTTTAATTCGTGTAATATTCAGTAATTCAAATTGTTTCATGACATTTACCCTAATGTAAATTACTTTCAATGCACATGTATCAGCCTGACCCTCCTGAAATCTATATGGTAACATTTCCAACTTAGCTATGTTATCTCTATTACTGTGTACTCATAAGCAACCTATTTCCAAACTGAACACATTACTTCCGCCTAAACCTTCCTCTTTGCATAGTCCCTGAATTCTGCTACTGGCAACACTATGTTACCAATTGCCCAGCCTCAAGCATTAGTCACCTTTTGACTTTTTCTTCTCCTCGTCATCATATAATAAGTGAGAAACTAATCCTACATAGTCTATCAGAATATTCTGGTGATCTTCTAATTTAAACATTAATGCAAAACTCATTTAGTATTATCAGAAGAAATATTAATTTTCTATTAGTAAATGTTTACCTGTTTGTACATGAATTACAAGCATTTCCTGGAGTCAAACATATTATCGTGATCTAGGAATGAAGAGACAGAGGAGTGGAAAAAGCCAGAAGGGCAAAACTGGAAGAGTATCCATGTTGCAGCGCTTGCTATTATTCTGTAACTGTGAGCAAAACAAGAGACGTTGTTTGGAAAGGAAATTATTTTTTAAAGTTACATGGAGAATAGTTCTTATAGAAGAATGCCTTAAAGGGGAAAGATTAGTGGCCAAAAAAACCACACACACACACACACATACACACAGACATAAATATCTTACCATAGTTCAAGAAATAGACAATGCAGACATGGACTAGAATATTGTGAGTGAGATTTTAATAGATTTGATGAGTTGAAAACTTGTTTTGGTGTTTTAAGCAAGGAGATATGTTGACTGGTTTAAAAAGCGGAAAAAGTATGGTGTTTTGTAAGTATTTGGAAGAAGAGTTAGGATTTCGATAGATAAGTGGGAAAAATGGAAAGAGTCCTTGAAACAAGAAGAAAAAAACATAAAAGAATTATATGAACAGTGTAGTGTTTGTTTATGGAAAATAATATTATTTTTTTTAAAATTGAGAAACCTAGAAAAATAAGGAATCAAAAAATAAAATTATGGTTAGTCTCTTTAGAAAAATGCCAGATCATAAGGATACTTTTCATAAAATTATTTGCTAACTATTAGACTTCTTCCAGATTCTGAATTATTTTCATACTAAGCAATTAGGTTAAATGAATAACCAATAATATAATTTCAGTGGGCAATTTTGACAAATGAGTTAATCTATAATTTTACTAGCTATATGTATACAAAATCAAGATTGTGCAAAAAAAATGTATATTTTCTTGGATAACTTCAGAATCAACCTGGGATGTTGAATATATATATTTATATCTGTGCACACCTGAAATTCCATGATACCAGTTAAAAATATACATATAAATATTCAAAGGGAAATAGAACCAGAAAGGCAACCATGATAGACAAGATTTCAACATTTTTTACAAGGTGAAGGTGAAAAAGGAAAGGGAACACAGAAAACTGAAAAACTGACTGCAGAGAGAGAAGACAGTGAGAAGCAAAACTGTTCATAAAGCACAACTATAGAAAGGTTCAGGAACTGAAGTTACTGGCTGAAGGGGCAGGTGGAGGTGAAGCTTGATGCTGAACGGAGGATTGGTCAAAGGTCTACAGTAAGGGTATTTAGACCATGAAGTCATATTCTCTATTGCATTTCTCTAGGTGATAACTCTTCCTCCACCTTACAAAGGAGAAACTGGACTAGAAAGCCTCCAGCATTGGGCCCACAAAGCACAGTAGAAGTCACAAAGAACCTACTTCCATAAAGCATAGGGCTCAGTGAGAAATCTTCCTACTGTAATAACAGCAACACCCAACCATCAAATGTGTCTGGTCTGTAAATATACCAAATACAAAGAAGATGGATGATTCCACTCAGGAGAAGAAATATCACCGTGGCAAAAGTATCTTTTTTTTTTTTTCTTTCACATTTTGTTGTCTTTCAACGAAATGACAATTTCTCTGCCATCACATGAAACAACTTTCCCTAAGACTAGAACTTCTATCATTTTATCATTTCTAGAGGGATAACAGATAGTACAGTAGTTAACACTTAAATTTCATATTTATTCAGAGCACCATAAATTCAAACTTGTAGCATGCACCTAGGACCAATTATCTGTGAACTAGACTATTGAACCCAAAGCTTTTTTCCCCCGGGGTAAATATTTTGAGAAAATTCTTTAAAAGTTAATCCAGGACATGCTGGAAAGATCCTGGATACTCGCAGACTGTCCTTTTGCTTTCAAATAAACCAATAAGGTGAATATTATACAGAATTAAACATCTATCACCTTTCAAGACCTCTTCTGAAATTTCATCTAGGACTAATAAAAGGTCATGTTAAAATGACTACATTGTTTGTTCTTTCTACACCAGAAAACTAAAGAACTAACCATCTTTAGTTGAGTAGGTTATTTCATATTATATTTAGCATCTCTATTCATGGATAGTCTCATAAGAATAAGCTAGCATTTCCATTAAAGCAAAATATATTTTCATGATATATTTTAGTTTTGCCTGACAAAGCTAAATATAATACTTAGTGTTGAGTTCTTCAATGATATAGGCCTAGACATATACCCATTTTCAAGTAAAATATTCTATACATATAAACACCATCATGTTTACAAGAAACCAAATATATAGGAGTTGCTATTCTTCGAGCCCTTATTATGAATCTAGTGCTACTGAATTAATGCTCCTGTGAGGACAGTACTATTTTTATATCCGTTTGATGGACAGGAAAAGGCATAGACGTGTTAAGGCAATTTCCCAGGTTATATCATTAGTAATTGTCAGAACCAGCATTTCCACCTAAGTGGTCTTGCTCCAAAAGCACTATGCTATACTGCCTCTAATAATCACAATGTAAAATATCATCATAAATTTATCCTATCTTCAGACACAAAATTTGTTCACACAATTTGAGTTTGAAAAGATCCTCTCCACTGATGAGTTTTCCTGGTCTCTGCTTACCCAAAGCTGTGGAGGCAGGCTGCTGTGTTCTTAATCCACTCTCCTTTGTTTCTCAGCACAATTGCTCATTGTTCACCTGTAAGTCAACCCTAGGCTCTATGCTTATTTCTACTTCACACAGCTTATGGCTTCCTACTGCTTTAGTCAGTGTTTCTCCAAGTCTGATTCCTGGACAGCCTGAGACACTATTACCTAGGGTGCTTGTTTAAAATGCAGATTCTTATCTCCAGCCGAAATGTATTCTATCAGACACTTTGAGGTGTGGTATCCAATAATCTCTGTTTTGTCACAAAATCTTTAATGTGGTGAGTTTTACACAAACAGCACATGTTATACTCATATTTCTGAATGCATACATAAGAAACTGTAATTGTTGTCATTCCTCTTCGTGGAGCTAAACAATGAGAATAAGGCTCTAGAGACACTAGAACTTGCTAGTCTAAAGACACTAGCTCTTTAAGCAAAATATTTTGTTTCAGAATGTTCTAAATTTTTAACAAGCACCTAGATAATTCTTAAGTACGTGATTTTTGAAAACCAGTGTGTTATCCCAACATCCCACTAACGGTTTAGGATAATAAATATTACCTATTAAATTCCATAAGCTTCATAGTTACATCCAAACTAAATTCCTTTGTGATGCTGTTATAATTCCCTTTCTTCCTCATTTGAACTGGTTCTCTCTGCCTGCAATGCTATATCATCAAATTTCCATGTGGCTTATTTCCTCCCTCAGTTCAGATCTGCTCATCAAAAGTCACCTCAGCAGAGAACTTCCTAGACCAATTTACAAAATAACTCCTCAAGCGTGGAGGGAAAAGGTGCTGATCTAATTAAATTTGGAATAGAGTGGAATCTGTATGACTAAAAGCAAAAGGAACTATACATAGACACTATACACTATTTGATAAAGTTCATTTTTCAAAGGAGTACATGTTAACAATTTTGAAACTACTATACATGTATACTTGAACTGAACAAACAAATAAATGAATAGCAGATGGTGGAAACCATGTTTCTCACCAATGAAGAGAGAGATTATAGATAAGCAGGGGACAAAGTCTACAATGACTCATACAACATTGGATTAGAGTTGGAGTCCTCAAATTAAATATAAACATATGTTTAGCATAATATGCATACAGGTGGACATATAGTGAAAGTTATAGATATATATGTGTAGTAGCCTGTGCATACACACATGTATTAGGTTAGTATACACACATAGATTTCCAAACTCTCGACTGGAAGAGTCTAGACACTGCGACACTGCAGTAGCAGCAAACTCACCCAGTGCTCAGATCTTGGTTTGCATTATCTTTACCTTCCCCAATAAAAGGTATCAGGGATCCTTAGAGAACCAACTGATTCAAGGGCTGGGACAGGGAGTATACAAGATGAGCCTGGGGCATCTTGTAATGTCAGAAAGTAAGGAAGTGATTTTTAAAAAGGATGACATATCAAAGAGACACAGGAAAAAAGCAAATGATTTCCCAGTGGTCAAATCTGGACTGGTTTGTACAAGAAAATGAGCATTGGATTATAATCCAAAGTATAAAATAAATATCCATGACTCCATCCTGATATAAATGAATGATTGAATATAGTTTTTAAGTGAAGGGGACTAGACAAATCTCCTGTGCAGGAGAATTCCAAATAGTTGATGTAGATACTGCTTCCTTAGGGAGGTAGAGTACAACTTACAAGTGCTTGAGTGTGAGCTGCATATAATGACTTTCTTCTAAAGAGCACAGTATGGAAAGAGAGAAGAACATTGTTTACAAAGGAAAAACCTAACAGAGTACTTCATCCAGGTAAAAGACTTTCATCAACATGTTGATAGAATACAGTCAACTTTCATAAGGCATGTTGATAGAATATAGCCTTGATGTGATGTGATGACAATGACATTTTGCATTTGTGATTGTCCCAAAAACCCATATCCTTAGTTTCTGAGTAAAACACAAGGCAAACCCAAATTGAGGGATATTCTACAAAACATCTGACCAGTACTAATCACCACTATCAAGGTCATTAAAAAAGAGGAAAACCTGAAAAACAGTCACAATTTAGAGGAAGTCAAGAGATACAATAACTAAATGTAACATGGTATCCTGGTTGGTGACCTAGAACAGAAAAAGGACATTAGGTAAAAACAAGGAAATCCTAACAAAGTTTGAGCTTTAATATATATCATCATTGCTTCATTATTTTTTACAAATATATCATATCAATAGAAGATATTATCAATAGAGTAAACTACCTGTGAGTTAAAGAAGTATATATTTGCAAATTTTATGTAAACTTAAAAAGCTATTCTAAATTTTTAAAATGGAACATAATCTCTCAAGCACAGTATTAAATGCCATATGAACTTTTTTATTTTAGTAAACTATATCTAACATAAAATATACCATTTTAACTATATTTAAGTGTATAATTCACATTTACATTGTTGTGCAATTGTCACCCCTATGAATCTTCAGAATTTCTTCTTCATTCCAAGTTGTAACTCTGAAACTCATTAGCAAACAACTTGCCATCCATCCTAGACCCTGGTAACTACCATTCTTCTTTCTGCGTGTATGAGAGTTTGAGCACTCTAGGTACCTCATGCAAGTGGAATCATACAATATTTGACCTTTTGTGTCTGTCTTATTTCATTCAGCAACATGTCTTTAAAGTTTATTCTTGTTGTAGCATGTATCCGAATTGTATTCCTTTATAAGGATAAATAATATTTCATTGTATACACCACATTCAGTCAGTGGACGTTTGGACTGTTTCCACCTTTTGGGTGCTGTGAGTAATGAACATTGGTGTAGAGATATCTGTTCAAGTCCCTGCTTTCAGGTCTTTTAACTATGTACCCAGAAGTGGAATTGTTGGATCACATGAAAATTCTATGTTTAATAATTTGAGAAACGTCCATACTATTTCTGTAGTGGCTGCACCACTTTATATTACTACCAGCAATACACAAGGGTTCAAATTTCTCCATATCTTCACCAACACTGTTTCTGTTTTATGAGGTTTTGTGTTTGTTTGTTTTTCTTTTTGTTTTTTATAATAGCTACCCTAATGTTTGTGAAGTGGTATCTCATTACCATTTTAATTTGCATTTCCCTAGTGATTAGCCATGGTAAGCATTTTTTAAATGTACTTTTTGATTATTTGTATATCTTCTTCGAAGAAATGTCAATTCTAGTCCTCTGCCCATTTTTTAATTGGGTTGTTTTTTCTTTAGTGTTGGGTTGTGAGAGTTCTTGATGTATTCTGGATATCCCACCCATACTCATTATTTTTTCTTTGCACTAATTACCTAATATAATATATGTTATACTATATCCACATAACAGGAGCATAGAATATGTAAATGTAAGTTAATGCTACTGCATAATGTAGATATTTGTAGTCTATTCTTATGACACATATCTATAAACATTAAAAATAGGCCTAGGTTGGATCTTTCCTTGTTTATTTTATTCTTATTTAATGTATTTTACTCCAGTAAAGGTTAGAATATGTTAAAAGCCAAGGTGTGGACTCAGAGTTCACTTCAATCTTCTAGTATGTGTTCTATAGAAACACTGAATCAATAATAAAAAAAGATCACCTATCAAAGTAAAGCCGAGGACCAGAAAGCTTTGTAAAAAAATTTTTTTAAACATTTAAAAAGAGCTAATATTAATCTTCTCAGACTCTTCCATGAAGTTGAAGAATGAATTCTTTCAAATGCGTTTTACAAGACAAGCATTATCCTGATAAAAAGTTACTCAAGGACACTAAAAAAAAAATTACAAGTCAATATCCTCAGTGAACTTGGATGTGAAAATCCTTAACAAAATACTAGCAAAACAAATTTAACAGCACAATAAAACAATGATTCACCATGATTAAGTGGGATTTATTCCTGGGATGCAAGACTGTTTCAACATACACAAATTAATAAATGTGTTATACTGTATTAACATAAAAGATGAAAGCCATATGATTATTAAAATAAGTGCAAAAAAAAATTTGACATAATTCAACATCCTTTCATAACAAAAAAATTCTCAACGAATTAAGTATAAAAGAAACATACTCTAACATAATAAAGTCCATAAAGCTCATTTATGAAAAGGCCACAGCTAATTTCATACTCAATGAGGAAAAGTCAAAAGCTTTTCCTCCAAAATCAGAGACAAGGACAACATAGTAATGAAATTTCTAGCTAGAGCAATTAGACAAGAAAAAATAATCCAAATTAAAAAAAAAAAAAATGAAATTTCTCTGTTTGCTGCTGACATGATCTTAAATATAGAAAATCCTAGACTTCACCGAAAAACTGTTAGAATGGATACAGGAATCCAGTTTAATTGCAGGGTACAAAATCAACAGGCAAAAATTGGTAGTATGTGTTCACACTGACTATAAACTCTTAGTAAAGGAAATTAAGTAATCAATCCCATTAACAGTGGTATAAGATGATAAAATACATAGCAGTAAATTTAACCCACTAGATGAAAGATCTGTATATTAAAAACTGTAAAACATTGAATAAAATTCTATATGACACAAATGGAAGGAAAGGTACTTCATGTTCATGGATTGAAAGAATATTGTTAAAAACTTCATAGTACCCAAAACGATTTACATATCCAATGAAATCCTATCAAAACTCTTAGATAATTTTTTCAAGCAAATAGAAAGAAAAATACTAAAATTTGTATGAAACCACAAAAATAGCCAAAGCAATTTTGTGTAAAAATGATAAAAGTGGAAGCATAACACTACCTGACTTCAAAATCTGTTCCAAAGTCAATCAAAACAGCATGGCTTTGTTTTGAAACTGGCATAAAAACAGACACATAGACCAAAGGGACAGAATAGAGAGTCTAGAAATTCATAAACACATTTATGGTCAGTTGATATTCAACAAAGAAGCCAAGAATACATAATAGGGAAAAGATAGTCTCTTTAATAAATGGTGCTAAAAAATTTGGATAATCACATGCAAAAGAATGAAATTAGAACCTTATCTAACACCATATACAAAAATCAATTCAAAATGTAATGAAGTCTTAAACACTAAGACCTGAAACTATAAAGCTATTTAAAAAACACATAGAAAAAATGTTCCACAACACTGATAAAGATTTATTGAATATGACCCCAAAAGCACAGGCAACAAAAGCAAATATAAGCAAATGGAATTACATCAAACTAAAAAGTTTCTCTACAGCAAATGAAACAATCAATAGAGGAATGGAACAGGCCACACATTGGAAGAAAATATTTGCAAGCCATGATTCTGAGAAAGGTTTTATAACCAAAACATATAAGAAACTTGAACAACTGAATAGCAAGAAAACAAATTAATCAATCAAAAAATGTGCAGAGGACTTAAACAGGCACTTCACAAAAGAAGATATATAAATGTCCACTCAATATATATTATATTACATTATACTATATTATATCATATTGTATACATACACACATATATTATACATATATATAAGCTCATCAACACTAAGTATTAGGGAAATGTAAATGAAAACCACAATGAGTTGTCACCTCACACATATTTGGCTACTAACAGAATGACAAAAGATAGCAAGTATTGCCTAGGGTGTGGAGAAAAAAGAACCCTAGTGCACTGTTGGTGGAAAAAATAAATTTAATACAGCCATTTTTGAATAGTATAAAGGTTTCTCATAAAAATAATAATAGAATTATGATATAATCCAGCAATCCAATATGTGGGTATATATACAAAACAATTGAATTCAGTATGCCAAAGAGACACCTGCACTCCCACGTTCATTGCAGCATTATTCACAATTGCTAAACTATGGAAAACTAGGTACCCACCATCAAAATAATGAATAAAGAGAATGTTGTATATACAAGCATTCCTCATTTATTGCACTTTGCTTTACTTTGCTTCACAGATTTCCACTTTTTAAAAGGAGTGTTTGTGTCGAGCCTACAGTGAGCAAGTCTAAGTGCCATTTTTTCAACAACATGTGCTCATTTTGTGTCTCTATGTAATATACTGATAATTCTCACAATATTTCAAACTTTATCATTATTATTATATCTGTTATGGTGATCAGTGATCTTTGATGTTACAATTGTAATTGTTTGGGGGGTGCCATGAACTGCACCCATTTAAGATGGCAAACTTATCAATAAATGCTGCTTGTACTCTGACTGTTCCTTTGACTGCCTGTTCTCCACCTCTCTCTCTTCTGGCCTCTCTATTCCCTGAAACACAACAATATTAAAATTGGGCCAATTAATAACCATAAAATGGCTTCTAAGTGTCCAAGGGAAAGGATGTGTTTAAGATTTCAATGGAGGAAGTAACAGAAGATATTGTGGAAATAGCAAGATAACTAGAATCGAAATGGAGCCTGAAAATGTGACGGAATTGCTGAAATCTCATGATAAAACTAATGAATGAGGAGTTGCTTCTTATGAATGAGCAAAAAAGGTGGTTTCCTGAGACAGAATCTACTCCTGGTGAAGATGCTCTGAACATTGTTAAAATGACAACAAATGATTTGGAATATTATGCAATGTTAGTTGATAAAGCAGCAGCAGGGTTCGAGAGCATTGATTTGTATTTTGAAAGAAGTTCTACTGTGAGTAAAATAGTATCAAATATCATTGTCTGCTACAGATAAATCTTTCATGAAAGGGAGAGTCAATCAATATGGAAAATTTCTTTGCATTCTTATTTTAAGAAATTGCCACAGCTACCCCAACGTTCAGTAACCACTAGTCTCATCAATCAGCAGCCATCAACCTTGAAGCAACATATTCTACAAGAAAAAACTTATGACTAAGGGCTCAGATTACTGTTAACATTTTAGCAATAAAGTACTTTCTAAGTAAAGTATGTACTTTTTAGACATAATGATATTGCACTTAACTACAGTATAGTGTAAGCATAATTTTTGTATGTGCTGGGAAATCAGAAAAAATTTATGTGGCTTGCCATATTGCAATATTCACTTTATTATGGCTGTTTGGAACCAAACCACAATATATCTGAGGTATGTTTGTGTAAGTAATGAAATATTATTCATCTGTAAAAAAGGAATAAATATCGTCATTTGCAACAACATGGATGAACCTGGAAGATGTTGTGCAAAATGAGACAAGCCAGGCACAGAATGACAAATACCACACGATCTCACTTATATGTGGAATCTTTAAAAGTTGTACTCATAGAAGCAGAGAGTAGAATGGGGATTGCCAGGGGATAGGGAAGAGTGGTCAGTGGGGAAAAGGGACATGTTGATCAAAGGGTATAAAGTTTCAATCAGATAGAAGAAATACGTTTTAGTGATACATTGTACAGAATTGTGACTATAATAAATAATAGTATATTATCTATTTTAAAATTGTTAGAAGAATAGATTTTTAAAAATTGGCATCATAAAAAAGTAAGTATGTGAGGTGAAGGACTTATTAATTAGTCTGATTTAATCATTCCACATTGTAAGGAAACATCAGAACATCATATTATGCCCCATGAACATATACAATTATTTGTCAATAAAAAATAAAGAAATTAAAGAACATATTCTAATCAGATAAGCATATAATTTCTATTTTGGTTTATGTAATACACATCAGCACAAATATGACTTTTTCTGTTTTACCCAGTGAAATATACATTATTTCCTGAAAGTTTCAGCAAATCTTCAAAACTATGTTGGTTTTGACCCATTAGAATTTAATGAAATAAATATTTCTCAGTTTTAAAATTTCTTTGTGATTATGATTTTTTTTAATATAATGTCTTCTGACATCACCTTGTAAATTGAACACAATACTTATTGTTGTGAAAATGGCATCCCAAAAAGATTTAATTTTTTCCTTACCCATTATACAGTAGACCCTTGTACAAAACAGGTTTGAACCGGGCCAGTAGGCTTATACACAGATTGTATTCAGCCTTTGCCACCTCGGAGACATCTAGATGCATTCCTTTTTCTCCTCCTCCTCAGCCTACTGAAAGTAAAGACAAGAATGAAGATTTTTATGATGATCCACCTCCACCTAATAGTTTCGAAATATATTTTCTTTTCTCTTCCTAATGATTCTCTCTGTAATATTTTCTTTTGCCTATTTTATTGCAGAGATACAGTATTTAATACATATAAGGTACAAAATATGTGTTAATCAAGTGTTTATGTTATCAGTAAGGCTTCCAGTCAACAGTAAGCTCTTAAGTTTTAGGTGAGTCATGAGGTATACAGATTTTCTTTTTATCTTTTTTCTTTTTTTTGTCCTCCAGGCTGGAGTGCAAACCTCCGCCTCCTGAGTTCAAGCAATTCTCCTACCTCAGCCTCTCAAGTAGCTGGGATTATAGGCATGTGCCATCACGCCTGGCTAATTATTTGTCTTTTTAGTAGAGACAGGATTTCACCATGCTAGCCAAGCTGGTCTCAAACTCCTGTCCTCAAGGGATCCGCCCACCTCAGCCTCCCTAAGTGCTGAATTTACAGGTGTGATCCACCGTGCCTGGCCATATACATGGATTTTCAACTCCACAAGGCATCGGTACCCCTAACTCTTCCACTGTTCAAGGGTCGACTGTATATGCACTCACTTACTTAAAATCTCACTCTGAATAAAAAATGTTATAAGTGAATTAAAACTTTTCTCCATTCTTAGGTACAGTATCTTAGCAGTAGCAGTAGTAGTAGTAGTGAGAGATGAAGCCAGCTAGACTTCCTGGGTCGAGTGGGGACTTAGAGAACTTTTCTGTCTAGCTAGAGGATTGTAAATGCACCAATCAACACTCTATAAAAACACACCAATCAGCACTCTGTGTCTAACTAAAGGATTGTAAATGCACCAATCAACACTCTGTAAAAACACACCAATCAGCACACTGTGTCTAGCTAAAAGATTGTAAATGCACCAATTAGCACTCTGTAAAAACACACCAATCAGCGCTCTGTGTCTAGCTAAAGGATTGTAAATGCACCAATCAGCACTCTGTAAAAATGCACCAATCAGTGCTCTGTGTCTAGCTAAAGGATTGTAAATGCACCAATCAGCACTCTGTAAAATGGACCAATCAGCACTGGGTAAAATAGACCAATTGGCTCTCTGTAAAATGGACCAATCAGCAGGATGTGGGAAGGGCCAAATAAGGGAATAAAAGCTGGCAACTTGAGCCAGCAGTGGCAACCCACTCTGGTCTCCTTCCACTCTGTGGAAGCTTTATTCTTTTGCTCTTCACAATAAATCTTGCTGCTGCTCACTTTTTGAGTCTGCACTACCTTTATAAGCTGTAACACTCACCACAAGAGTCTGCAACTTCATTCCTGAAGTCAGTGACACCACAAACCCACCAGGAGGAAAAGTCAACTCTGGACATGCCACCTTTTAAGGGCTGTAACACTGCAAGGGTCTACAACTTCACTCCTGAAGTCAGCGAGACCACAAACCCACCAGAAGGAAGAAACTCTGGACACATCGTAACATCTGAAGGAACAAACTCTGGATACACCATCTTTAAGAACCGTAACACTCACCCTGAGGGTCTACACCTTCATTCTTGAAGTCAGCGAGACCAAAAACCCACTGGAAGGAGTCTATTCCAGACACAGTAGTGATGATAATAATAATAGTAATGTCTAATACACAAAGAGTACCACTATGTTCCAGAAATATCCTACATACATTAGTTTTACTCAATGTTATGACAATTCATGAAAATCTATTATTATCTTCAGTTACAGAAAGAAAAACTGAGACTTAGAATAATTAAATGAATGGGCCCAGATCACACAGCATATTAAACTCTTATTGTCCAACTTCAGAAAAGATGTGCAATATGCTTTATTTTTTATCAATGTCTTCATTTTTTGTTTGCAACTTTTATTTAGGAAATCTGGAGCAGTTTGTGGGCCAGGAAATATCAATGTCATTTTTACATGTTAAAATATACCATTTTTTAATGTATGAGATTGGCTAAGATTCAAAATTTACATGCACTTTTTTGGAAAGGGGAAACAGGCATTGTCTTGCATTGTCAATGGTGTGGTAAACTATTGAGGTGCTGTAGGTGACAATATAGCAATTTGACACAGCTATATTACTTTTTAGCTCCATATTTCATTGATTCTAAGATACCCATAACTGTACTATATTATATTGATTATGATATATATTTTACCATCTTTAAAATTGCATATGTATGTGTGTGTGTGTGTGTATATATATGTGTGTGTGTGTATATATATATATATATATTTTGAGATGGAGTCTCGCTCTATTGCTCAGACTGGAGAGCACTGGCACAATCTCAGCTCACTGCAAGTTCCACCTCCCAGGTTCACATCATTCTCCTGCCTCAGCCTTCTGGATACCTGGGACTACAGGCTCCCGCCACCATACCCGGCTAATTTTTTGTATTTTTAGTAGAGACGGGGTTTCACCATGTTAGCCAGGATGGTCTCGATCTCCTGAGCTCATGATCCACATGCCTCAGTCTCCCAAAGTGCTGAGATTACAGGCGTGAGCCACCGCGGTCGGCCAAAATTGGATATATTAAATAATTGATGGAATGTACTATTTATCTCATGTTGTTTTCTCTTTCTTAGTGATACCAAAATAATGTCATGTCTCACAATCAAAGGAAAGATTTGGCAAATATGATAAAATTCTATGCGTATATTTATCCAGATACACACAAATACGAGTAGTGTCAACATTGGTGTAAGAGCTAACGTTAGAAACTATAAAACTAAAAATAAATTGTAATGTGCCCATCAATGGGGTGCTTTGCAATCTTAAAAAAGAAGAAATCAGGACTATATTAATTTTTTAAAATTACTTTACATTATAACCTGTGGGAAAATATGTCAAAGAACACTCCGTTTATGTAAAGATCTTGGTTTACATATGGTTTTTATCATGGTTGCATCTAGGAGGGAAAGGGGCAAAAGCTGATTTTTCATTGTATACCACTTGCAACACTGAATTTTTCTCTAATTGCAAATTTTACCTTTTCAATAATCAAATACATATTTTAAAATATAATTTCAAAATACTTTCTCTATAACAACTTATGTTAGAACTATTGCTTTTAATTTTGAGATTAATTACTACTATATGGCTTCTGAAGTAGTTATAATTTTTAAGTTTGAAAATATAACCATTTTTTTTCTTCTTTACACTCTTTCCTAAAGTAACAATAAATTAACTGTGATATTCTGTATCAGATATGTTCTATAATTATTTGAAATGTTATTATTTATGAAATTGAATTTTATTTCTTCAGTTAGTCAAAGTAAGATTACATTGGTTAATATGATTTTATTTAGAACAAAATATTTGCTGTTAAATTATTTCTTTTATGGCTCTACATATATAATATATATGGCTATATATATAACAAGAAATCTCTGCTATGGGATCTGGAAATAACTTCTGTTCTATCAGAAAGTGAAATATATAGAATTAAATGATCATCAATAGCTTTGGGGCCAAGAGCCGAAAGAGTTAAACGTGGAAATGATGTTAACCCTAAATAGGCAACAGCAAGGTTCTAAGCCCAGAAACCAAAGAGCCAATATTTTTTTATACAAACTACAAAAGAATGAACCTTGCCTCAGCTATACCTTGCCTTCGATATTTGTTGTTTGTGTAGCAGGAACTAAAAAGCCCTTTGGACACATCCTGGAGTTGTTTATTATCCCTTACGAAGGCTGAATCTTAGTTTAGAGACTTATCTAACCTTCTTCATTGACACTTTATAGTATGAGCTCCAGTGAGCCATAAAAATGCTCATTTCATTGTAAAAAGACCCATCTGTTTCTTCAGTAGGTTTGTTTTATCCAGAGTTTTATATGACTATTGTGACTTTCTTCATGTTCAATGCTTTCTATATTTATTTTTCCTTTCATCTCTCTTTAGAGAAATAGAATTTGGTGTCCTCATGTATTTTTAAATTTTTACTCTCTACTTCTGTCAAAGAGCAGCAATAATGAAATCATGTTGAGTTTACTTATTTGGAAAGCTAGAAGTATAACATTTAAAATCTTAAACTGAGAAATCTTGCACAAGTGACTAACCACAAACAGAAAGCTGTAATCACATGTTGAAATGAAAAATGCAAAGAAAATGTCATGCACTCTTCTGCTGTATTTAAGTGTAGGTGTTCCACAGAAAATGAAGCATAAACATTATCAGTGTGTTTATTCTTGTGAAGAATGAGCATCTTAATGTCATCCTGAATAAATAATGTGGTTCTTGCTGAATTGATCTCTGAAGAAAGTACAAAGTATATAGCTAGAGGGGCCTCATTTACTCTGGTGAATAAACTTGTATGCTTGTGTGGGTGTCATATTTATATGCAGATGAACTAAACACCTGGAATCTTTAGAATAAATCATAAACTACTTACAAACATCTCTGCATTTTGTATACCAGTAGATAAATATTCACTGATGAAAAGTCATTCATTGGTAACTAATATTTTGTAATTAATTTTTCTAATATGCAAGAAAGAACACAGAACCTCAAAGGATTCAGTAGAATTACACCACAGAGTTTCATGTATAAACTTTCTTTCATCCTCTTTCTTATTTATTAATTTATAAATAAATTCTGAATTTCCCAATAACATTACTGAAAACGTTGTGTGACACCGACCTTTCCTCTATCTATAATTCCTAATTTATATCTAAAGGAGTGTGGCTGAGAAGAAGGAACAGCATCAGTCCTCTAGGGTCTTTGGATGCAATTTGAAATAGTTCCCAGCAGGTGGTGATGGAGGTTGAATTGCCAGGTAGTTTACTTTAGATACTAGACCTAGAGAGCTCCAGATATACAGGCATGCAAATGATAAACAATCTAATACATGTTTATAACAAGACATATCAGGTAAACCTGAGGTCTATTCCTACTCATATGAGGTACTGGAGGGTTATATCCAACCTCCAGTATCTCCATGTGAATTTGTGCACTTTTTCTATGTATTAATTTTTATCTGCCAATTCACATGATTGTCTGAAGAATCCTTTAGAGATAAAAGAAACTTGGATTCATCCGACACTGATGATCTATCATATAAAACATTTTTGGGTGAACGTGGACTAAGAACGTTTAAGTAAATTTCATTGGGGCTCTGATAATTGAAATACTTCAAACTTCAGGCAGTAAAAGAGAACCAGCGATGTGTCTGCTACCAGAGTTAAACGTCATCTAGTCATGGAATCACCATTTTCCATGGCAGTGGTGTTGATTTCCTTTTGTTTGTGTCAGTGACTCTGTAAATTTAAAATAATTCATCATTTATAGCAGTAATTTTTGCTCCTTAGACAATTTTGCTGTGGAATACTTCCTGACGGTGTGTAACTTAGAACCATGGGCACTCAACCTCTCATATTAAAGCTAGCTCTGATACATGTTATTGAAACACCTACAATGTCTGTTGTCTTCTGTCTTGCATTTAGAAGATATTTATAGAATTGTTGGGCCAAAGTGTATGAATTTAGTACTGAGATTATTTTGAATATAGTGCCAAATTACTTTCCAGAAATAGCAATGCAAAGTCACACCAGTGGGTACTACTGCCAAAACACCTTTTTCAGTATTACATCATATAAATTTTAAAGCTTTTCCAATTGTAGAGGTAAACATGGTATTGTGACTGTATATATTTTCATTCTTAGTGAGATCAAAAATTTTCCCAAATGTAAATTGCTCTCTCTCTATATATATATAAATTCTGTTTACATTATCCTGTTCATTTTATGTAGCAGGTAAGTATCAAGTTGGTGCAAAAATAATTGTGGTTTTTGCCATTTAATGTAATGACAAAAACCACAATTATTTTTGCACCCAGAAAAATGTCTTGAAAGATTCCTCGCAGACAACATGTTTGGAAGAAAACAAATTAATCTGTATAAGAAATGAACAGTGAATCAGAATAAGGTAGAGAAAAGAAAAGAAGAGAGGAGAATGAAAAGAGAGAAAAAAATCACAAGATTAGGAAGCTCTAGCCTAAGGGAAAATGGAGCAAGCAATAATTTTCAAGTCAGGATAGTCAACAACTGAACAACAGAGGTTTCACCTATACACAGTTTATGATGCTATAATGAATATCACCACCATGAATCAAAAGAAAACGATAATATAAACCCCTAGGAATTTGCATAATATTTGGGATAGCGTGACCTTTACCTTTAGAAGCAGGATTCTTACTTCAGTCTCTGACTAATTGTATTTTTATCGTAAAGAGTAACCTCAATTGACCTCCAAGTCAGGACAGTAATTAAAAGCATAGATTCTGGAGTCTCACTTCTTTGGTTCATATCTTGGATTCCACAATAACTAGGTTTGTAAACTTAATCTCTCCAAAACTCATCTCATCTGTCAAATGTAGATAATATTGGTACTTACATGAAAGGGTTCTTATGAGGACTTACTGAAATAATCCTGATAAAACCCTCAGCTCAGTGTCTGACACAAAGTAAGAGCTCATTAAATGTCAACTATTATTTATATCTTTCTGCATGTGTGTGTATATTACATAATCGGGAACAAAGAATTTGTCACAGAAAATAATTTTGTATTCTTCAATTTCCACTGAATATTCTAATATGTGTATTTAGAAAGTATGTGTATTTTCTAAGTGCTTTAACATTTTTCAAAATAATGCTTTTGATGGTATGATCTGGATATAACTTGTTTTATTTAAAATGTGGTCATAAAAGCTAATTTCCCAATTTTCATTATATATATGCAGATATAGACACACATATTTGCTGGTATAAGTTAAATTATTATTAACTTGTATTTTTGAATGACTAATATAATCAAAATATTTTTATCATTTATTAGCATTGGCATTAATTTTTTCAGTTGGCTCTTCATAATTTTACTATTGGTAGCTGATCAAGATTTTTAACTGTACTGAAAAAAGAGCATATGTATTATGCTGTAAATGAATAATTAATAGATGCACTTTTCATATTCAATCTGTTTGCAATGTGAGGATTACCTGATATTTTGCTCCTTTCTTATTTATTTGTTTATATTCCAAAGATTTTTAAAGATAGAATTAAGTCAGCTTACAAGTATATTAGCATTGTGGCCCGGCGCGGTGGCTCAAGCCTGTAATCCTAGCACTTTGGGCGGCCGAGACGGGTGGATCACGAGGTCAGGAGATCGAGACCATCCTGGCTAACACAGAGAAACCCCGTCTCTACTAAAAAACACAAAAAAAACTAGCCGGGCGAGGTGGCGGGCGCCTGTAGTCCCAGCTACTCGGGAGGCTGAGGCAGGAGAATGGCGGGGAACCCGGAAGGTGGAGCATGCAGTGAGCTGAGATCCGGCCACTGCACTCTAGCCTGGGCGACAGAGCGAGACTCCGCCTCAAATAAAAAAAATAAAAAAAAATAAAAAAAAGGATATTACCATTGAAATTAAATATCTAGAAGGAAGTTACAACTACATAAAAAATGCATAACATATAACAAATGCCTACATATTTACTGTGGCAGTGAATTTGAGAAAAAGTTCTGATTAATTCAGAAACATTCAAAAGATTTATAATAAAAAGAAAACAATTATTCTGGATGAAAACAAGTACTGAAAAATATATATCCTTTTGAAAAAAAATATGCTCAATTTTTATTTTTCCTAAATGTTGCTTTAGTCTGTTTTTGTTTGTAGAGAGGATTACCTGACCGGGCGTGCTGGCTCATTACTGTAATCCCAGCACTTTGGCAGGCTAAGGTGGGCCCACTGCTTGAGCCCAGGAGTTCCAGACCAGCCTGGGTGACACAGGAAAACCGTAATTACTGAAAGTACAAAAATTAGCTGGGTGTGGTGGCGCATGCCTGTAATCCCAAGTACTTGAGCTACTTGGGAGGCTGAGACAGGAAAGAATAGCTTAAACCCAGGATGGTGGTGGGGAGCTGAGCTATAGAGCAAAACTGTCTCTAAATAAATAAGAGGAATATCTGAGGCTCCGTATTCCTTGTTTATTTGGCTCACAATTTTGATGGCTGGAAAGTTCAAGGTTGGACATCTGCTTATGGTCAACAGCCTTAGGCTGGCTAGTGAAAAGGGGGTCTGAGTACAGAGATCATATGATGCAAATGCAAGCAAAAGAGAGAAGGTAGAGGTGCCAGGCTCTTTTTCACAACAATGTCTCATGGAAACAAAGAGAATGAGAACTTACGCTCCCCAGGGAGGGCATAACCTATTCATGAGGCATCTACCCTACTGACCCAAATACCTCCCATTGGGTCCCACGTTCAATATTTTGGATTAAATTACAACATGAAGTTTGAATGGAACAAATGTCCAAACCATAGCAAGGACTGTATGCATTTGGCTGTTTTCTTTTGCTTACTATTTATTGTCTGTTTACTGGAATAGAATATAAGCTTCATGAGAGTAGGTATCTTAGCATGTTTACCAATGTATCCTAAGATTCTACAAGGCGACTTCACACAAAATTGTTGCACAATATATAGTTTAAATGTAAAAGTTAATACAAACAAACAAAAAAGTAGAATAAACAAGCATATATGTACTACTCAGCCTAAAAAACAAACAAACAAAAACCTCACCACAGTTGAGCTGAAGTATCCAATATGGTATACACATTCTTTATTGAATCTTCATCTTTCCCCTGCAGAAGGAAAGACTATTTTGAATGTTTTAATTATTCTTATGCAGTTACTTATATGTTTATTATAAATTACTTTCTTCCAAAGCAATTAATATGCATCATTTCCATATCTTAAAACTTTACATGATGCTTGCTTTTTGTACTTAACATTTTGTTTGTGAAATTCATCCTTACGGATAATATATTTGCATTTCTCTACAGTGGTCCATTATATGAATGTGTCACTCTTAATGGACTGAACTGCATTGCATCCTACCAAATTCGTATGTTGAATCCCTAATCCCCAATATGATATATTAGGAAATAGGGCCTCCAAAGAGGTAATCAAGGTTAAATGAGATTATAAAGATGGGTCTCTACTTTAATAGGACTAGTGTCATTAAAAGAAAAGGGAGAGACACTAGGTTGGTACAGAGAAAAGCTCATGTGAGATCTCAGGAGAACCAAACCCACTGACACCTTGATCTTGAACTTCCAACTTCCAGAACCCTGAGAAATACATTTTTGTTATGTAAGCTGTCCAGTCTGTGGTATGTTTTTATAGCAGCCTTAGCTGAGTAATACAGTCACTATTTTTTTTTTTTTTATTTTCATGTTACCAGACATTTGGATCCTTTCTGTTTCCCCAGTAAAAACAATTGTAGATGTATCTTTCTTTTACTTGTTACCTTTGTACATGTGCAAAAAATCCTCTGGGTTGAATACCAAGAGGTAGGATTATTGCAACTTAGAATTTTATTTTTTCCAATCTGATGGATAGAGAATACTATCTCACTGTGCTTTTAACTTTCCTAATTACTAGTAAGGTTAATAATTTTTCATTGGTTAGTGTTCAGTTATGATCCCTCTCATGTGGACATCCTTTTCCATATTTGGTCCATTCTCCTCTTGTGTTGTCTTCCCTTTCTCAATACCTTTATATATATATTTTTTTTTTCTTTTCTTTTCTTTTTTTTTTTTTTTTTTTTTTTTTTTTTTTTTTTTTTTTTTTTGAGACAGAGTCTCGCTCTGTCACCCAGGCTGGAGTGCAGTGGCGTGATCTCAGCTCACTGCAACCACCACCTTCCAGGTTCAAGTGATTCTCTCGCCTCAGTCTCCCAAGTAGCTGGGATTATAGGCGCTTGCCATCACGCCTGGCTGATTTTTGTGTTTTTAGTAGAGAAGGGGTTTCGTCATGTTGGCCAGGCTGGTCTCAAACTCCTGACCTCAGGTGATCTGCCTGTCTCGCCCTCCCAAAGGGCTGGGAATAGAGGCGTGAGCCGCCGCGCCCGGCCAATACCTTTATATTCTTAATATTGGTAGATAATTTGCCCAAACTATGGATCTTACATTTCAGTTTTTATCCTTGTGTCTTTAAATATATTTTAGCAGAAAATTGACAGAGATTGCTCAAAGATCTGCTACTCAGATGGCATTAATATGAGAAATTCTCCACTGTAATATGTTTAGAAACATAATATGAACATAAATAACATTGTCAAATAAATACACGATAGTTGGTTGACAAACTTTACATTCCCCATGATTATGAAGTTAATTTTTCATTTGAATTAGTTTAGGGTTTTCTAGGTATACCATCATTTCATCAGCAAACAGCAACAGCTGGACTTTCTCTTTATCAATACGGATTCCCTTTATTTCTGTCTCTTATCTGATTGCTCTGGCTAGAACTTACAGTACTATGTTAAATAGAAGTGGTAAAAGTAGGCATTCCTGTCTTATTCCACTTCCCAGGGAGAATGCTTTCAGCTTTTCACTGTTCAGTATAATGTTGGCTGTGGATTTGTCATAAATGGCAATTTTTTTTTTTTTTTTTTTTGATGGTTTTTGAATGGCGTTTCACTCTTGTCATCCAGGCTGGAGTTCAGAGGCATAATCTCGGCTCACTGCAACCTCTGCCTCCCGGGTTCAAGCTATTCTCCTGCCTCAGCCTCCCGATTAGCTGAGATTACAGGCCCACACCACCATGCCTGGCTAATTTTTTTTTTTTTTTTTTTTTGTATTTTTAGTAGAGACACGGGGTTTCCCCCATGTTAAGCAGGCTGGTCTCGAACTCCTGACCTCAGGTGATTCGGCCACTTCAGCTTTCCAAAGTGCTGGGATTACAGGTGTGAGCCACCGTGCCCGGCCCATAAATGGTTTGTATTGCTTTTAGGTATACCTTTCTATGCTGATTTTGATGTGGGTTTTAAACATAAAGGGATGCAGGATATTGTTAAGTGCTTTGTCTACATCTATTGATGTGATTATGTAATTTTTGTTTTTAATTGTTTATTTGGTGTTTCACATTTATTGATTTATGTATGTTAAACCAACCCTGCATCACTGGTATGAAACCCACTTGATCATCTCTTTTATATCCTGTTGGACTTGGTTTGCTGATATTTTGTTGAGGATTTTTGCATCTATGTTTATCAGGAGTATCGGTCTGTAGTTTTCTTTTTTGTTGTTGTTTTTCCCTGGTTTTGATATTAGGGTGATATTGCCTTCATAGAATGATTTAGGAGGACTACCTCTTTCTCTATCTTTTGAAATAGTGTAAGATTAGTACCAATTCCTTTCTGAATGTCTGATAGAATTCAGCTGTGAATCCGTCTGGTCCTGGACTTTTTTTGTTGGCAAATTTTTATTATCATTTCAGTCTCCCTGCTTGTTATTGGTCTGTTCATAGATTCTCTATCTTCCTGGTTTAATCTAGGAGAGTTATGTGTTTCCAGGAATTTATCTATCTCCTCTAAGTTTTCTAGTTTATGCAAGTAAAGATGTTCATAGTAACCTTGAATAATCTTTGTATTTCTGTGTTATCAGTTGTAATATCTCTTTCTTAGTTTCCAAGTGAGTTTACTAGGACCATCTCTTTTTTTTTTTTTTTTTCTTGGTTAATCTCGCTAATGGTCTATCAATTTTATTTATCTTTTCAAAGAACTAGCTTTTTGTTTCATTTATCTTTTGTATTTTTGTTGTTGTTGTTTCAATTTCATTTTATTTTGCTCTGACTTTTGTTATTTATTTTCTTCTGCTGGGTATGGGTTTGGATTGTTCTTTTTTCTCCAGTTCCATGAAGTATGACCTTAGATTGTCTATTTGTGCTCTTCTAGACGTTTTGGTGTAGGTATTTAATGAGATGAAGTTTCCTTTTAGCACCATTTTTGCTGTATCTCAGAGGTTTTGACAGATTGTGTCATTATTATCATTCAGTTCAAAGAATTTTTAAAATTTTACCAAGATTTCGTTGTTGACCCAATGGTCATACAGGAGCAGGTTATTTAATTTCCATGTGTTTGCATAATTTAGGGGGTTCCTTTCAGAGTTGATTTCCAATTTTATTCCCCTGTGGTCTGAGAGAGTACTAATTTAGATTTTCTTAAATTTGCTGAGACTTATTTAGTGGTCTATCATATGGTCTATCTTGGAGAATGTTCAATTTGCTGAGGAATCGAATGTGTATTCTGCAGTTGCTGGGTAGAATGTTCTGTAAATATGTTAAGTTCATTTGTAATGGGATATAGTTTAAATTCATTGTTTCTTTGCTGATCTTTTGTCTTCATGACCTGTATGGTGTTGTCAGTGAAGTATTATAGTCCCCCATTATTATTGTGTTGCTGTCTCTCTCATTTCTTAGGTCTAGTAATAATTGTTTTATAAATTTGGGAGCTCTAATGTTAGGTGCATATACATTTATAATTGTGATATTTTTCTGTTGAGATAGTCCTTTTATCATTATATAATGTCCCTCTTTGTCTTTTTTTTTAACTGCTGTTGCCTTAAAGTTTGTTTTATCTGATATGAAAATAGCTACTTCCTGCTTGCTTTTCGTGTCTATTCGCATGGAATATCTTTTTCCATCCCTTTACCTTAAGTTTATGTGAATCCTTATGTGTTAGGTGAGTCTCCCAGAAACTTGGTTGGTGAATTCTTATCCATTCTGCCATTCTATGTCTTTTAAGTGGGAGATTTAGGCCATTTGCATTCAGCGTTATTATTGAGATGCGAGGTACTTTTCTATTCTTTCTATGCTATTTGTTGCTGGAATGTCTTTTTTATTGTGTTATTGTTATATAGGTCTGTGAGAATTATGCTTTAAGGAGATTCTATTTTGGTGTATTTTGAGGATTTGTTTCAAGATTTAGAGCCCCTGTTAGCAATTATTTTAGTGCTGGATTGGTAGTGGTGAATTCTCTCAGTTTTTTTGGTCTGGAAAAGACTATCTTTCCTTCATTTATGAAGTTTACTTTCATTGGATACAAAATTCTTGGCTGATACTTGTTTTGTTTAAGGAGGTCAAATATAGGACCCCAATTCCTTCTAGCTTGCAGGGCTTCTGCTGAGAAATTGTCTGTTGATCTGATATGTTTTCATTTATAGGTTATCTAATGCTTTTGCCTCATAGCTTGTTTTTATTATTATTATTATTATACTTTAACTTCTGGGGTACATGTGCAGAACATGCAGGTTTATTACACAGGTATACACATACCATGGTCGTTTGCTACACCCATCAACCACATCACGGCTTTTAAGATTATTTCCTTTGTCTTGACTTTAGATAACCTGATGACTATGTGCCTAAGCCATTATCTTTTTGCAATGAATTTCCCAGGTATTCTGAGAGCTTCTTGTACTGGGGATGTCTAGATGTCTAGCAAGGCAGGGGAAGTTTCCCTTGATTATTCCCTCAAATATATTTTTCAAACTCTTAAAATTCTCTTCTTTCTTGGGGACACCAATTATTCTTAGGTTTGGATGTTTAACATAGTCCCAAACTTCTTGGAGGTTTTGTTTGTTTTTTAAATTCTTTTTTCTTCATGGTTTTTAAATTATTTGATGGATTGAATTAATTCAGAATCCTTGTCTTCGAGCTTTGAAGTTCTTTCTTCTGCTTGTTTTAATCTATTGCGGAGATTTTCCAGTGCATTTTGCATTTCTCTATGTGGTCCTTCATTTCCAGAATATGTGATTGTTTTTAATTTATGCTGTCTATTTCACTGAAGACTTTTCCTTTTATATCCTGTATCACGTTTTTAATTTCTCTAAGTTGGACTTCATGTTTCTCTGCTTCCTCCTTGATTAGCTAAATAATCAACCTTCTGTATTCTTTTTCTGGCAATTCAGAGATTTCATCTTGGTGTGGATCCATTGCTGGAGATCTGGTATGATCTTTAGGGGGTGGTAAAGAATATTGTTTTGACATATTACCAGAATTGTTTTTCTGGTTCCTTCTTATTTGGGTGGACTATGTCAGAGGGAAGATCTGGGATTCAAGGGCTGCTGTTCAATTTTTTTAATCCCATGGGGTGCTCTTGATGTGGTGTTCTCTCCCTTCCCCTAGGAATGGGGCCTCCTGATAGCAGAACTGTAGTGATTGTTTTTGCTCTTCTGGGTCTAGCCACATAGGGGAGCTACCAGGATCTTGGTTCGTGCTGGGGATTGTTTGCAAAGAGTCCTGTGGTGTGATCCATCTTCAGGTCTGACAGCCGTGGATACCAGCACCTGCTCTTGTGGAGGTAGCAGGGGAGTAAAGTGGATTCTGTGAGGTTCCTTGGTTGTGTTTTTGGTTGGTGCACCTGTTTTGTGTGCGTTGGCCTCAAGCCAAGGTGGTGCTTTCAAGAGCACATTAGCTGTGGTCATATAGGGAGGATGCAAACTTATCCTAGGGACACCTGGTTAAGTATTCAGGTTTTTTTGGGCATTAGGCAGGCCATCAAGCTCTCAAGAGAATATGAGCTTTGTCTTCAGCAGCCAGGGCAGGTAGTGAAAGACCACCAGGTATCAGCAGGGATAGGCTTCTCTGAGCTCAGCTTCTCCATGGGTGGGGCTTGCTGTGGCTATTGTGAGAGAGAAGGGTGTGGTTCCCAGTCCAGTGGAGTTATATTATTCCCCAGGGAGATTGTGGCTGTGTCTGCTCAGTCATACAGGTCACCAGGAAAGTGGGGGAAAGCTGGCAGTCACAGGCTTCACCCTGCTCCCACACAGCCCATTGTCTTAAAGGCTAATCTTGCTCCTATCATCCCCCCCACAACAGCACCGAGTCTATTTCCAGGCAGCCAGTGACAAGGGCTGAGAACTTGCCCCAGACCGTGAGCCTCCCCGTTGAGAAAGTAAGCAGATTCACAGTTTTTCAGCATCTCAGGGAGCCTGCAATGGTGTCCCAGTTCCTTCAAAGGGTCTGTGGATTCTCTGAGATTTTCTGGTATGTTCTTGCGGTAGTTAATGGAGCAAAAGTTTGTGATGTGAGTCTCCACACGCTGCTCTATCCATCCAAGTGGGAGCTGCAGGCCAATCCTATCTCCTATTTACCATCGTTCTAGTATGTCAAGGATTACCTATTTTCATTGACATGATGATCTCTCAAGAAAATATCTAGAAGTTCATTTTTATTCACCAATTTGCTGACGTTTATTGAATTATTTACTAGGCACAAGGTATAAATATTTTTAAGTCATGATTTGTGTCCTCATGTTAATCTGTAGAAACAGAGAGGTAAACAAATGACAACAGAAGATCCCCATTGATACAGGACAAGTGCTTAAGGCTGCAAATGCTGCAAAAGTGTATCAGAAAATGTTTCAAATATTGGATGACATAAAAACAAAAATTCATACATATTTTAGATATAAGGAAAATTGAGAGGAAAAAAATGACACTTGCTTTTACAAATGCTCTAGTAATCTAATTGGATGACTTGTCAAGATCAACAATAGAAGAAAAATAAATTTTAACCTTGTTGACCTCCTAGGAAAGACAAATATATTGTATATAGCATACTAAAATAATCTGGCAATGCAATAAAAAAGTATCAAGTTATATGGTTCAAAAAATGTGATTTGTCATTCAAATTACTTTTCCCAAACTTTTTCTACTTGGTAACTATTCTAGGAAGTTCAAAGGGCAAAATATTGGTTCTTGTTGCCTTTTTACAGGATAGTTGAGTTCCCTTTGTGAGCTGAAACTGCACGAGCGAGTGCTCATTTCCAAGACCTGTGAAAAAACTTATTTTTTTTTTTTCCTGAAAACAATGGAATCAATGAAAAGGTATACTGGATAAGAGGAGAAATCTAGATCCCTAAACAACGTTCTGAAATGGCTTCCAGCTGTTGTAAATATTACCTACAAGTTGTTTACTAAGGTAGATGTAATATTTTGCTCCCTTGGAATGACAGTGATTTTTTTTTTTTTGCCCAGTCTTTCTCAGAATGAACATGGTGTTAATATGCTATTACTCTGTTACTACTTAATTTGTGATGTATATGATACAAAAAAGCAATCAATGTAGCAATAAACCAGCTTTATCAAATATTAATAAATTTGTCTTATTTGTTTGACTTTTTGAAAAATTAGTTCACATTTTTTGAATTCCTACTAACTTTTTAAAAGACTTATTTAGACTGATGTAGTATGAAATATTTCATATGTCTATAAGTACACAAAACAAAAAAATATACTGCCCAAGATTTATCACAAAATTATTACCTTCGTAGCCGCTACCAAAGTTAAAAAAAGTTTGCCACAACCCACAGATTGCGTTCCTGTCCTCTTTCATTACTATTCCGTCTCCTCTCCTAAAGTAACCACAATCTTGACAATTTCTATCAGGGGCTTAGGCATCATAACAATCCCAGATCAACTAAATCAAGTATCCGTGATTAAATTTAATTGATGCTGGGTTGCAGTTCCTCAGAATGTCAATTTCACTGTAAGTAAAACTTGCTCCTGTATTCCAACACTTTAGGATCCCAATACAAAGATGAGGAATTTCTTTAGGGCATCTTTTACATCATGGAAATGTATGGACTCTAATTTTTGTTTCCCTGGTCTCTTGAGACTCTCAAAAATAGTTCCCAGGGTCTCAAACTCTGTTACCTCTTCCTGGATTGGCACATACCCAGAGGGCTAAAATGGCCCTAAATGCCAGGCTCAGATGCCTTGAATTGTACATCCTCCAATAGTTGGAGAATTGGTGACTTGCCAATTACTTCAAGTAGATGCTTCTTTAGACTTTGCCCAGCTTTTCTTGTAGTTTTCAGTAGGATTGTTGATTCAGATTTACTAGTGCACCAATTCTGGAAGCTAAAGTCTCATTACTATTTCTTAAATACAAACATTACAGATATAATTAAAATTCTGAATTCTCCTTTCTTGATTGATATGGTTTAGATCTGTGTTTCCACCCAAATTTCATGTTCAATTGTAAACCCCAATGTTGGAGGTAGAGTCTGGTGGAAGGTGATTGGATCAGGGGGGTGATTCTCCTGAATGGTTTAGCATCATCCCCCTTGCTTGTGACAATGAGTGATTCTCCCAAGATCTGGTCATTTAAAAGTGTGTTGCACCTCCTTGCTCTCTCTCTCTGGCTCCTGCTCCAGACATGTAAGACGTCCCTGCTTCCCCTTCCCCTTCCACCATAATCGTAAGTTTCCTGAGCTTCTTGTACAGCCTGCAGAACTGTGAGCCAATTTAAACCCTCTTTTCTTTATAAACTACCTACTTGTGGGTATTTATTTACAGCAATACAAGAACAGACTAATACATTGATCTTAGTCACCTCTTTTTTCCCTTTGTCTAGCACAGAATTACTATCCTAAATTATAGTGATTTTTATTCCAAACATTTCATAGTTTTTTCCATACATATGAGTTCATACTTAGTACATACTAACCAGTTTGCATACTTTTATATTTTAAAATATATTATTGAGATTCCCATTCTACAGTTGTCTTACTTCATAACATTTTTATGTGAAATTTCTTTGTTTATACATGAATTCTACTTCAAATATTTTATGAACTAAATAGCATCATTTGTAAAAATATACAAGTAAATTAACACTCTCCTTTAGATAAAAAAATACTTCACTCTTATAACTAATGTCCTAATGAATGATTTTACACAAATAAAAGATGTCTGAGGAAATAAACTTAGAATGTAAGCAGTTACTTTTAGAATATGTACATCTTCAACTTTACTAAATTTATGTAATTACGTTCCAAAATTACCTAGTTTATATTCCCACCAGCACAGAATCTGGGTTTTCTTTGCTCTACATCCTTAATAACACTTAATATTTTTAGAATGTTAATATTTATTTTCAATATAAAAGTTAAAAATATGATATTTCCTTTGAATTTGAATTTTTTTATGCCATTTATTTTTTTTCAAAAACATCTTGGCTAGTATGATTTCTTCACTGACTTGCCTGTTGATACATTTTAACAGTTCTCCTATTAGTTTTTTTTTTGTTGTTGTTCTTATTGCTTTGTAATATCTATATACATTTGAGGTCTGAATCATTTAGTTTTATGTTTTTATAATTCCTATTGTCTCTAAGAAGCATTTATGTCATTTATGTTTGTATTTGATAGTGGCTTATTTTAATATTACCATATTTATCAATATTTTCATTTATACTGTGTTTTGTAAAATTTGTTTAAAAATTTCTTGTATAATATATAGGAAAACATAATTTAAGTTATGTGACTGTAAAACGTAATCTTCAGTGGTTTAAAATTACAGTGTAATATTTCACACTTACATCAAGTCCACTGTGAGATGAGTCAGTTGTGCATGCAATGATTGAGTGTTGCAGGTTGTTTATCCAGTTAAAATGAAAATATCCTTCCATTACTGTTTAATGACACCTTATAATCTTTAACCAAAACACTTCCTTGTAAAAGAGAAATGTAATAAATTATCCTCTAAGTTTCTCAAATAATTACCACAATACATCTTTTCTATGTATAAAATATTTTCAAGTAAATTATCTAATTTATGCAACATAGCACATTATTTAGTTGTTTAATAGCAGAGAGATCATTCAATCATGTGACTTTTGACTCCACAGAACTACTACGAATTTCATCTATGAGTTACTAGAAAGAGTAGTTATAAAAGAGTGATTTACTTTTGGATGATGTGGTGGCTCAAAGTATAAATTCCTCATTTTTATAATTGACCAGTGTAAAAGATTGTGTCAAATCTATTTCCTGTGTTTGATGGCAGGTACATATTCTGCCCAAGCTGTTATTTAAAACAACAAAGCATATTTCAATTGTGTTGATTTAACTGAGAGAGGCAGAAACTACACATTACAAGTGAAACTATGATCTTACCATACAGGAAAAAAAAAAAAAATGTATATGTATCTATCCAAACTAGCTTGTCCTTGTTGTGCTGAATCAAAGTCATGCCAATCACTGAAAAGAGTTCTCCCTATTCAAAGTATATTAGCAGAGAGATACAAGCAGACCATGAACTGAGAAACAGTTCAAAAAGTGAAACAAAGCAGTTAGTCCCACACAGTCATTTTTTTTTTTAAGTCTATGTTTTCTTGATTTTAAACTTTCCTTTCTATGTGTAACAGGAACATGAAAAGCATGTTAATATAATCATCTATCCTGTTTTTTTATTAAAATAGATATTGATTTTTTTCTCTGATAAGAAGTTATGACATTCCACTTTCAAAACATACAAAAAGAACTTGTATCATTACAGTTCATTATGTTTCAATTTACTAAATATATCACATTTCTCAACAAATTTTCCAGTGTACTTGGAGTGGTTTCACCTGCTTATATCTGATTTGATTTTTAGCTCCTTTTGTTCATATTTAAAATAAATAAATATGTGTGTGATTTTTAAGCAATAGTATAGCAATGTAGGACTTCATGCACCTATTAAAATTTGACCCTATTAATCATTTGTCCAAAGTACCTGGCACAGAGACTTTGCTTATTTGCACAGAAACTGACTTTTTATCCTCGAATGCAATGTAGTAGGCTGACAGAACAAATATAAGAAAGGATAATCCTTATTTTAAAATGTTTTCTGAAATTTAGAAAGCAAGTGATTACGGAGTGGTTGAAAAGCAATGAATTGGAATCACAGTGACTAGCTCTCTTTTAACCCTTGCATGGCCTTGGGAATTGTCTCCCCTCTGACACCTAGTTTTATCATAAAAACTGGCTATATTGTATGCTCCATATTTCTCCTTTATGTTTCATAGTTGAATAATTTTTACTCAGACACCGTCTTATAAAAATGGCTTCCAAGGAATGCTCTAAGGTGGGCTAACGCAAACAATATCCTAGCTTCAGACTGACCTCAGATATTTTTTGAAAGACAAGAGAGAGAAATTCAGGCATTACCTAAGATTCATCAGAATCTGTAAAGGGGTTCCTAATGATTTCTTATGATAAGGTTCCTTATTTTATCTTCTGTATAAGGAAAAAGCTCATGGGAGACTAGACCCAGTGACTGAAGCCTGTAATCCCAGCCCTTTCGGAGGCTGAGGTGGGAGGGTCACTTTAGGCCAGGAGTTATAGAGCAGCCTGAACATGTAACAAGACCCAATATCTACAAAAATAAAACAATAATTAGCTGGGCATGGTGACACATGCCTGTAGTCCCAGTTACTTGGGAGGCTGAGGTGGGAGGATTCCTTAAGCCTAGGAATTCCAGGCTACGTGAGCTATGATTACACCACTTTACTCCAATCTGGGTGACAGAGCATGACCCCACTTCTAAAACAACAGCAGCAACAGAAAACAACCTCATAGAAACCTATTAGTAATTATAGATTTTGATATATTTATATCTAAATATATGTTTAGATATAAAAATGTTTAGATATAAAAATATGTTTTAGATATGTATACATGCACAACCGTCTGGCAATATCCACAACCCATTCACGTTTCTCCAGAAAACTATACTCTAATGCCCAGATCAAAGGAGTCAGATAACACAAGGGCTTAAAGAACAGTTTAAGAATGTTGAACTTCATCTTAATGAGAGTAAAAAACCACTAAAAGGTTAAAAAGTAGTTGTGTAAGATGACTGAATATGAGTTTGGGGAATATCATTTTGGCTATATGAAGATTGTATGGAAGGAGCACAAATATAGTTATAAAAGCTATAGGAAGCCCAGTAAAGAGGCCATCACAAGATGCCAGGAAAGAAAAGATGGGTCTCTAGTGGAAGGCAGCTCCTGCAGAGTTGAACAGACTTGAAGAGAATTCAGAGCAATTCAGCTGTGCCCCGGCCTCTCCTGTGCTCTCTGATTGCATAGAGATCATTGATTGTGCAATTGGTTAAATCTGAGACCATCTTCTCAAGCTGCATTTTTCCATATTACAGAAGGACTGGCCGAGAAATTATTCTCCCTCTTTCTCTGAGATCGTTTTCAGTGAACTGTAGGGCAGCATCTAAAGAGTAAGTCAGAAACGCACTTCTCCCATTACAACTTTATATACCAGATAGGATCCAGTGACATAAGTCATAAATGGTAAAGAAAAAACCCTTGAAGTCTCAAAAAAAGAAAACACTTTATATTCAATATATGTTAAATTTCAATATATGTTAAATAACATTCAATATATGTTAAACTTCCTTAACTTCTGAGACTTTTTGCCTAAATAATGAAGAACACATACTTCATAAGATACTGTATTAAATGAAAAAAAAAAAATACATAGAATATAGTACCTGGCACAAAATAGGTGCTAAATAAGTACTAATTCCCTTCTTTCAAGTTCAACCCTTTCTTAGTTAACAGACAGGAAGTAACAGATGTCTTAAAAATATATATTGTTAATCCCTAAATATATGATAAATGGCCCAGAATAGAGATTCTAAAAACTGCAATCCATGCATCGATTAACAGTGGGGATACATTCTGAGAAATAAATCATTAGGGAATTTTATCATGGTGCAAGCATCATACAGCATACTTAGACAAACCCAGATGGTGAAGCTTGCCACACAACTAGGCTACATGGTATAGTCTATTGCTCCTAGGTTACAAACCTGGGCAATATATTACTACTGAACATTGTAGACAATGGTCACACAATGGTAAGTGTATGTGTCTAAATACAAAAAATGTACAGTAAAAATATGGTATTATAATTTTATGAGACCATCATCATATTATAATCTTATAGGACTACCTTCATATATGCGATCTGTCTTTGACCAAAATGTCATATGGTTTATGACTGTAGACCTTTTCAGCTTGCATTGGAAGTACCTAATTTATCATGCTAAATATATTTAGATTCTTTGTTGTGACCATATATAGAGATAATATTCGTTCTTCTTTAAGCCCCTATCTTTACCTAAGGAGTAGCTATGAAATAGTGACCTTTTCATATATTGAAATTCTGCAGTAAAATAATTTAACTTCCCTTCCCTGGCAGATTGGAAACAAAATCCCGAGGAAAGGGAATAAAATAGAATGTTAAAATCTAATCAATATCTATATGTTGCCAAAAATCTGTGATGCTCAGACATATCATCCACAGTTTCATAAATGTAGCTGTCTTATTATGTATTATCCTCCACACTCAGAGGGTTTCTAACAACTAAAAGAAAAGATTTGACCACAGATCAGAAAGTAACTTTGGCAATTAAAAAAAAAAAAATCAAAGAATGTAACTAGACAATATGTAGAAAAGTGGACAGTGAGGCAAGATGGTAAAGAAATATTGATATTCAGTGAATTAGAGTGATCATAATAGTTTGCTTTCTCTGCTCTAGCCTATGCACCCCTCTGTTCAAACTCATATGTGTTTAAGTCACTACTTTGTGGGATGTGGGAAGTGGGACAGAATTTCCATACCACTCACGCCTGATAAAATGACCTCTGTTCCACTGCCACTCTGACTAAACTTGTCATAACTCTGAAGCAAGAAGCCAGATTTAAATATGAGAAAGTGGTAAGAAATGCTTCCTTGCATACCACTGTACCATGAGGCGTTTTGTTTTTTTTTAATCACATCTTTCTGTGAATTTCTCATGCTTGTTTTTAAATCTTTGACTTTTCCCATCAAAGTAATTAAGCTGATTCCTAAAAAGGTCATCGAGACTTAACCAAAAAACTAAATGTCCTCTATTTATCTTCTTACTATGAAATGGACAGGCAGTGAACCTGTGCACTGTTGAATGAGGCAGGCAGGAGGAAGTTGATTCTGCAGTGCCAATTGCATTGCATAGAAAGTCATGCCTAGTCAGCTTGTAATTGTACTGCTGTCCCTTTATCTGCCCCTTCATTTACAAGCTATTTCCCTCCCTATCTCTCTCTCTTTCTCTCTCTTCCTTTCCCTCTCTCTTTCTACTCTCTCTTTTACAGTACCCTAAATTAACAAGGCGCAAATTAACATGTTGCAAATTAACATGTCACAGTTAAAACCCTAGTTTAGAACAAAATTCTCACAGAAAGTTCCTTTATTCTGAACTGTGAGGATGGATGGAGGGATTTCTGAACTAGATTCATCTTTCAGTTACATCTCCTAATTACCACTCTGTTATTTCTTTGTGGGGGTAGGATGACCTCCCCGTTATATATTCCCCACTCAATACAGGCATCATCTTATATTGTAATGGAAATTTTTTGAGAAGCACCATTAGACATACAAGAATTTTGAACCTAAATAAAACACGCAATTTATGTCCAATAAAAGCTAAAAATTACCTTGAACAAGCCGTTAAAATGTATTGTTCAACTGCCTCTGCATCTGCAAATGAAGACGTTTAACTCTGACCTCTAATGTCCTTTCAAAAAATTATAACACTTAAATTATATCATTAAATTTTAGTATCTTGTATAGCAGTTTATTGAAATGGCTTTCTTTTCTTTGGTTGAAAATTCATAGCAGGCAGAATTTAGAACCTAATGTTTAATAGAGGTTACTCCCTAGTATGGAAAAATGTATGGCAGACAGAACTGTACTTTAATGGTCAAGTCAAATAATAAAATACAACTACGTATGTATCTCTACCTATTCTCTAATATTACATAAGGAATCACATTATTTTTGACAGCTGCCTAACTCAGAGTGCAATCCTTGCTTACGTCTCAGTCTGATTCAGTCTTCATTTTTTTGCAGCTGATACCACTGGGGAAGTATATGAAGACATGAAGGAGAGAGCAAAGAGTCAAATTTGTATTCATTAGCTTACCAGACTAGGCTGCTGAATGAAAACTCCCCACAGCCCTTCTGCCTCCACAGGCACGACCACATCCAGGTCCGTAGTGGAGTCTGAGTGGAATAAAATAAGCACTGTTATACTTTCCTTTCTAACTTAATCTTATTAAAATATCAATAGTTCTTTTCTATCAATGATAGAAGATTGGTTAAGAGAAACAGGAATGCTGATTATGATGAAAATATTGCCAACACAGGACATTTTGTAGCCATATACTTGTTCTGTTTTACATGAATATGCATGAGACTTTATTCTTATATTTTCACATGAAAATATTTATATTGTGATAATATAGTTTGCCTTTGCACTTGAAACATGAGACTAGTTATAGATTGATAAAATATTGTCTTTTTAACACTCATGGATACATATATTATTTCTTGAAGTGATGAAAAATTTATTGTTGCTAAGCTTAAACATAAACATTCTTATATAATTGCATGTGAATAGTTCAATGGTGCATAACTGGACATGGAGCATGATGGGGAGAAGTATGAACCAGAAACTTTATTTTTGGAAGGAAGAAGTCTGAATTCTGTGTGCTTTATACACATTTTTCATGAAGTAGTTCCACACTTGTAAAGAATTTATTCCATAGCATACATTTATTCATCATTAACAATACTTCAAAATAACCCTTTGTGCATAAACACATGTATGAGAACAAGATAAACTTGTTTAAATTTCTACTGAAGATTGTTTAGAAAATATCCGAATGATCTGAATTTAAACCATGCTGAATATGCATACATCTCTAATTTGTTAAAATATTGCTAAAAATTAAAAATAAGGTTTGCATCTAGGAAGGTGACATATCTAGAGTTTACAAGATCATGTTTAACACTGTAACCCATCTATATAATTTGAATTTCCTTTTTTCATATGCTGTGTGACAAACAATTCCACCATTATAAATAACCTTCTTTATAGAGTCATACTAATGGTGCCATAAAAGTATTGCTTGATGTATTTCCTACATTTTTCTCTCCTTTGCTTTTGAAAAGATTTATAGTTATTTCTCTATTTAGCCAGCAGATGTGAAGTGATTTCAGGATGATCTGTATCCATCAGAAAGTGCCACATGTTTCTCATTTAATTCCATTTCCGTGGAAACCTGAAGACACTTCTTGCATCGTCTTTCAATTTCCTGAAAAAAGATAACTTTCATTATTTTGGCATGAGACACTCTTAGAATGCCCTATGTCAAGAATAATTAGAATTTCACTCTTTAGCTTCTCTCCTGCAGTATATTGACTGTCTAAAAGAGCCTCACTGTCTGGTGCCTGATAAATGTGTTCTTGAGTGTATGAACTGAAGTGAATCTGAGCCAAACCAGTGAGAGCTGTCCATGTGAAAGCCTAGATAAAGGTGTAAAAATGTACATGTTGAGACATTCATTAATTTACTTCATGACTATTCCATTTATTAAATAGAGGCTACTGTGACAGGCTAGCTCAGATGTTGTGTCTATAGAGAATAAGAAAATAAAGTCAACTACACAGTTACCATGGCACTTGCAAATTGAGTTTTAACAGTTATTTTCATTTCATTAAAACAAAGCACTAGATTAGTACTGGTCCTAAACTCTTTCAAAAGAGTTTTGCAAACGGTGGGGGCGACAAAAGAAAGTTCTTATGAACTACTGGTAGAAACAAAGACAGAAAGCAGGGGAAAGCAATTATTTCATTTAAAACCACAAGCAAACTCTGCCTCATGCCTTACCTCACACTGCTTTCCTAGAGCCACCTGCCATTTCACAAGAGAATACTTTGTGCCTCTGGCTAGAAGACTTTGTGCTGTCTCTCTTTCCACAAAATTGAATCCTCTCTTCTCCCTTGTAATATTCAAATACTTCAGAGATTGTTCTTTCATAGCATTTTTGCCATACCATAATTGTGATATTTACCACATTGCATTTTAATATTGTATTTGTTTTCTTGCCCAATTGGATGTAAGCATTTAAAATACAGTGACATCTTGTTTATATATGTATATAGGGGTGTGTGTATGTGTGTATATACATATATGGGTATATATATGCATATATAAGCATATATGTGCATTTACAAGGGTTTGATACAAAGTTGATGCTCATAAAATGGCTAATGAATGAGTGGATGAACAAATGAGAGAATGAATGACGAGAGAAAAATATGATCAATCACATGTTTTCAATACTGGATAGAATGAAAACGCCGCATTTAGTTCCAGGGTTGGTCAGAAAAGATAAAGAGATTTTTAATGGTTCTGAATTCAAATGTGGATGTCAAATTCCAAAGTAATTTACCCAAACATTGTTTTAATACTAGACCATATATTCGAAGAAAAACTGTTCCCCATTTAATTGCATTATTTGATTTTAAATATTAGAACTCTTATCTACGTGGCTAACAGAAAACATGCTAGACTTGTCTGAGCAATATAATGATCACAGAGTATATAAAATACAATTAATGTCCATTCAAATGTATTTAAAAATACAGTTAACAACCTAAGGAGCCATTTGTGAGAAATGTTGAAAGATTTTAAATAGCTGAATCTGGAAATGGATATTGAAAAGTGGAGGGGTTTTAATTAATGAGTTAAGAATCTTGACGTAATGCAATAGAAATGGGGCGGGGAATAAAGTTTGTTTAAGAAATTCCAAGGCATAGCTTTATTATATTACAGTAAGAATATGAAATGTAAAGATCAGTGTTTACCTATTTGCCTGATGCATATTATGAAGGTTTCAATGTAAGTAGTAGCTGTTTAAACAGAAAGGGAAGAAGAAACCAAGATGCTTATTTAAGAGGGTATAAGCAGACTTTAATGGTAGTATGAACACATTGAGAAGCCAATGAGATGGTGAGTCAAAGTAGCCATACAGTTGCTTTCTACCTATGCCACTTTTGAATAAAGATTGATAATAAGGTAGAATGATGTTGAATTAAGAATTGTTCAAATGTTATGTTTCTTAGAGAAGTTAATAAAATTAGCCTTGACTTGCTAATTTTGAGTAACAATTTATATATAACGTTAGAGTAATACTGACGCAACGGAAAGCCCAGGATAAAAAGAGGCTGAGATCGCTTGAAATGATCAGTTTAAAATCCAGTACTTGGATGTATGAGTGGTATAAAGGAGACAGTAGAGAATGAAATAAACATAGACAAAAGAATTAAACATGGGGTTAATGAGTAAGGCAATCAACCAAAAAACATCCATACAAGAAAACCACATTAGAGGCAGAGAAAGAAGCTAAATATCTAAGAATCGTGAAAGCATTAACATATTTTTTCCAAAGAAATATTCAAGTAGAGGAGTCAGACAAGTCTGTTGAAGGTGCAGAGTAGTTAATCCTGGTGATATCAGGAGTGGAGATATCCACTCACTCCAACTGCATGAGTGTAGTAGGTGTGTCTGGGATATCATTGATAATAAGTGTTAGACTTATGAAGAAAAATTTAAACATAAAAAAGAGAAAAAGAAGAGAGAAAAATGAAATTTGCTGTGTGCTCAGAAGGGGCTCACTCAGTATACATAACTTTATAAAGTATTCACTGGTTAGGTAAAAGATTAAAGGCCATGCAATTACTCACCCAAGGGGATACTCTAATATTGTTGGACATATAGAAATGGACAGGGGAAGACAGGTTCTCTGTGGCTTACCAAAACTTAATCATGAAGGATAAGATAATCAATTAAGACATAGACTATCTAGTACTGTCACAAGCACAAGTGAAGTTTTTGTTTTGGACTTTTCAATTTAGAGGGAAGTCAAAATTGGTGAACGTTTGAAAGCAAGCAGACATTTCCAAATAGAATTCTGGGACAAGGGAGAGAAACATTTTATTGTTCTTACAAAAATAATTATAGAAAACCTATGTTTATAGACTAGAGAAAGTTTGTAAAAGGAAGCAAAATGCAAAGGCATTGCAATTTACATGGAGAGAAATATTTTACAGCAAGACATTCAAAATGTTACCTCATATCTAAGTACAGGCAAGTCATATTGCTGAGGTATGCAAGAAAAAGCAGTTCCATCAAGCATTCTATTTTTAAAAAAAACTGAAAACAACATAAAAATAGAACAAGCAATTCCTTGCTTTTGGTGATAAAGTAGATGATTCTGAAAGTTGTTCAAAACAATACTAGCTAAGGTTAATAGGCTTGCTGGAAGGTTGGAAGTTAGGAAGCTAGCCAATTTTATAGAACTATACCATGAATGATATACTGGCAAATTTTCCAGAGTATTTATGTTTTTTATTGTCAACAGAATGTGCACTTTAGATGCCAATTTCCTTCATCTCTCTGAGAATTTTCCTGAAATAATGTTTTCTTATAGCTTAGTTCCTGATTTGATTATCCAAACAATTATGTCACATTCTATTATATTGCAGTAAATGATAGTATCCACCAGTTGCATTTTGGCTTTTCATGAAATATTTTGAAAAGTTAACCTTTTGCTAAAGTTACAGGCATTGGAAAAAATCAAGTTTAAATTATAATTTCACCACTTAATATCTTGCAAGTTTATTTCCTTAGATGGAAAATGAGCTTAATAGTACCTCCATTGCAGAGCTGTTCTTAGAATCAAAAAGACTTGTAAATCTACTTGAATAGCACCTGTTACACAGTAAAGGTACAAAAAAATAATAAAGGGCTTGAAATGCAAATTGATATTACACACATACACACACACATAGTATTATATTTCTAAAAAGGTAAAATCACAACTCTCATCTAAATATAATATGAACACATTTAAAACATGTAATTTAACTCATTAATCAATGAGAGAACATGTAAGATGTTATATCTGTTCAACAGATTATTCTAAAAGCAAGCATACATACATAAACAGGAATGATGAAATTATTGTGCTCAATATAATAGATAATAAACTGGCTTCTTCTACAGGGTAAATGAAAATCAATTTCACCTCCACCTGTCAAAATGCATTATCTGTATATGGATAAGAATTACTTTCACCATTGTCAGTACCTACTACTTAAATGGTGTAAAGGCCGGGCACGGTGACTCATGCCTGTAATCCCAACACTTTGGGAGGCTGAGGCAGGCAGATCAGGAGGTCAGGAGTTCGAGACCAGTCTGGCCAGCATGGGGAAACCCAGTCTCTACTAAAAATACAAAAAATTAGCTGGGCATGGTGGCACGCACCTGTTATCCCAGCTACTCTGGAGGCTAAGGCAGGAGAATTGCTTGAACCCGGGAGACGGAGGTTGCAGTGAGCCGAGATCATGCCATTGCACTCCACCCTGGGTGACAGAGTGAGACTCTGTCAAAAAAAAAAAAAAAAATGTGTAAAATAGCTCAAGGTAAATGAAAAACAGAGATAATTCTGATGTATTTGCAGAAAAGGCTACCCAGGAATAATTTTGGTTGCTGTAGCCTTGCATTTCAATTTGTCCATTCACATTTATTTTTCTGACAGTCCTCCCAACTTATTTTCATATCATAATAACAAAGAAAGACTTTGTAATTAACAATTACAAAGAATTGACTAGTTTGGTTAGGTTTGGCCTGGTTGTTTATATAGGTTCAGCAAGAGTTTTAATTAACCCTGTAGTTCTCCTTATGTGTTCTTTTGGAAATCAAATATCACAGAATATTTAAAAACCTACAAAGCCATAAAATTATTTTTTTAACTTTCATTTTTATTTTAGATTCAGGGGGTACACATGCAGATTTGTTATAAGGGTATATTTCTTGGTGCTGAAGTTTGGGCTTCTGTTGATCCTATCACCCAGATAGTGGACGTAGTTACCAGTAGAAAGTTTTGCAACCCTTGGCCCCTCCCTTATTCCAGCCATTTGGAGTTCTCAGTGCCTAGTATTCCCATCTTTATGTCTATGTGAACTCAAGATTTAGCTCCCACTTATAAGTGAGAACATGTGTTATCTTGGTTTTCTGCTTCTGTGTTAGTTTATTAAGGATAATGCCCTTCAACTCCATCCATGTTCCTGCAAAACACATGATCCCACTCTTTTTTATGGTTGCATAGTATTCTATGATATTTATGTACCACATTTTCTTTACCCGGCTCACTGTTGATGACCTAGGTTGATTCCATGCCTTTGCTATTATGAATAGCACTGCAATTAACATAAAAGGTCATGTGTAGTTTTGGTAGAAGTATTTATTTTCCTTTGGGTATATACTGGGTCATGAGATTGCTGGGTTGAATGGTAGTTCTATTTTTAGTCCCATGAGAAATCTCCAAACTGCTTTCCACAGAAGCGAAACTCATTTACATTCCCACCAACAGTGTATAAGCATTCCCTTTTCTCTGCAACTTTGCCAACATGTGTTACTTTTTGACTTTTTAATAGTAGTCATTCTGACTGGCCTGAGATGCTATCTCATTGTGGTTTTGATTTACATCTCCCTGATGATGAGTGATATTGAGAATTTGTTCATGTTTGTTGGCTGCCTGTATATCTTCCTTTGAAAAGAGTCTGATTATGTCCTTTGTCCACTTTTTAATGGGGTTGTTTGACTTTTTTCTTGTTGATTTGTTTAAGTTCCTTATTAATTCTGGATATTAGTCCTTTGCCAGATGCAGAGTTTGCAAATATTGTCTCCTTCTCTGTAGGTTGTCTGTTCACTCTATTGAGAGTTTCTTTTGCTGTGCAAAAACTCTTTAATTAAGTTCCATTTGTCTATTTTTTATTTTGTTGCATTTGTTTCTGGGGTCTTCATGGTAATTCCTTTGCCTAGGCCAGCGTTTAAAAGAGTATTTCCTAGATTTTCTTCTGGACTTTTTTACAGTTTGATGTTTTACATTTAAGCCTTTAATCCATCTTGAATTAATTTTTATAAATGGTGAGAGATAGGGGCCCAGTTTTATTCTTTTGCACATGGTTATCCAGTTTTCCCAGCACCATTTATTGAATAGGATGTCCTTTCCCTATTGTTTATTTTTGTCAACTTTGTCAAAGATGAGTTAGTTGCAGCTGTGTGGCTTTATTTCAGAGGTCTCTGTTCCATTGGTCTGTGTGTCTATCTTTTGTACCAGTACCATGTTGTTTTGGTTGCTGTAGCCTTGCAGTATAGTTTGAAGTCAGGTAATGTGATGCTTTCAACTTTGTTCATTCTGCTTAGGATTGCCTTGGTTATTTGGGCTCTTTTTGTTTCCATATGAAATTTAGGGTTTTTTTCCTAATTCTATGAAAAATGACATTGGTAATTTGATAGAAATAGTGTTGAATCTGTAGATTGCTTTGGGCACTACTGACATTTTAATGATATTGAATCTTCCTACCCGTGAGGATGGAATGATTTTTCCATTTGTTTGTGTCTTCTATGATTTCTTTGGGCAATGTTTTGTAGTTCTCATAGAGATTTTTCACCTCCTTGGTTAGGTATATTCCTAGATATTTTATCTTTTGTGTAAGCCACAAAATTCACTTCTTTATGAATGTCTTCATAAGGAATTTTGGTTTATGCTTTTAAAGGTCTCTATTTGCTATTGGGAGGATAACAAAACAAAACCAAGAAATGTTCTCTGCCAGATTTCAACTGCAGTGCCTGTAAATCTGAGTAAATTCTTTTCTTCCTGAGGTCCCCAACATTTCTCAAAGCTCTTGCACTAGAAGGAATTTCTCTTTCTTACAATCTAAAATGTGGAGACCAGCTCGGTCAGGGAGACCCTAACCCAGTGGTGCTAGAGGAATTCAAGACACACACAGAGAAATACAGCGTGTGAAGTGGGAAATCAGGGACTCACAGTCTTCAGAGCTGAGGTCTCTGAACAGAGATTTACCCACGTATTTATTGACAGCAAGCCAGTGATAAACATTGTTTCTATAGATTATATATTAACTAAAAGTATTCCTTATGGGAAACAAAGGGATGGGCCAAAACAAAAGGATGGGCTCTGGCTAGTTATCTGCAGCAGGAACATGTCCTTAAGGCACAGATCACTTATGCTATTGTTTGTGGTTCAGGAATGCCTTTAAGCGGTTTTCCACCCTGGGTGAGCCAGGTATTCCTTGCCAGCATTCCAATCAACACAACACCCACTTCAGCGTGGGTGTCATGGCCATCACAAAATTTCACAGTGCTGCAGAGATTTTGTTTATGGACAGTTCTGGGACCAGTTTATGGTCAGATTTGGGGTCCATCCCCAGCACTAAAAGACTAAGCCAAATGAACAAGGTAAAAGGCCAGCTTTTCTAACAGAACTTTTATGCTTTGGCTCTGTCAAGAAAGCTAAACATTATTATTTAAAACTAACTTGTTATACTTTATTCAGTAAGCATCATTCTCAAATAAGATATTTGAAGTATGGCTATGACTGCACAATTTGTCAATTATGTGCTTGTAAGAAGGAGAAGATATTGCAGTAGAAACTATGTAGTCTACTTTTTTTTTTGTTTTTGCAATGAAAATTAAGGAGACTCAAGATTTTATAAATTCTGGAAAGTCAGAGAGAATCATATCATTTTAAGAGGTCATATTTCAATGTATAGAAGTAGAGTTTATTAAATTGTTATTGACTGTGAATAGCTTAAGAAAGAAGAAAAGAGTCTTCCTTACATATCTGGAAAATGAAACCTTAAAAATACATCAACAATATTCCAAGCAACCACCGGGTAATTTCCTTCAGCATTTATTCAGTCCTATGCGATTAGTTTTTGTTCTTCTGGATCCTGGCTTATCCATCCATTTGCCTGCAGCTGACTTACACTAGACTAAAATTAGTGCTGGAATTCCTACCTCAGTCAGCAGGTATGGTCTGGAAGTTATCTAAGTGATGTTTGGTCAGAAATCTATATACATGAGTCCATTTTTAAGGGTCAGTAGTTTGACATGTCTGGTACAATACTTTTCTACAAAACTCTGAGACCATGTTTATTTGTTGAATATACAAAGACTGGCTTGTAGCAGAACCTTCAAGCAAGTGTAAGAGTAAAATCAAAACTACCCACAGATGATAAAAGGATTAATTTCTGGCTGTGTTTAGTTTATTACTATAATTAGTATATCAGGAAGGAAGATAGTAAAATTCTCTATTGCAGTATAGTACATTCTGTCCCTAAAGAGTTTTGATCAGTGCTCTTCCCAAGGGTATATACATATTATATAAATTAAGCACATTGACAAAACTCCAGAGTTTTCCCATAAAACATATAGTTTCAGAAATATTTATTTTAATAACATTTTACCTGTACAAATTTAACTTAGAAAAAGTTGAGCATATCTTCTGATCTGACAATTTTCTATGCAACTCTTACAATAGTAACACAGAAAACAAGCCTATTTTTTTCTAGTGTTTCTTTTTATATAAAGAGAAAAATAAAATATGTGTGATTTTCCAAAATCCATCCGAAAAGTCTCAAATAAAATTTTAAGTGGATTTTTTCTTTACAACTTTAATGCTGGTTTTGGAAAGGCAAAATCAAAAGCATTGTCGGAGATTTGAGCGCTTGATTAGGGTGCCTGACTCAGGTGCCTGAGAAGCCACAGTTGGCATGTGTATTTAATTAAAGTGACAATAAAGCATTTTAAAGAAACATAGAATATGTTTATATATAGAATGTTTATAGAATATATAGAATATAACACAATTATAAAGAACTACATTTCTTACGTGAGTTAGGAAACTCTGATGTCTCTCTCTCTCTCTCTCTCTCTCTCTCTCTCTGTAATAAAGAGCATTTCAAATTGAGCATAAGACACAGAAAATTAATCTGATATAACACAGAATCACTACTATCCAGGAAGATTGCATTGAATTAAAGAATAACCTTTTTTTATTGTTGCTAAAGACACTAATTAGAAATGAAGGCCGAAAGTTTGTACAAATTGAGTGAATGTTGCTAAAATTTTAACATATTTCATAGCTTTTTTTTTGTGGAAGTAGGTATTATAAACCAGGGCAATTAAAATTCACCTTCCAAATGTTATCTTTCATTATGCTTGATCATTTTCTGGAACCAACTGACACTTCACCTTAGGACAGTAGGTTCTCTCAGGGGTCTATGAGGTCAAAACAATTTCTATAAATTACTAAGATAATAATCATGTTGAAATGCAATACATTATTAATGCTGTCTTCAAATGAGTTTATAAACAAGTGTTAATAGATGTCAATTTAAATTCACAATACAGTAAATATAGATAGCCACATAGACAAAGTTATTTGGGCAGTGCTCAAGAGTATAAAAATCCAGAAATTAAGAAACCTGAGAATTGCTGCGAATTTAGGAAAAAACCTTCACTTTTTCACTTGATAAAAGCACACACAGAATTGTATTTCTCTGACACCACTGTTACTAGTATAGTTTCAAATCCTTATATTAACAATATCTTTTAACCCAAGTAACTAAATTCTACTTTACAGCAAAAGCAGCTGGCTGGATAAAGGAGAACTGTCTGTCTTACACAGCATTACCGTTATGAGAACATGTAATGAAACTTTCTAAGGCCACATAGGTCTCCTTCACACATTCATGATGCAAAGCTATAGTCTCTCTTTATAATAGAAAATTTATGTTAAAAGGCATACAAACTTAAAATGATGCTTCATGCATGCTTGGGTTTTCTATCTTACTTGGAAATTTGCTAGGTATACAAAAATATCCTTTAATTAATCTAATAACAAAACAATGAGTTATTTAAACATCTTAGAAAGTATCTTCAAACTGACATACTACAGAGCATAATTACTGTAGAAATAAATAGGTTGAGAAAATAATGATCCAACTTATTTGAATAGATTAAATTTGTCTTAATTTTAAACATTATGCCTGGGTAATTTCACCTTATTTGATCAGGAGACCGGTATAAATTTGCGCAAACAAACCTAAGTAGAATAAAGTGTTGTGTATGCTTTTACTCTACTTACTGCAAATTAATCATGGAAGAGACACAGCTAGCTTTTTTAAAACAAAAATTATTCAACTAATTTGTCAATTTTTATTCTAATTACGTGAATTTGGTATCTTCAAAAAGTCTTAAGATTTTTATTTTCTATAAGAAATTTCTTTAAGTTGAGAACATTTAAACTAATCATTTTTTTAATTTCTTTTATTTCTGGAACTTTGGAACATTTAGTTTACGTATTTATTTATCTCTATAAGCCAATTGGAACAGAGCTTATAATTTAAGATACTTTATAATGTAGGTTATTAATACCCTCTAGAAGGAGTAAAACATTTCACACTAACACAATCAGAGGTAAAGGCCTTTCTGAATTACAGAAACATAGACACAAATATACATAGAGTACTTATAGTTTCAAATTTTTAACTTCATCCATAGGTAAAGAGTAAATGCAGATAGCTGATTAGATTGAGTTTGTTTCCTTCACATGGGCACCATATGTCTGAGCCGAGAATTTTATAAAAACATGAAAAAAAAGAATAAAAACCTCATTCCCTGTCATCTTTTACCTGACAGAAAACAGATTCTATAATCCAACAGCAATGATCACCAAATAACCAGATCAGTAAGCCGAATTTTCAAACATTGCTGTCACCAATGGAGAATAACTTGAACACAGTAAGAACAATAGAAACTTAAACAAAGCACAAAATTATTGGTAAAAATACAAGAAATACAAAATCAACATAATTAAAGTTCTGTTGTCACTTGTGTTTCCCTCTGGCAGCAAGAAAATAGCAGCAGACCAGCATTATGAGTTGCATTTCCCTGGCACCTGCTCTGCCCCAGGGTAACTCACTTGAACATCTCAATAGAATCTCCAAGATTTCAAATAATTTTTACAAACATATAATATATAATATACACATATGAAATGAACATACAGATATAAAATGAACAAGTATCAAAACTTTTATTTAATTTGTTGATTTAAAAAGGCACCAATGAGATATTATAAAACAGTTCAAAGGAGAATTGAAAGAGAGACATATATTAAATTATCAGGAATGTTGAAATGAATTTGATTAATAGATGGAAAACTAACTTATTTGAGTGAGAGAAGGAAATCAATAGTACCTCCAATGGAGAAAATTCATTTTGCATTGCCTATGAGAAAAATGATTTTCATCACTATCAGTTGTCTACAATTTAGAGTGGAAACATAGATCAAGACAGTGAAGGATTAGCTAGACAAAACACCCAATGATCTTTTTCTGTGCATTTCAAAGTCATTCACAATTATTCTTGACAGTATTATTGAGAATAATTTTCCTAATTGTTCCTAGTAAATGAACTGATCTCTAATTCTAAATAAATAACAAATGAATCTAATCAACAAAGTTCCCAATAGAATAAATTATAACCTACTGAAGAAGTTAATGAAATTTGTAAAATTGCATATAACCAGCTTATTGAAAAATTGGATGTTGTAGGATGTAATCAGGGAGAAACTTTATTCTTCTTCACAATTTCCCTTTTCAGTGCATTTAATAGATTGTTTTTCTTCCCTAACTTTGAAGGAAATCACAAGAAGATCTCAATGATTTCTGGTTCCTTTCAGATAACATAAATTCTTGTCACTTACCATCAAATCTTTAACCACTTTTCAAGTCTAAGATTTCTCTTTCCCCTGTTGATAAGTAAAGCAAAGGGAGGCACAGTGTTCCTTTCTTGATCTCCTGCCCCATTCCATGGATTTTCATGGAAGCTTTAAAGTTTGAGGCAAGAGAAAAGGAAGAAATAAGGGTCAGAAAGAGCTTCTGCGTTGGAAGATCGTAACGCAGCATTGGGCTCTTAGCATATGACAAACTCTATCTCTTTCTTTAGTGGCATTTTCTTGGGAGTCGTGTAGTTTCCTGGAATTCCTAAAGTGGTTTACGGTGTTCCTTCTGTCATTTGGTTGTTTATGTCCTCACCACTAAAGCCCGTCTCCTACAGGCCAGACTAAACTGCTAGCCTTTCCTATGGAGCTACCCTGACCCCAGACTGGCAGTCCTCTTGGAAAGGGTCTTTTAGAGATGGCTCACTGTTGGTTGCCTTGTTCAGTATTTCCCATTAACACATGAAAATCAATGTCATTGCCTGGCAGCAAGTAGAAGTGTGCTCTCAGAGCAGTCCAAGGAAACTAGCTCTGGCCTCTTGCACTTAAACTTCTCAGACTTGAATACAGTCTTGGTTCACTTCAAAGTCCCACTTGGCCGGGCATGGTGGCTCTTGTCTATAATCCAGCACTTTGGCAGGCCGTGGCCGGTGGATCACGAGGTCAGGAGATCGAGACCATCCTGGCCAACATGGTGAAATGCCCTCTCTACTAAAATACAAAAATTAGCCAGGCATGGTGGCACGCATCTGTAGTCCCAGCTACTCGGGAGGCTGAGGCAGGGGAATTGCTTGAACCTGGGAGGTGGAGATTACAGTGAGCTGAAGTGGCACCACTGCACTCCAGCCTGACCACAGAGCAAGACTCCATCTTAAAAAAAAAAAAAAAAAAAAAAAAAAAAAATCCACTCTCATTTGTCTTGAGATAGGGAGGAGGCACCACCTCACCGCAGGGATTAGAAGATGCTCACAATATACGAGCAATTCTTCTCTCTAAGTCCCTAGGAAGAAAAAGTGTCATAGTGAAAAATATTGCATGTTTTCACAACTCGAGAGAGTATGAGCAAGGAAGTTTTTTAAAAAATTATTTTCTAACTTCTCTAGTTCTTTAGGAAGACCTCTGTTACAGTGTCTTCAACTTCATATTGCATATTTTTTCCTACTCCTGTATAGCCTACAGGTACTTTATGAGCTAATACTAGCAGATTTTTTTAAAGCTTTAGGATTTGCAAAAATACCCTAGAAACTTCTTGGAGAATTTCTTCCTATATAATTTGGCTTACACTTACATAGTAAGTGTAAGTTTTCTGAGCAGATATAGAATCTATGTGCTTTATAGGAAGAGCTACTGTCTGGAAGGAGGAAAAAAAATGTATATCTTTATTATAAATTATATGATATGCATGTAGTAATGATAACAGTTATAGTAACAGAAATCATTTTGAATGCTAATTCTGTGTAAAAAAATTATTTCCTCTCTTTTCTCACTCATATGATTAAGTCTATGAAACAATTACTATTATTGTTGCTATTTTTAGTTGGTGAAACAGATGCTTAGAGAGTTTAGAAGATTTGTCCAAGATCACCTAGCTAGTAAGTGCTTGGATCTGTTTTTTATTATTATTATTATTATTATTATCATCATCATCATCATTATTTTAAACCGCAAAGCACAGACTCAGGTTCTTGAAGTATAGTGGTGCGAAAGGCTATGGGGTAAAGATGGAAGGTTGTTTTCTCTTCATAACCCAGTCTAGCTGATAATGACATTTGACATGTGGGAAGAATAATTAGGGATTATGAAGTTTTCTTTCCTCTCATAATTATATCAGAAAGCTAAGAATCACTTGGTGGATCATAATTACTATAATTCAGATAATATCTGCAACTTTATGAAAATGTGTGCCTTCATTTCGTGACAATTACTTTTCCCCAATGACCTTCTAGCTTCAACAAAGTTATTGCATTTCCGTAAATAGAAACAGTATTTGCATTTGTAAACATATTATGCATGTGTATATATGAAAATGCATCTTAACCTACTTTTTTATCATGTATAGAAATACAAAAGGATGACAGTCATCCAGCAAATTTCTACAAACGTGTTACTAGTTTAATAAAAACAAGCCCATGAAATGCATACATTCCAACATTTCACCTATTAAATAGTGTAGTACTGAAGTAGTGTCTAAAGGCCATTCCACAAGCAACAAAAATTACCATATATAAATATTAATATGCATGGGATTGATAAAGAGAGCCAGATTTGCATTCCATACATAAAACTGTCAACTCACATTTCCATGATAAATCATGAAAAGAATGAAGGTGTACTCAGGCATATGAGCATTGCATATATTTTCTGGGCTGGCAAAGGCATTATCTTTGTGTGTCTGATTCATTTGTTGTGCTAATTTTCAAGATACTCAATATTTTACCACAAAGTTAATATGATAGGTATACCTTAAAAGTGTCACAGTGAAAAATATTGCATGTTTTCACAACTCTATAGAATATGAGCCGGGATGTTTCAGTTTTTAAAAATTATTTTCTAATACATTGAGAGTTTTGGTAAAACCCTTAACCAAATAATCAGCAATTAAAAATATATATATACTCTCAGCCTCCAAATATTAAAGTGACTACCTTAGGATAGAACATAAGCCTTTTTAGTATCTAATAATATCTGTTATGTGAAACAGAAAGAAAATATAGTAATGCTTTCATGTGTTATGCAGCTAGCTCCTGCATAATAAATGACTATGTTTAAATAACACTTAGTATAAACATGCATGCCTCCTCAACATATGCATAGGATCTTAACACTTCGTAAACTGAACTTCTCACATTCTCCTTCAGACCTATCCACTGCAAAGTTCCCTGAGATATATACAGTTCCCACTACTTCCACAGCTACTCTTTCATCTCAGATGATATTGTTCCTTTTCTATAATGGAGAGCTAGACTCCCTGCTTCTATCACTGGTACTGCTAATGCCTATTCTCAACTGTTCTCAATACAATTACATTGAGATCCCTTTAAGACAAGTCAAATCACGTCACTCTTCTGCTAAAAATCCTGCAATGTCGTCTTCTTTTACCCAGAGGAAAATGTAAAATTATTTAAAGGGTTTATAAAGCCTCTTATGATCTAGCCCCTCATTATCATTCTGAAGTCATCTCTTACCACACTCCAATCTTCCAAACAAGACCGCCTCCAGTTACACTGGCCTCCATCCCATTGCTCTGATTTGCTTGCCTTAATCCTGCTTTGAGATTAGGGCATTCACTGCACTGGCTTTCTCCTCTGCCTGGAACACACTTTCTAATTTCCCTGACCCCAGAAATTCATAAAGCTAACTCTAATCATCAAGTCTTTACTTTCTCAACGTATCCTATCCAGGTCATTGTATTTTACTCTGCAACCCCAACCCCCATCACTGCCATTTTTCTCACACTGTTTTACTTTTGCTTGTCTATATCAATTAGAATATAAACTCCACAAAGTAAAATATTGTGTTCATTTTGTTCAAGAATGTATTTACATAACCTAAAACAGGTCCCTAGTAAGCATTCAGCAAATATTCTAAGGGAATAAATTATCTGGATTTATTGCTAGTGATAAAGCATACACACACAATTTTAATTCTAGAAACAACAAGATAAGCAGTACAAGAAACATAAAATGCTATTGGTTGCAGAGGGAAAATAATGTTTTGATTGAGGTGCAAAGTAAAAATGAATACTTTACAGAAGACTGTATTTGAGATAAGAATTTAAGGATTGGTAAAATTTTGACAAGTGGATAATAAAGGTATGGGTGCTACGAGAATCAATCAAAAGAGAGATTAAGAACAAAACTGACCATTGTTTGCTTTTTATGTTTCATCATTCTGCTCCACACCGGGATAACATAGATGAATAACCTGATCACTAATTTCAAATTGCTTACTGCTAGTGAAATGTGCGTGTGTGTGTGTGTGTGTGTATGTGTGTATCGTGATTCTAACAATCAATCAATAGCAAAATAATGTACTAAAATAAAGAACATATAGAAGACTCCTCTGAGAAGGTTTCTCAAAGTTGAAAAAGGACAAAAACTTTAAAAATCAATTTCATTCAATAGTCCATAAATAGACTTAAATTATATAAAACATTTGATGATGCTGTCAACATGAAAGCTCAGTTGCAGCTGATTTTATAAAACATATTTACTTCACAGTTTAGTTTGGATATACTGTTGGCAAGGTTCTGGATTCCATACCTACCTTGTCTAGCCACAGGAGTGGCATCCAGAAAGATGAATAAAAGGGAAGCTTCAGACAAATCCATGACATTCCTGGACAGAGAAGTTCTGCCACTTTATTCCTATTTGTCCTACTCCAATAAAAGTGGATGGACAATTTAGAAAAAGATAAAAAGCCCTTTTTCATTACTTTTATTATTTCATTACTCTTATTATTTCATTACTCTTATTGTTACTCACAACTAAACTTCAGACTAACTCTAAACTTTTCTTCTTCTACCATCAGCCCCACTTACTTTCTTCTACCATTTCAAAACACAAAATCGCCTACAAACATTTTCAACAGGTGAGAGAGGAAAAAATGAAGAACTGAGAATAACAAATAATGCCTCAAGAACCCACTAACAACACAACTGTATCACACACCTCACACTCTACAACAAGAAAATAATAATCTCCCCAAACCTACATAGGAAAAGGAATGTTCATACACTCTACTCTTTCGTCTGCAGTAGTTTTGAGTTTCATTTTTATTCACTTGTCCTTTCTACCAAAGCTAGATCTTTCTCTTTGTGTTTGTATTTCCCAGAAGGATTAAGGGAAAAGAAAATAGGGCAACTACTTCCCCTTCATTTTTGGTGTTGTTGTTAACTCATTTTCACCCAATCTTGTATTCAATACATTCTAAAAGAATAAATATAATCTCTGCAATGGAAAGCAGATGCTTTTCTTCACAATATCTTCTCATAATGGCCCAAATTCTCTTAAACAATAGTGGCTACAATTTATCTGAACAACTTTTAACATGAATATTATACAATTATAGCTGTTTTTAATGTTCATGTCTTTGTAAATACCATATATTAATTATTATTGTGGCTGCAATAATGCTACAATATAAATTAATGAGTCAGTGCATAATCAGCAAGGTGAACATCAGTAAAATGTTTTACTGGAGTCATTTGCTCTTAACCTCTGTGCCTTTTTGTATTAGGTGATAGACACCATTATCTTTTTTTTTCTTTTTTTTTTTTTTTTTTTTTTTTTTTTTTTTTTTTTGAGATGGAGTCTCACTCTGTCACCTAGGCTGGAGTGCAGTGGCACGATCTCCACTCACTGCAACCTCCATCTCCTGGGTTCAAGCGATTTTCCTGCCTCAGCCTCCGGAGTAGCTGGGACTACAGGCTCATGCCACCACGCCTGGCTAATTTTTGTATTTTTAGTAGAGATGGGGTTTCACCATGTTGTCCAAGCTGGTCTCGAACTCCTGACCTCAGGTGATCCACCTGCCTTGGCCTCCCAAAGTGCTGAGATTACAGGCAGACACAATTATCTTTTGATAGCAGTCTGTTTCATCATCCTTGGACCATATTTTTATCAAATAAAAATAAAATATACACAGATACTGTCCAAATATTTTTAAAATATGTAAACTTAGATTAAAATAATCTTGGAGAAAGGAAGAAAATAAAATTCATCTTGTTTCAGCATTACTATTTTTTACTGGAGAAACGGATGACTGGAACTATTAAATTACTTCCAAAAGAACCAGGATTAGAACTCGGGTTTCCTACACTAGTTTCTGTGTTATCTTTTCATCTTAACACATGGCCTATTACCTCTTTATATTTTATGGATAATAAAATCATCACAATAGACTGCTCTATAAAATTATAAATATGCCTTAACATTTTTACATAGCAATATAATCTTTTTGTTGTTGTTCAATACGCAGTCCATCCTTTTAGCTATTTCAGTTGCTAGGGGTGCTATATAAAATTTTAATTGTGCAATATTGAACATTTCACATAAAAGAATGATGTATCTCATGAGCTTTCAGGGAGACAAGAAAATTTAGTCTAAGGAAGAACCAAAGCAAACAAAAAGTAAATAGGAAACTTCACTCATGAGAAGTAAACAATAGTCCCTCATTATAGGGGGTGTGATGGTTAATATTGAGTATCAACTTGATCCAATTGAAGGCTGCAAAGTATTGTTTCTGGGTGTGTTTGTGAGGGTGCTGCCAAAGGAGATTAACATTTGAGTTTGTGGACTGGGAGAGGCAGACCCACCCTCAATCTGGGTGGGCACCATCTAATCAGCTGCCAGCATAGTTAGGAGAAAAGCAGGCAGAAGAACTTGGCAGGACTAGGCTGGCTGAGTCTTCCGGCCTCCATCTCCTGTGCTGGATGCTTCCTGCTCTCGAACATCAGACTCCAAGTTCTTCAGCTTTTGGACTCTTGGACTTAAAGCAGTGATTTGCCAGGGGCTCTCAGGCTTCAGTCACGGACTGAAGGCTACACTATCAGCTTCCCTTCTTTTGTGGTTTTGGGACTTGGACTGGCTTCCTGGCTCCCCAGCTTGCACAAGGCCTGTTGTGGGACTTCACTTTGTGATTGTGAGTCAATTCTCCTAATAAACCCCCATTCATACATACATCTATCCTATTAGTTCTGTCCCTTTAGAGAACCCTGACTAATTACATGGGAAATGGAAAGATCTTCGTTCCAAGACTCTCAGTAGATGCCTAATACTGTGCTAGTGCCAAACCTTATATATACTATGTGTTTTCCTATATATTGATACTTATGATAAAGTTTAATTTCTACATTAGACACAGTAAAAGATTAACAATGACTAAAAATAAAGTAGAACATTTATAACAATATACCAGCATCACTAGTCTTGCACTTTGGGACCATAATTTAAAAAAGAGTTAATTGCACAAAAACACTGTGATGCTTCAACAGTTAATATCATACCCCAGAGGGATACTAAGTGGGTAGTGCGTGCAGCTTGGATACACTGGACAAAGCAATGATTCATGTTATGGGTGGAACCGAGTGAGCTAGTGTGAGATTTTATCATATTACTCATAATGGCACACTATTTAAAGCTTATGAATTATTTCTGGAATTTTCCATGTAATATTTTTGGACCCTGGTTGACTGTGGGTAACTGAAATAACAGAAAGTGAAGCAATGGATAAGGGACGATTACTGTAATACTTTAGACTACAATCTTAAGTATTATAAGCCTACAGTTTCACGTGCTGCTGCTTTCACATTTTGAGCCTTGTGGGGCACAAAAGGCCTAAAGGTGAGTCTCCTTGCTCTTAACAGACATACTCTGACCCAGCTAGTTGGATCAGGTGAGGAAGCTGCTCCCCATCTAGTTCTCAACCTAACAGGTTTTTTTATGCCTGCCACCTCAAACAAGTTATTAGAACAAGCTCATGTCTTTCCCAGGTACCTTACCCTCTCATTTCTACGAACCCTGCCTCTCCTAGCCCTTGCTTGTTCAGCTTTGTCCCTCGTGCACCCTCTGCATGGCCTTGTGTCATGCCTGGTACTACTCTGAGCTATGTGTATCTTTTAACAATAAACTTGTTTGATTACATTTTGTACGATATTGGTCGTCATATATTTGGTGTTTTTGTTTGTTTGTTTGTTTGTTTTTTCATATGAGGTAAAGGAGACGATATCTTCCTCACCGGCAGGATAAATAAGAGGTGATCAAAACACCCCAGAGCATGGTGTAAAAAAAATATGAAGCAAACTAATTTTCCTAGATCTACATTTTGGAAAACTGCTGTTGTATTTTTCAGCTCCCAGTGGGGGTTTTTAATGCCCTTTTCAGCAACAAAACAAAACCAAACAAGACAAAAAAAAACATTGCATTACATACCATAGGAGAGTAATAGAAAAGAGAAACAAAAATTCAGGATTAATTCTAAACTCTTATACTCCTACACACTATGGATATAGATAATAGGTCCTGATTTAAAGCTTTCCATATTAATTTAATCCCTTGTAAACTCTGCTGTTTCATGGAAATTATATTTTAAGATGAAGATTAAAAACAGAAAAACAATATTTTGTCTGTTCACTTGTGTTGTTCCTTGATTCATTGAAGCATAATGAACAGAATTTTAGTTTAAGATTAAAAACTTGCAATTATGATGACAGTGAAATACATGTTATAGAAACGTGAAAATATCACAACTCTTTATGACATTCAGAGACCATGAAAACACAGTATTAAGAGATTTTCAATATAATAACTTGGAAAAATATAAGCTAATAATTTAAAAACTTTGTGAAAGTCAATAGATAATATTTTATAATATAAACTTAACATTAATATTTTTAAAAATTCAACTCCTAGAAGATTTGATGAAAGGGAAACTTTTTTATTCACTTTATTGATAATGTTCAATTATAACATTTCTGCTGCATTTAAGACAGCACAATCTCACTTTACAAGCAAATTACTCATATCTGTTTCCTATCTCAATAAGCACAACTAAGAGTATACAATTTTGTTTCTATTCACAGATGTACCATAGATATTTATGAGGAACATTTCCACATGTTGCACGCCTCCTTTACTTTTGTTAGTTTGTCCTTGTAGATCAACTTTGTGGGTTTATCTTGACCTATCGCATTTATTTATAACATGATAATTTGAGCAAGAAGGCAAATGCACTTCCATTTTGACTCTGAACCTGGATGTACATATTTCCCTGACAATATGCAGCCTCCATTGTGAAGATTGAACTTGAGGATGTGTCTTAGAAAGACTCACCAGAATATTAATCAGATGTTAACAATGTACATTACTGCAGGTCTAATTTGTTTTTTCTGAAAATCTATCTTTGTGAACTTGACCAAGTCATTATGCCTCAGTATGTTCTTTCATCAGTTAAAAAAAGGGGTTTGAGACTATTTCAGCAACAAAAATGCTATGAATATAATATTTTGACTACCTTTTGAATTTTTATATCTTTATTTTACGTTTGCATTCATTTAGGATATACAATACATTCAAAATCCAAGAGACATACAATTGTAAACAAGATGTTGAAGGCTTACCCATCACTGTCAGCCTAATTTAGCCCAAACCAATGCATTGGGTAACCACTGTCATTACTTTTGGATGCATCACTCCAAGGTGGCTTTATGCAAATGTAATTGTATACAATTATTTTCCTCTTTCTTCCAAAAAATAAAACTTGCTCTATACAATATTCTGAAGATTGGCTTTTTCATCATATGTATCTTGAGCTCTTTAGTATTAGAATATAGAAAGTTAACTTATTATCTTTTTCTGCTTTGTGATAATGGTATTATAGTCTATTTTACTAGTCCCTTATTAATAAATACTTGGGTTGTTTCCACTCTCTTGGTGTTACAGACAATATTTCAGTGAATTACTTTATGCAATAATGTATCCAATCTATGCAGAAACATATGTAAGATAAAATCCCAGTGAGATTTGTTGTTCCTAGGCTAGAAGTATTTATTTTGATATATTGCTAAAACTAGTTTTATTAGAAGTAAACCATTTTTTCTCCCACCACCTATGTATGAAATAACCTGTTTCTCCTTAGTTTGGGAAAGAGAATATTTTCTCATCATTTTGCATGCTTGTTAATCATAGAAATAAAAATAAATCTTGCTTTATTTCTAATTTGCATGTCTCATGAGTGAGTTTGAAGACTCTCAAAAATTATTTTTAGAAAACATTTAAATTTATTTTCCTGTGATTTATCTCTTCAATATCTCATGTTTTATGTATCTTTGAAGTATTTGCATGTCTTAGTCCATTTATGCTTCTATAACAAAACACCTGAGACTGGATAATTTACATAAAACAGAAATTTATTTTCTCACATTTCTGGAGGTATGGAAGTCTAAGATTAAGGTGCCAACATATTCAGTGTCTGGAAAGGACTGCTCTCTCCTTCCAAAATGATGCTTTGCATGCTGTGTTTGTGAGAGGGCAGGAATGTTGTGTCCTTCCATGACAGAAGATAGAGAACAAAAAGGGGTGAACTTCTCTGTCAAGCCCTTTTATAATGGCATTAATTCATTCACAATGGAAGGTCCCTCATGACATAAACACTTCCCAAAAGGCCTCACCTTTCAACATTAGTACATCAGGGATTTAGTTTCCAATATATAAAATTTGGGGGACATATTTAGGCCATAGCATTCTGCTTCTGGCCCCAAACTTCACATCCTTCTCACAAACAAAATACATACATTCCATCCCAATAGTACCAAAAAGTCTTAACTCATTCCAGCACCAACTGTAAAGTCTAAGACCTGAGTCTTACCTAAACAACCTATGGGTGAAACTTTAGGTACAATTCATCCTGAAACAAATTCTCCCACTGTAATCTTGTGAAATCAAACAAGTTATGTGCTTCCACAATATAACTATAGGGCAGATAGAGATCAGACATTGTCATTCCAAAAAGGGGAAATAAAAAAGAATAAAGGGACAACAGGTCCCAAGTAAGTGGAGAACCCAACAGGGACAACATTAAATCTTAAGGCTTGAAAGTAATCTTTTACTCCATGTCCTACTGTCCACAGGCACTGAAGTGAGGGGTGAGCCCTCAATGCTCCTGGTGGCCTTACTCCTACAGCTTTGATGGGTATTGATCATGCTACTCTCACAAGTTACAATTAGGAGATTGTGGCCCTCCCAAGCTGGTGTTACATGCTGTGGCTCTACAGTTATGGGCTCTTGAAGCAGCCCATCCCCCATGGTTACTAGACAACCTTGCCTTGCCAGGGACTGTCTGTGGTGGTTCTGGTCCTGCAGAAGTTCTCTCTCCCTGGGAGGCTTTTGGAGACATCCTTTGAAATCTAGGGGAAGAAGGCCAGGCCTCCAGAACTTCTTTATCCTGTGCCTGCAGAATTTGTACCATGTGGATGCTGTCAAGGCTCACTGCTTGTGCCTTCTGGCATATTCAAGCATTCACTTTAAAACTGTTACAGCATCTGCAAACAGTCTCATTTATAATAGCATCAAAAAAAATACTCAGGAATAAATTTAACCAAGGAAGTGAAAGGTATCTATACTACAATGATAAAACATTGATGAAAGACATTAAAGATAATATAAATTAATGAAAAAAATTCCATGTTAATGGATTGGAAGAACTAACATTATTAAAATGTCCATATCACGCAGAGTGGTCTATAGATTTAATGCAATCCCTATCAAAATTCCAGTGTCATTTTTCACAAAAATAGGAAAAAAGAACAATAATTTTTATGAAACCACAAAACATCCTGAATAGCCATAACAATCCTGACCAAAGATTGAAAAAGAACAAAGCTGGAGACAACACACAAACAGATTTCAAAGTGTATTACAAAGGTATGGTAATTAAAACAGCATGCTACTGGCATAAAAAGATACACCTCAACTCATGGAATAGGGTAAAGAATCCAGAAATAAACCACACATCTATGGTCAATTGAATTTTGAGAATGGTTCATGAACACTCAATTCAGAAAGAATAGTCTCTTCAATAAACGGTGATGGGAAAACTGGATATCCACATGCAGAAGAATAAAAGTTGACCTTTATCTTACACTATGTACAAAAATCAACTAGAAATTAATCAAATACTTAAATGTAAAACCTGAAACTGTAAAACTAATAGAAGAAAACATAGAGGAAAATCTCCATGAGATTGTGCCTTACTGGATAAGACACCAAAAGCACAAGCAACAAAATCAAAAATAGATAAATCGGATTGCATCAAACTAAAAAACTTCTGCATAGTAAAAAAAGATTAATGAAGTGAGGAGACAAGTCATAGATTGAAAAAATATTTGGGAATCATACATCAGGTAAGAGACAAATATCTAAAATATTCAAGGAACTCATACTACAAAATAACCTTATTTACAAAATGAGCAAAGGACTGAATAGATATTTCTCAAAAAAGACATACAAATTGCCAACACATATATTTTTAAATCATCAACATCTCTAATCACCAGAGAGATGTAAATTGAAACCACACTGAGATATTACCTCACACCTATTAGCAGAGCAATTATTAAAAAGACAAAAGATAATAAGTGTTGATGAGATGTGGAGAACAGGAAACCCTTGTGCACTCCTGGGAATATTATAAATTAGTACAGCCAATTTGGAAAACAGTACAGAGGTTCCTTAAAAAGCTAAAAATAGAATTAACATATGATCCAGCAATCCTACTTCTAGGTATATACTCAAAGAAATTGAAATCAGTATCTTGAAAGGATATCTACACCTTCATGTTCATTGCAACACTATTCACAGGAGCCAAGATACGAAAATAAACAAAGTGTCCATCAAGGAATGAATGGATTTTTAAAAATGTGTTATATATCCACAATGAAATATTATCCTTAAAAACAGAAAATTCTGTTGTTTGCAACAACATAAATGAACCCAGAGAACATTATACTAAGTAGAATAAGCCAGGTACAGAAAAACAAATACCATATGATAACACTTATATATGAAGTCTAAAACTGTCATATTTGTGGAATTAGAGAGTAAACGGTGATTTAGAGGTGGGGTATGTGGACAGGGAAAGGGGAGATGTTGGTCAAATGGTATAAAGATTTAGTTAGACAGGAGGAATAAGTTTTGGGGATCTACTGCACAGTATGTTGACTATAGTTAATAATAACGTATTATATTTGTAAAAACAGCTAAAAAGGAAGATTTTATTCTCACTCCAAAAAAAGATATATATTTGAAGTGATGGATATGCTAATTAGCCTGATTTGATCATTATATATATGTAAGTACTGAAACACTGTAATATACCCCATAAACACACAATTATTATTTATTAGTTAAAAAAATACTCTAACTTTTACCCAGTACTAAGGTTCAAAGCTGGTTCCACAGTTTTAGGGATTTTTATAGCCACATACCACTCTTCTAGTATCAATTTCTGTCTCAGTCAATTTGTGCTGCCATAACAAAATACCTAAGACTGGGTAACTTATGAAGAACAGAAATTTATTTTCTCCAAGTTCTGGAGGCTGGAACTCCCAATATCTAGGTTCCATCAAATCTGGTGTCTTACAAGAGCTGCTCTTGGCTTTCAAGATGGTGCCCTTTAAACTGTGTACTTCAGAGGAGAAAATACTGTGTTCTCACATAGCAGAAGGTGAAAGGCAGAAAGAGGAAAACTCTCTCTACCAAGCCCTTGTATAAAGGCGTTAATTCATTCATGATGACAGAGCTCTCATGACCTAAACACCCCCAAAAAGCCCCCACCTTCTAAAACTGTTGCATTGGGGATTAAGCTTCCAACACATGAATTTTAGCAAACACAAAGCAATATATAATTAGGAAGATTAGCACTTCTAATTTAGGTAGATGAGTTGAAAATACATTTTTCCTAATTTGTCAATTGTTTCCTGATTTTGCTTATAATGGGCTTTTTTTTCTATATTTTTAACCCAGAAGTTGACATCTGTATAAGAAAACTTTAACATCTGTTGACCTTTTGACTTTTGTATAAGAAAATTTATCAATATTTTTCTTTATGGATTCCAAATATCAAATCATAATTGGAAAAACCTTCTCCAAACCAAGTTTATAAATGAATTTATACATATTCTCTATATGTAAGGAAATTAAACATATTTCTCTCTACTACATTTATTATTTCATTTGTTTACATTGAACTCTATCTCTTCTAGAAATTTATGTTTTTAATATTGAAATATTGATATATATCCTGATATGAGTATATGTAAGGAGACATTCAAACTTCATGTTTATCTGAATGATTCAGTTTTTCCATCAGTAATTTTTTAACAGTACACCTTTATTATAATTTGAGGGACCATATTTATTATATATTACATTCTTGTGTCTATTTGGGTTTATATGTGAACTTTTTGCTCAACTTCTCTATGTCCTGTCTATGAATCAATACAATGCTATATTCATTTTGAGGCTTTAAGATATATTTTAAATTGATAAATCTGTTTCAATTTGCTCTCTGGAGTCTGCCACTGTGTTTTTTTAAGTGTGTTTGTTTTATTTTGTTGTTGTTGTTTTTTTTTAACTCTAGGTTCCTCTTGCTGCTTATGGACAACACTCCTGATGTCAGAGTTCCTAACAGTTTGTTATTTTGATAACTATACAGAATAAGTTTCTCTCTAATATAATAATTTTTTCTTATATTCATTTTTTCCAATATAATCTTACCTCATATACACTTTTTACTAAGGAAATTTTTTAAAAGTAGTGGGAGCAGGGACAATTGTTGCAAACAAACATTCTACTCCTTGTCAGATGCTTTCCCTTCCTAAGAAAGCTTAGTAAGATCCATGATTAGTAAAACACCTCAAGGGAATAAGAAAATAAAATAGTTATTTTCCCAAAGATCTTAGGATTAGAGAAGCTGGGCATATTTCCAGCTTTCTCCACTTATCTCTTTTGGCTCCACTGCAGCAAAATATCTTTCCTTAAACACAACCATGCCTGAAGGAGAAAAGTTATTTAACTCTTTGATCCTCATATCTTTGAACCAATTTAGCATACTCTGGAATCAGGGGTAACTCTGGTAATAGTCAAACTGCTTTGACATGTTAGCCAAACATTCACCCACAGAATATCTCTCACTGGCCAGGGATCATTCATAATATTCAGAGACATATTGGCAAAAAGTCTTATTATATAACATGTTAGCAAGGAAAATTCTATGTGTCACCTAAGTTCTTCTGTCTCTATACTCACAAGGAATATTGTCCAAGTGTGAAATCCATTCTAAAATTCTGTACTCTGAAAACAAATTTTAAAAAGAAATATGTATATACACACACATGTGTGTGTGCATGTGTGTGTGTGTTTCACTAGTCTTCAGTCTGCATGTTTGGGTCAAAGAAATCCTCAGCCCTTGTAAATTTTAGGTATCACAAACTTCCATTTCAGAGAGAATGGGGTTGAATGAGTCTTCTGACCCATTAACATTTCTAACACTAACACCTCATGTACTTATGTCAGAAAACAAGGATCTACACTTTTAGCTCCTGTTTTGCTTATCCACTAGATTCCTTACTGAGTGCTTATTGCTTTCAGCCTATGTTGGAAACTCAGGCATCTCTACTTCTTTTGTTAAAACTGATGGAATTCCAGAATCTAATGGAGAAATCTCCACTTCACCATTTTGAACTGTATATTTTTAAAATGCAGTCTGCTAAGCTATCCCAAAAGAAATAATAGTCATATTCTATTGAAAATCCATCCTCACTAGTAAATATTTACAAAGTCTTTGCTTAAATGGCCTGAGTAAAGTCCTAGTATTCTAGTATCATTTCCTTTTCCAAGTTTTGTTGTCCTGTTGTTATTAATTCCCCCAAATCAATCTAATATTTAGGTTTTAAGTCTTTGTGCTAGTCCATATTCTGACCCCAACCTATGAGGAAGATGGAAAGATTGATGAAAAGATGTCAACAGAGAAATATAAGTGATATAATTTTCTTACATGGAAGCTACCAAAACAACCATATAAATTGGGAACAATACAACATCTTCCCACATGAAGTTTCAGGCTTTACAAGTCCCCGGTTCCCTGTGAGGACTGATTATTTCTGCAGAAAATTCTTCTGGCCATAAGAAATGTGCCTTGCTATTCTGAAAATAAATTTATTCCTGTGACTCTTCAAAAAACCTTTACTACTAACATGATATAAATAGCTAATAAAAATAATCTCAGTGCATTTTAAAATTTTTCTTTGACACTGAATGAATTTGTATTATTAGTCTCCTAGGCTGTCCAAGGGTCTACATTTGTTTAAGATAAGTAATTTGCCTAAAAATTTACAGGTAAGATCAAATCCAGATTTATAAGTCAGTTTCTATCTTTACACATGCTGCCATTCTGCCTGTATATTGTCCTTGACTTCTACAGAACTGCATTTACCTCATTAAGCTTTGAAATTTCACCTCAAATTATATTGATAGAGGTACAGAAGTAGGTACAGAGCTTACTGTTCATCTATTAAAAGGTCATGAAAGAAATTACTTTAATATATCAGTATTTAGAATTCTTGTTTCTCCCTCAGACACAATACTTCCTCATGGACACAGTAGATTGTGTAAGTAGCTACATTTTCTTATTTTGTTTTGGCTTCAGGAGATTCAGAGTGAAATCCAAGAATGCACTTAATATTGGATATAGAATTCTGTCCTCATTCTAATAACATTTTCCTTGGAGTTGCCAATGTATAATTTTTATTTTACAGTATTTTATAAGAACAAAAACCAATAACTAATATATAATTGATAATAATGTAATTAGTAATATCCAATATTATTATGTTTTACATGAATTATCTTATTTAACTCTCATTTTTTAAAATGAGGTATTAACCATTCTTTTCCTAGTCAGTGGAACTAAAGATACTCAACCTTCTTTAAGGCTGTAACTTGGAAGCTCTGTATAACTTCTGCTAGCATCCCGCTGGAATCAATGTAGCTCTGCAAAGATAAGCTAGGGATATAGATTATAGACAAGTAGCTTTCTATGCATATGACTAAAACTAAGGAGGAGAAATCAAACTTCAAGGGATAGCAGACTCTATCAGTACGTCTTAGGACAAAATTGAGAGGAAGGAACAAAGCATCTAAGTTGCTGTTTGTTTAAACATGAGGCAATTTGGCCTGAATTATCTAACTAGATAATTTAGATTGCTTATATGCACTGATAAGTTATCTATTTTTCTCAAATTTTTCCATATATAAAGATTAAATTATGCTTTATCAATCTTTATATAAGGCTATGCTATGGCAAAAAAGGACTGAAAATTGCTTAGACATAATACGATTTATTTGGAGAATATTCTACACTTAACTAAAAATGACCTCATCACCAACCATGCCCTTTGACAGTGATTTTAGCTTCCTTTCCCATCAAAACATACATAGGTGCTATTTATTGATTGATACTGAATATTATTTATTACTTCCTGTTTTAGTGGGGAGATAAACACTTTGGATTTTACTGGATTGGCTATCCTAGCCCATAGCACATAATTTAGTTTTTATTCATCTAGTCATAAATTTGGTGAATAATTTGTGTCATGAAAATGTTTTCAATAAATACTTTGAAATTAATCTGTACCAATCTCAGTATTTGAGTAATTCTGAAATCTCTTACAACTATAGTTCACTAACTATATTAAAATTTTAAAATTTAAAATCTAATTTAAAAACTATTTTAAAATTTAAAATCACTCTGTATTGATAAGTTTTTTTGTAATATTTTCCCAATCAACCAAATATTTATTAGGTACTAGGGTATTTTTTTTTATGTGTATAAGATTGTTTTAATTTCTAAATAAATATAAAAACAGCAGGAACAATACAACATCTTCCCACATGAAGTTTCAGGCTTTACAAGTATCTCCTCCCACAAGATACCTAGAAACTGAAGCTTCCTGGAAGATACAAACATGATTTGATGCATTTATTTTTTTGTCCATGTTGGGGATGGGGATAAGGCAATTTATAAACTGAAAAAATATTTATCACTTAGCAAGTCCCTATAACTGTAAGTCTGAAGTCTTATAATTGATCTAAATCAATTTTCTATTTATAAATAAGTAAATAGAACTTTAAAAAGATTAAATTACATCATTTCAAACATGTATTAATTAACTAAGAATACATCTATATATTTAACAATATGTATTGAGCTCCTGTATGTCAGAACTTGCAGTAGGCATTGGAGATAGTGTAGTAATTAAAGTAGATAAAGTCTTTGTTTTCATGGAGTGTAGTCTAGCGAGAAGAGTGAAACTAATCAATTAAATACACATGGATATAATTAATAGTATTATTAGTACTATGGAGAAAATGAACAGAGAGTTACTACAATATGTAAGTAGATGATCTCATCAAGGCTGTAGGATCAAGCAAAGCTACTATGAGAAAGTAGCCTATTATCTGATATATGAAGGAGGAACAGATATTAGCTACTTATTATTGATTCTATGGTGCACTTTTTTGGTCATTTTTTAACATTTTAAATTCAATAAACAACAATCAATGAAGCATCCTTAATTGGTAACAAGCCTGTCTGCCTGCTTTCTTTCCTTCTTTCCTGCCTTCCTTCCTTCCTTCCTCCTTTCCATGCAGTACATTAAACATTATTGTAAAACTACAGTAAAATATTATTACACATCTAATAAAATAGATTAAAATAATAATAATAATAACAGTAAATGCTGGAAAGGATACAGAGAAACATGATCAATAATAGGTTGCTGGTGGGACGGGAAGGTAAATGATACATCCACTCTGGAAAACATCTTTCCAGTTTCTTATAAAGCTAAACATGTCTCAACTATATGATCTAGTCATTATACTCTCAGAAATCATAAACGTTCATAGTTCAAATGTTATTTGTAATATTCTAAAAATAGAGACATTTCAGATGTCCTTCAGTAGGTGAATGGTTAAACTCTGATACAACTATACAATGAAATACTACTCAGCAATAAAATGGAACAAACTATTGAAACACACAGGAATTTGAAAGAATCTCAAGGGATTCACAGTGAGTTAAAAAAATATAGCCAGCCTCATAAGGTAACGTACTGAGCACATGTAGTAACCAGATTTTAGTTTCTAACACCACTCTCCAAGAAGAGGAATCTCCTTAGATAAATGACTAATTCTAGAACTGAGGAAGTAAATACATAAGGTGAGCCTGGAACATCTTGTTTGGACAGAAAATGAGGATGCCTCAACAACAAAAACAAACAATTCCACATTCACTTGAAAGTGACACAAGAGCTAACTAAAGAGCCACCAGGGGACAAAGCTGGAAGAATTGGAGCAACAAAATAAAATAGGATTGAATTATAACAAAACTATAAAATAAGTATTCATAAATTTATACTGATATAAAGTGACAAAATTAATGAATAAATGGAGGAGAAGAGGGAAACTATTTGGTCAGAAGAATTCCAAATAATTTATGTAGGCACTCCACCTTCAAGGAGGTAAAGCATAGCTCCACACTTCTTAGGTATGGACTACTCATGGTGGCTTCCTTCCGAAGAGTACAGTTTCGAAAAGGAAACAAAAAACTTCATAGTGGAAAAATCTGACAAACATTATCTCAGCCAGAAGATCAAAGAAATAGCAACAGTGTCATATTCATAGCATATCTCTTGACAAGATGTGATGAAACTAAAAATGACGCTTTACCTTTGTGGTCTTTCTCCCCAAAACTGGTAATCTCAGTCTAATCATAGGGAAAACATCAGACAATCCAGTTGAGAGATATTCTTCACAATATCCAACACTACCTTCAAGACCATCAAAACAAATACATCTTGAGACTGTCATAGCCAAGACAAACCTAAGGAGACTTGACAACTAAATATAATATATTATGGTATTCTAGATGGGATCCTGGAAAAGAAAAAAAATTATGCAAATACTAAGATAATATGAATAAAACATCTAATTTAATGCTAATGTATCAATATTTCTTTCATTCATTACAGCAATTGTACCATACTAATATAAGATGCTAACTATCAGGAAACTGAATATATTGGAACTCTCTGATTCATTTTCATGGTTTTCCTGTAAATGTAAAACTGTCCTAAAAAGTAAAAAGACTGTCACCAAAGAAAGAAAAAAAAGAGAAAAAAATTAAAGAGTTTACACAAATTCCATTTATATAAAATTACTTAAAAAATGACAATATCATAGAGATAGACAACAATTAGTTGTTGCCTGGAATTATGAAGGAAGGAGGAAGAAAGATGGCTTTAGCTATAAAAGGGTTCACAAAGGATCCTTATGATGGAATTTGTCTGTATGTTTGCTGTGGTGATAATCACACAACCCTACAAATACGATCAAATTGTATAGGAGTAAATACACACACATAAATTAATTCAAATAAAACATAAAAGCTGAATAATAGTAGATTATATCAATGCTAATTTTTGGTTATTATAAAGTGCTATAATCATTCACAATTTTAACACTGGGAGGGAGCTGAGTGAAGGGTTGACTAGATATATCTATATTATTTGTTACAAATTCATAGGTATCTACAATTCTGTCACAATAAAAAAATTAACTCTAACATTGTTGTATTTGCAATCACAGTGATTTAATGGTGTACAGTAGTTGAAGTGGGGTAGGTATGTGTGGTTGTGAAGATCTTCACAGACAGGAAGAATATCACATGCAAAAGATGTGACACACAAGAGATCATGTAGTATTCACTGAACAAACATAGCAAACAGCCCATAAGGCTTGAGCTTCAGAGTCTAAAAAAATAGTGGTTCAATATGAAGGTGGTAGGGGTAGACATTGACCACATCCTGTGGAGCCTCTGAGGACACATCACAGGTTTAATTCTTAATTTTAAGTATCTTTGTAAACCAGAAATTGGGAGCAGTTGATAAACATCAACTCTTTAGTAGATGCAACCAAGGATTCATTGATATTTTCGAAATACCTGTGCTACTTAGAAATTCCTGTTCTAAGATTAATTGCATGTGCTCCTTGTATAGATTTGCCTAGATTTACATCACAGGTCTATCTCTTTACTGGATATTTGACCTTGATCCAATTGGTTAACATTTGTAAATCTCACCTTCGCATATTGTATTTAGACAGACTTGCCTACCAAACTCTCAGTATGTGGCAAGGATTAAAAAAAAATATTCCATGTTTATCGTTTAGCATAATGTTTGGTACTTACTAAGCTTCATACAGGTTTGTCATTGATTTCTGTTTTATACAGACTCTAAAAAAATTATACAACTGGTATAGATTAATTAGGTAAAATATCAGAAAGTAGAGATGAAATAAAATTTAAAATACCAGGTACAGCACCCTGCATCCATAATCACTGTTAAATTCTATGTTCCAGTTAAACCCAATTATGAGAAAATAGGCTAGTGAGAGAACAACTGAATCTGCCACATCCATCTTCCTCATGAAATATAAAGTCCCAGGATAACACTTTTCCACTGCTGTATGTCCAAAACAACGAAGAGCATGATAAATATTGGCTAAAGAGATGGATAAATTAAATTTGATACATCATGGCCTCTATTTACCAAATAAAGTAGTCAGCAAAGTTTTGAACAAAAGTGATTAAGAGTCAAAGAGAAAGACATAGGATTTGAGGAAAGTGGTGAATCTTTAATATACAGTTACAGAGATTAAATGCATAAAATATACATTAAAAGGATTAATGCTGAAAAAATGTTGAAGTTTCAACAGAAAGTGAAGACCATACAGGTGAAGTACCACAGAGTAAAATTTTTCTGTAACTTTCTCTCTAGTTATAACCTAGGATTAAAAGAAGAGAAGAGAAAAGCATAGCGGCATTGAGCTTGTTGTAAGAGTTGGCAGATCAGGGATGGTGAGAGAAAAAGGACAGATATGCAGGAGTTGATTAAGGAGTAGATTTCACATAAAAATAGAGAAGAGAATTGGGGTAGAATAGATTGCATGGTTGAAAAAATGTGGAATCATTGATAATATTGTTACAATAGGATGAAGGTAGTGAAAGAATAGAAAGTTAGAATGCTATCTAAAAAATGGTATATTCAAATTGTTCTATACATCATCTTTCAGCAGAACAATGGTCAGGTTAAGGTCAAAATTGGATGCACTTTGTTCACTTTATTATCTTCACATCTTATCAGTTTGTTTGTCCTGTTTCACATATTATTAAATGAACTATTTGTGTCTAGGCCAAATTGTAAATATAGAAATAGTTGGGATGGACACAATAATCCTCTTATACATTTTTAATGTTTATTTTATCATTTGAAATGTTGACTGAATGCTCCATAATATATAAAAGTGTGTGTATAGTACTATTTCATCAAATGTATAAAAATGTAAATATAAATATATTGGGAGTACAAACCATGAAATCTTTAAGTATTGATTGCATGGTAAGAAGAGATTTGAGATTACTATTCAAAAGAAGGAAAATACTGATGTCAGTAGGTAATAATCAGAAATTAATAATATAATATATATATTAAAGAAGAATGAAGTTGGAGATATAGAATAGTTTTTGGAAATTAACATCGATTTCCAAGTTATTCTTACATAATTATTCAGGGAACATCTAAGATTTATTTAATTAACAGAGAACATAATTTTTTTAAATGTTTAAAAGGCAAAATGATATAAAAAGCAAGCCTGAGCAATATATTAAATGAAACAAAAACAAGAAAATAAACAACACAAAAACAAGTAAAAAAACAACCCTTGGGGAAATCATTTACTCTCTCTGGATCTCAATTTCTTCATGGGTAAGTGAAAATAATTGGTTTCTATTTCTAGTCAGAATACATTTTTTTCCAAAAATGTTTTGAAACAACATAGGAAATAAGTTTAATAAAATGATTCTATTTTAACTTGAGGATAATCTGAGTGAAGGGAAGAAGAATGAAAAAATATTAGATGAAGCCGGGAAAAATAATCTTCCTTATCTGTAGGAATATTAACATCAATTTTTTGAAATGTGAAATTATTTATTAGTCACATGGCATAGAAGTACAAAAAAATGTGTTTTCTATGGAACGTGTGAAAAAGAAAAGGGACATGAGGCCTTGATAGGTAAAGAATTGATGTTCTCTAGATGAACCCTGTATGACAGAAACTGACATTAATGCAAGAAAAAACTGAAGGTCTTGGGAAGATGCCTTTGGTACTCCTTACTTTCATACACAAAAATGTCACAATTCTTTAAAATCAAATAAAGGTCACTGATATAGTAACTCACCTGCAGAGGAAAGGAATCAAATGTGCAATACAGCAATAGTGCCAACAGGAGAAAGATTCAGATCGAATGGCCAGATAAGCCACTAGTTTTAACCTAAAGAAATTTGCTATAAGAGATTGAGTTCAGTCTTCTGTGTTTAGCAAAGTTGATCAAAGGAATAAACCACTTCTAAACATATAATCACTGACTATTGTACATAACTCATATAAAAAGAGAAAGACTTTTCAAGTGGCTAAAAACTTTTTCCAGTGTTCAATCTCATGTATGAGACATTACTTTTTTTCAATGGCTTTAATTCTTTGTTCTATTTGTTGAAGTTTAATTTTCTTTTTATATGGATTTTTAAAGCAATGTATGAATAAGGCAGTGTGTGGCAAACAGGCAAAATTATTTAAATTATGTCCCCTTCTCCTGGGTGTCTTTGGAAATGGTGATTGTAGAAAAAAAAGTGCATAATAATATTTACGAGCATTTTGGGTATCATTTACATTAATAAATAAATAGAGTTGAAAAAAGGAAAGGTCTTATGATACCAATATGTATTTAAAGGTGTGACAGTTGTAAAGCTTTATGGGTTAATATCTGAGTATAACATTTTATGTTTTCTGTTATTTGTCGCTCTTGTTTCAGATTTTGACTTGCAATAATGATTTTGCCCAGCTAAATACTATATTAGTTTCAGAATCATTTATTTACTATTACTTTAGGTATATGATATATGGCTATAATATCCACTTATTTAAAGGAAGTACCTTCATTATCAATGTGCACATCTACAGCATTTTTCTAAAGTGCCTCTACTTGTTTAATTGTGAACTTGTAGTTATAATCTAATTATCAACTTCATTTGAATAAACTAAATTCTGTAAGTGTTCTTAATTATTTTACTCAATTTTTTTCTTTTTCCCAATTGTATATTAAAAAATAGGACTATCGATGTATCAGAGTAGCTATTGAAATGTAGCCAGCAGGTATCTCTCTTAGACTCATCCAATCAGTAGGATGTGCTCCTCTCTTTGGGCTACTACAGTTATAAAGTTACTTGTCAGGTACCTGTTCCTCAAGGTACTTTCAGTAAAATTTAAACAGACTACTAAATGTTAAGATGATCTAATTCCAAAGCAAGAGGAAAAAAATTGTTTATATGTTTTTGTATTTAGAGATATAACTGCTTGGTTCAAGAAGAAAATTATGAGATATCATGAGGCTGAATGTTTAAAATTAATGGTGCCTAAGGCACAATAATCTTAAAATTGACATTTGGGGAGAAATGAACATTAGGTCTATCAAGGAAGTATATAATAAATGCCAACAATATGTGTAGCACTGTACTGTATTTGCATATATCCATTTAGTATATTTCTAATTTATGAAATTCTGATTTATTGAAGAATTTTAAAATGTAAAGACTGAAATTATATATTTAATCAGTTATGTGTATGTACGACATAAGTTAGAATTTAAAGGCACCCAAATGATGGTCAATTTTTCCCCTTTATACATGTCTCTACCACTTCATGTAGGCAGAGTGATTTACCCCATATGCTCTCTTTGCACTTATACCATGTCATGAATTGTGATACAACTTAACAAATGACAATTACTATTCATAAAATTATTGAAACTATAAAGCTCAGTTTGCAAATTTTATAACCTTCTTATGCATCATTTTCTTTAAGGTTTAGTCACTCTTGTTTTTAATCACTGGCTATATATCCCTTGAACAAGCTTTTGTACACATAACCTTAACATCTGACAGCTAAATATGCATGCACATTTCCAAAAATGGAAAATAGCAATTTTTCTTGATGTAAACACTATAGTTATCTTAAAATTGACCCTGATATTTAGATTTGAGTTGGATTGTTCTATTTGTTGGCTTTAGTAGCCATTTTAATCATTTGCCCAAACTTAGTTTATTGTCGTCTATTACTCCTGTGTTTTATAGTAAAATTTCATATTAATCTTAGAGCTAAAATTTGTTCATTAAACTTTGTCATTTCATATTCAAATTATTTATAAACATACTTATGACAATTTATAAATCACACAGGTAATCTATACTTATGGAAAATATTAAAGCACAGTTTGCCTTTTCTCCCATTGCTATCTGCCATTTCCCCAGTTCCTTCATGCACAGCAAACCTCAGAGATCAATTTTTATCAAGATATTAGGTAAATTGAAACATATGCAATCTTCTGTTTGATACAAATAATAGAATACCACATCGTGGAAAACCAAAATTAACAATCACACCAATTTGGTTAAGTCTAAATCTTTACCTACTCTGTGCAAACAGATTAGCGTCTGGACATGACCGGGATGAAACATACAATCATGCTCATGAGTCTCACCTCACCACACTCAAGTGAACCCTTCATTATCCCTGGTAAACTTACAACTTTTCCTAAGCTACTCACTTTCCTAACATCAAGTGTGATTATTTCATTCATCTTTCTGCTCTTTACATCTTCAAAACCTCCTTCACTCAGCTAATCATTTCACTTCCTGTTTCACTGATAAGACAAAAACAATCAGAAGAGAATATCAGCAACCTTTAATAACCACATCTGTTCCTGTGACATATACTCTGCCTTCATTCCCATTATTTTGTACTCTTAGCAATGACCAACTGCTCATTCTTATACTCGATGACGTTCTCTCTTGTCTTGTCTACTCACGGGCTAAACTTGGGTAAGCCTCTTCCTTTTCCACTATATTGCTAATTGATTTCTGTCTATTAGAGTATTCTCATGGTGTTATTTATATTATTTAAAGCACAATTGTTTAAGTAAACAACATCTCTTGTTGCTATTTTCCTCTCCAACTATTAGCACATTCATCTCCTTCATTTATAATGAAGCTATTTCTTCCGAAGTCCACCCTCCCCTTCTCTTCTGAGTCCAATTATATATGGTTAATATTTGTGATTGTTCAGTAGACATTAGAAAAAAATCTACAATCTAGATTATTTGTCAAATTAATTATGCTATTTAAGTAATAAATATCCTTGTTCATTATTTTTATTTGATATTTCTTTAGTAAAGAGCTAAAATAATATTTGTTATAACTATCCTCATATTTTCTGTAAGTTTTGCTTCATGGTCTTTGATTCCATGTTCTTTTCTGCATAGTTATTCATAAATGATGTCCATAATTATCTATCATATGGTATTAGTTTGCTAGGGCTACAATAACAAAGTACCACAAACTGGTTGGTTTAAATGATAGAAATTTACTTTTCCACAGTTTTGGAGGCTGAAAGTCCAAGATCAAGGTGTCAGCACAATTAATGTACTCTGAGGCTTCTTTCTCTTCTCTATTTGGCTTGTAGTTGCTAAGCAGCTAGGCAGTCAACTATGAGCTAAAGAGAGAAGAGAAAGTCTCTGTGACTTCATGGGGTCTTTTCTCTGTGTGTGCCTGTGTCATCATCTCCTATTCTTATAAGGAAAACATTCGTTTTTGATTAGGGCCCTCTGTAGAGACTTCATTTAAACTTAATTACCTATTTTAAGGTCCTATTGTCAAATAACAGTCACATTTTGAAATACTGTGGGTTAGAACTAAAACACATGAATTTTGAGGGGACACAATTTCACCTCTATACAACTCCTTTATAAACTTTCCCCTCTGCCTGCTTAGTTTAGTCATAAAATTCTCTTTGGGTGATTGTACTCTTTTCTGCCAAGTTGCTTTCTCCCTACTAGGAATCTAGCTTTTCATCCCCAGTCTCTCCTCTGCCAAAGCTTATTTGCTGTTATTTGCTCCTCTTGATGGTTCAGTGGGATAAAATTAAAGGCAATAACTTCCCACACTTTTCATATGGTCCACAGAAAACTTTTGGATTATTTGTCTGAACACTTTCAGAGAGTACAAGCTGATTCCAAAGCATCAGTAAGACTTTGTTGCAGAATTATCAAAGCGTTTAGTCAATCTGTCTCTTTTGTCCTGTACATTTCCAGAAGAACAGAAAACTCAAATCAAACCATTACTTCTAAAGAATCTTGAGGAAGTTCTACTCACTTTGCTTAAGTTTAGAGGTAACCCACCTCTCCTGGAAGGTAGGATGGAATTTTTAGAATTCCATTTACAGTCCACTTCCCTCTAAAATAAAGTTATTTTCATTAATCAGATCTCTGTCTCATCCATGTGTCCAACTTTTGCAACTCTTATTGCAGTGATAACAATGATTGTGGGCATAGCTGTGGACAGAAAAAAAAGATAGTAGATAAAACAAATTTTAGACATGTATGTAATATTTTATTATTTAGGAAATAAACAGAAATTAAATGTGATAAAATCTTAATGGACAGTAATCCTGGAGATGAAACATATGTTTATATCTCAGTATTTGTTCTTTATTTTAAATTTTTCCCAACAAAAATAGAAATAAAATATCGTTACTAGGTTGGTGCAAATATAATTGTATTTTTGCATTGTTGAAATATGCCATTTGATAATGGAATACATTCTTAAATAAATGTGGTTATCTTATACATTATTTTAATGGTCATTTCTCACTTTATTTTTTTGCTAATGACATTACTTGCTATTTATGTTTATTTTAGACTACGGAAATGATATTTGAAAAAAGCAAATTTGAGCAATTTTCTTATTCGAGTTCAAAATGGGTTGTAACACAAAGGAGACAACTGACAACATCAACAATTCATTTAACCCAGGAACTGCTAACGAATGTACAGAGCAGTGGTATTCAAGAAGTTTTGCAAAGGAGATGAGAGCTTTGAAGATGGAGTGTACTTCCATTGTCAACTTCCGATGGCCAATTGGATCCTTTTAAAATTACACAAGAAGTTGCCAAAGAACTCAACTTTGACCATTGTATGGTTGTTCGGTATTTGAAGCAAATTAGAAAGGTGAGAAAGCTTGATTAGTGGGTGCCCCATGAGCTTAGCAAAAATCAAAATCATTGTTGTTCTGAAGTGTCATCTTCTCTTATTCTATATCACAGAAATGAACCATTTCTCGATCAGATTATGACATGTGATGAAAAGTAAATTTTATATGACAACCAGTGAAGACCAACTGAGTGGTTGGACTCCAGAGGAAGGTCCAAAGCACTTCCCAAAGCCAAACTTGCACCCAAAAAAGGTCATGGTCACTGTTTGGTGGTCTGCTGCCAGTCTGATCCACTACAGCTTTCTGAATCCAGGCAAACAAAACCATTACATCTTAGAAACCAATGAGATGCACCAAAAACTGCAACACTCTCAGCCATCATTGGTTAACAGAAATGGGCCAATTCTTCATGACAATGCCCAACTACACGTAGTACAACCAATGCTTCAGAAGTTGAATGAATTGAGCTACAAAGTTTTACCTTATTTGCCATATTCACCTGACCTCTTGCCAACTGACTGCCACTTCTTCAAGTATCTTAACAACTTTTTGCAAGGGAAATGTTTCCACAACCAGCAGGTTACAGAAAATGCTTTCCAAGAGTTTGTAGAATCTCGAAGCATGGATTTTTATGCTACAGGAATAAACAAACTGATTTCTCATTGGCAAAAATGTGTTGATTGTAATGGTTCCTATTTTGATTAATAAAGATGTGTTTGAGCCTCGTTATGATTTAAAATTCGTGGTCCAAAACTGCAATTACTTTTGCACCAACCTAATAGTTCAGGTCAGCATTTCTTTTGCCAACTTACATGTTCTTAACAAATGGTTTAGTAAACCTGTATCTCTATATGAAACCCACTACCTTATAATACAAAGTAGCATTCATAGTAGTAAATTTTGTTATTAAAATTATGTAGATAGGTTTTTATTTTTTCTTTCTTGTTTCTTTTCTCAAATCATCAACTAAAAGAGAGAATAAAATGATTTCTCCACCTTCTACTCCTTACCCAGTACAAATACTCTAGGGTACTAAAGATGCATGTGAATTTGTCATGATTCTCCTGAGAAACGTAACCAATAGTACAAATAAGGATGTAATGAGATTTATTATAAGAATTTGGCTCACATGATTATAGAGGCTAAGTCTCATGAACTGCTGTCTAAAAGACGGAGGCCCAGGAAAGCTACTGTAATTCTGTCTGAGTCTCAAGGCCTGTAAACAACTGGAGCTGATTATGTAAGACCCATGCCAAGTTCAACCCTAAAAACCAAGAGCACTGATTTCCAAGGACAGAAAAAGATGGCTGCGCCAGCTCAGTTAGAGAGCACATTCATCTACCTCTCTACTGTACTGAGGCTCTCAATAAATCAGATGATGCTCGCCTACATGGCGGTGAGGGTGATATTCTTTACTCAGTTTACCAATTTGAATGCCAGCTTTTTCCAGACACACCCTTATAGACACACCCAGAAATAATGTTGTATCAGCCATCTGGGAATTCCTTAGACCAGTTAAGTTAGCACATAAAATTAACTACCATGTAATATAAACTCCTTTGACATGTCATTCTTTGTCACTTTAAATCATAAGACTAAAATTAGTACCTTTTCAAAATAATGGAAAGTTTTTCACCATCCCTCAGGACAAACTGTTCTAGTCTACGCTGTGTTATATTGTGCTATTCTAATATTTATTTATTCAATCAAAAATTATAATTGAGTACTTACGTTGTACCTAACACTATTCTACACACAAAAATAATAGCAGTAAATAAAAGACCATATTCCTTTTCTCAGAGAGCTTACCTTTCAATTAGTCAGTTCAGTCTGTCTTTATATATTTTGTCCTATAGTTTCTGCCAATTCTAGGTCTCAAAAGCAGACAGGTTCATTGAAACTAAAAATCGTGCAATCTAACAGGTGATTTGAGTTGCTCCTTCCAGTTGGGTAATTAGGTTCCTGAGATATTTGACATTAATGTTAAGACAGTGAGCATGGTGGCGTATGCCTGGAATCCCAGAACTTTGGGAGGTTAAGGTAGGTGAATAGCTTGAGTCCAGGAGATTGAGCCCAGCCTGAGCAACATGGTGAAACTCCATCTCTACTAAAAAGACAAAAATATTAAATCAGCCGGGCATAGTGGTGCAAGCCTGTAGTCCCAGCTATTCAGGAAAATGAGGTGGGAGAATCACCTGAGCCCAGGAGGTCGAGACTGCAGTGAGCCAAGATCATGCAACTGCACTCAAGCCTGGGCGATAGGAGTGAGACCCTGCCTCAAAAAA
>NW_012103020.1:3454908-3459667 GCF_000951045.1 Mandrillus leucophaeus | reverse complement strand
CTGTGATAGGATGAGACCCTGCCTCAAAATATATACATGTGTGTTCATATATGTGTGTGTGTGTGTGTATAGACAGCTGTTTGTAAAAATTTTACTTCAAGACCAGTATTTAACTTCCTGGGAGAGTGGAAGTGAGACCTGGCAGAACCATATCTCTAGACAAAATAGTACATTGAAATGAAAGGATAAGAACTGGATATCAGAGAACATTCAGGCATTCAGGGACTGTATTATGGATATGCAGATAGAGTGTATGTCTGTGTGGTCCCAAGGGCAGAATGCAAGGTCTCATGAAACAAGACTAACAACTTGGTTGATTCAATGCTGAAAGATAAGCTTTCAATGATGCAAAATGAATTTCTTAAGCTGAAGTTTTCAAGCACATAAAATTCAAGTCCAGCCCAAAGCTGAAGCCTGATAAAGTCACAGTGAACTACTTTGAGATTCAAACACTTTATTATTTACTTTATGACTTTATCAAGAGAAAAAGATTAGCCAGAGGTGCTAGCTTCCTATGCTTTGTCCCAAAACAAAAAAACTGCACTAAAACAAAACAGTACACCTTGGTGTAAGTAGCGGGATGCCCTGTTGCTGTTTCTAACTCTAGACTGCAACTAAGTGAACTTATGTTTCTGAAGTTCTTTTCTGAGTGTGGCACTCCAGAAGCTTCATCAGAATTCAGGAGGTGATGAGAAATTGTTTTATAATAACAAGGAGATCACGCGAGGTGAGCGGGTAATGGCCTTGTAGAAGCTCCCTGCATGCATTACATTCTCTTATGTTCCAGGAACCACATAAGGCATTCTGATAAGACTCAGGTTAGCTGTGGTTCAAATCTTTGTTTGTGTGACCTTTATAGATATGCGCAAGGTCGCCAGGGTGCCATGGTGGAATCATTCTCCTATAGGGCCATGACCAAAAACACTGTAAGGCATCGAACTTGCTTAATGTGTTTCTTTTCTATTTTTATCTCTATAGATATCTTTAACATGCTACAAGAAAAATCAGATCAGCTTTCATTAGTTGTGCTATGTTTTAATCTAAAAGATAATGCATAAAATAGCATTTCTCACACTCCACTTTATTAAATTTCATTGGTAATAGACCCCCTCACCGCACTATTCAGAATGAAATGCTTTATCCCTGTGTAACTGAATATGAGCTTCACTTCACGGAACACTTTTTCACTTATTCCAGGTGAGTAACAGATATTCATTGTCCACCATATTATTTGGGTTGCCTCAAAATATATACATATACCCTGCCTCAAACACAATTCCTAAAAATGACTACAGAAATTCCAGATAGCTAGATTTTTCCATCTATGAAACATTTTTAGCTAGGCTTATTACCTAATATTGCATTCTCTGCCTCCTTTTAAGGAATCAAATAGCTTTGCAGTATTAAAAGTATTATCCAAAACTGATTATTCATCATGGGTTTTAGTGCCTGGTGGTCTGGTAATTACCGATATATTTTAAAAGACTTTAAAACTAAATTAAAACTTGAACCATGCAATTACGCACAATGCATATTGTAAGGACATCTAATGAACTCTATCATTTTGCTGCTAACAGCTGTTTTTTCCTCATAAATTCTGTTCATAGATTCCATTCACACTACCACACAAAATAAAAACAGGAAGTTAGAGGAGAGCAATAGAACAATATAAACATTTTCTTTTTCTTGTAAAATCTGGATCACTCTCTAATGACAAATCAAAAACAACCAAATAATTTAAATAGATTTGAAAAATAATGCACAGTTCCTGACAACAGAGAGAGGAAGAAATAAGAAAAGGAGAGAAGGAGGAGAAGGAACAATGAAAGGAGGGGTAAAGAAAGAAAGACGGGGAGGCAGAGGAGAAGGTAAAAAAGAAGGAAGAGAATCATAAATTTTAACATATTAAGAATAATGATTCAGATTTAATGATTTAGACATTTGTCCATTTTTACTTCCCATATTTGTTAAAGAACTAACATATTAACAAATGAAGTTGCACTCTCTTCTGTGTATTTTTACAATCACATTTCTCATCTTTGTTTCACATAAATAAACATTCTCAGTTTATATATATCCTTGCCCTCACTTGAATAAGTTTACCATGTATGTATCCATAAATTTGCTTTTGTATATTACTATTATTGTAAACATACAAATGTTATCGTTACAATAAATATTGACAAGTTCTCTTTCTTTCTTCTTTAATAATATTTTGGCAATGTTTTTAACTTTAGTATATATTTAACAAAGATTTTGATCAAATTCTATGATAAATGAATGAATAAAATTGCTTGGCCAAAACTGGCATCTTTATAATGCTAAGTTTTGTCACCCTCAAGCACAGTTATGTCTTTAATTATTTAGCATACTTTTATTTCCTTCAATAGGTTTATCAACTTTATCCATAAATATGGATAATGTCTTTAATTATTTAGTATACTTTTATTTCCTTCAATAGGTTTATCAACTTTATCCATAAATATGGATAAAGGTTTCCTTTGTTAGATTTATCTTTGTATAGTATTTCTTGCTATAGTTATTAATATATTTTCATTAAATTCTCCTTTTCTCTTTTAAGTTTTGTTTTATTTTGTCAAAATTATACACATAGTAAAATTGAGTATATTAAAATTGTCTCCACACTTTTTCTAAAAATTAAACAAGTCAACACTTGTTAACATCTGATTATATCTTTTTAAAATAGGTAACAGAAGCCTGATGAAACTGAAAATAACAATGAGGTTGGTCAAACCACCAAAGCAGCAACTGGGAATGACAGCATGAAAATGAAATGCAAAAATATCCACAATTTCATGGAAATACCCTCCCTCCCCAAAAAGCCCACTTATTCTTATCATTTCAAGCAGCATGTTTTACACTTGAGTGGCAACTTGAATAAATGCAGCTGGGAATGACCAGTGAAACTAGGAAAATTTCTCACAGGAGCTGAATTAAGAGCAATGAAAAAAACTTGTGAGCAGGCCTAAAAGATCTAATATTGCTATCTTAGTATATTCCCCTGAAAATTTTAGAAATGTCAAGCTAAGTCTCTCTTACAAAAGAGTTCACATAGAGACCAAATACTGAGCACAAAATTGAAATTGAGCAGGGCCAAAATATTAGACATTAGATTTTGTGGGAGTAGATCACAGATAGCTAGTGATTAAAAAAAAAAAAGTTTGAAAATGTGCCCAGGCTAATCTTCCCAGAAAGCCCACATCATTTAAACATCAGATACTGAAAAAAAAAAAATTAATTAATTAATTAATAAAATCTAATTCCATGCAAGTGTATCCCAAGACAATAAGAAAGATAAAAAGAAACTAGTGTTTTAATAAATAATGGAAAAACACCAGAAACACACAACAACAAAGAAGATGAAAACATTGATTTAATACATATAAGTGGGGGAAAAATAAATTATAAAAAGTTATGCAAACATTGAAACATCAACTAAAATTAGAAATAAAAAAGCTCAGAACTATTTGCCTAGACAAATGGTAGATATAAAACAAAACCTCTCAGATAACAGTAGTTACTGGGGGTGAAATTGGAGGGTGGAATACAAAGCCAAAAAAAAAAAAAATAGATACCACAGTTAAAAAAAGCAGAGGAAAAGCAAAAGATGGAGAGGGGAAATGCACAAAGATATTGGAGAAATGAAAAAGCAGAAGAAAGAAACACGAAAAGTATTTTTAAAATCGAATACGATTAAAGAGTACATATATTTGAAAGTGATAGGTAATAAAACATAAGCTCCCGTCAAGGTGTAATAATCCCATCTGGAACAACCAAAAGACAAGACAAAAAGAGAAGAAAAAAAAGCAATAGTTTTTAAGACACTTAATACCAGACAGAAGTGATACCCGAAGGAAGGAAAGCAAACCGGAGGAATCTTACATTTATTTCAGCTTATTGCCTTAGGAAAGGTTTCAGCCTTGGCACAGAGTCCTGAAGACTCCCTGAGTTGAGAAAGCTTAGTAGAGGCCCTAGGGAGGACTAACTGGCTATAATATGCAGGAGAACGTACCAGAGAGGAGAAAACTGCACAGGGAGAAAATTCTGGCTGTCTGCAGAGTCTCCTCTGAGTACTCAGCAAAGTACTGAGCATCATATGCATGTGAGGAAACTACTTTAGAATTGTGGGAAAGGTAATTCAATAAAATTAGAGGAAACAGTGCCTGGTACTCACACAGGGCAGTAAATAGCTAGACTGGACAATTTCAGGATATACAGGGCATTCAATGGAATATTCAGGAGACTCTCACCTCAGTAATGGATAATATTAGCATTATAGTAAACACTGCTATGGAGTCACCTAACAAATCAAAAATAAAAAATAGACCAAAGTGGATTCAACTGTTTCAAAGTAAATTAACTGTATTCTCAAACAAAAATCAAAAATATATATAGGAAATCAAATATATATAGCACCATTTGAATGTAAAATTCAAATTATCTGGCATCCAGTCTAAGAAACAGATGTAGTAAGAAAAAGAAAACTGACTTGTAATGAGGACAAAAAACAATTAATGAAAACTCACAGAGAAGTGACAGAGGCCAGAATTTTTTAAAAATAAAATTAAAGCCATTACTCTATTTCATATATCTAAAATTATGAAAAAATAGAGAAATGAAGGATATTTTTAAAATCAAGCAACTTTTTTATTATTATTATACTTTAAGTTCTAGGGTACATGTGCACAACGTGCAGGTTTGTTACATATGTATACTTGTGCCATGTTGGTGTGCTGCA
>NW_012103020.1:3450545-3451708 GCF_000951045.1 Mandrillus leucophaeus | reverse complement strand
AAATGTGTCCCAGAGATTCTGGTATGTTGTATCTTTGTTCTCATTGGTTTCAAAGAACATCTTTATTTCTGCCTTCATTTTGCTATGTACCCAGTAGTCATTCAGGAGCAGGTTATTCAGTTTCCATGTAGTTGAGTGGTTTTGATTGAATTTCTTAGTTCTGAGTTCTAGTTTTATTGCACTGTGGTCTGAGATACAGTTTGTTATAATTTCCATTCGTTTACATTTCCTGAGGAGTGCTTTACTTCCAACTATGTGGTCAATTTTGGAATGAGTACTATGTGGTGCTGCGAATAATGTATATTCTGCTGATTGGTGGTGGAGAGTTCTGTAGATGTCTATTAGGTCTGCTTGGTGCAGAGTTGAGTTCAATTCCCGGATATCCTTGTTAAATTTCTGTCTTGTTGATCTGTCTAATGTTGACAGTGGGGTTTTAAAGTCTCCCGTTATTATTGTGTGAGAGTCTAAGTCTCTTTGTAATTCTCTAAGGACTTGCTTTATGAATCTTGGTGCTCCTGTAATGGGTGCATATATATTTAGGATGGTTAGCTCTTCTTGTTGAATTGATCCCTTTACCATTATGTAATGGCCTTCTTTGTCTCTTTTGATCTTTGATGGTTTAAAGCCTGTTTTATAAGACACTAGGATTACAATCCCTTCCTTTTTTTGTTTTTGTTTTCCATTTGCTTGGTAGATCTTCCTCCACCCCTTTATTTTGAGCATATGTGTGTCTCTGCACATGAGATGGGTCTCCTGAATACAGCACACTGATGGGTCTTGACTGTTTATCTAGTTTGCCAGTCTGTGTCTTTTAATTGGACCATTTAGCCCATTTACATTTAAGGTTAATATTGTTATGTGTGAACTTGATCCTGTCATTATGGTGTTAGCTGGTTATTTTGCTCATTAGTTGATGCAGTTTCTTCCTAGGATTGATGGTCTTTATATTTTGGCATGTTTTTGCAGTGGCTGGTACTGGTTGTTCCTTTCCATGTTTAGTGCTTCCTTCAGGAGCTCTTGTAGGGCAGGTCTGGTGGTGACAAAATCTCTCAGCATTTGCTTGTCTGTGAAGGATTTTATTTCTCCTTCACTTATGAAACTTAGTTTGGCTGGATATGAAATTCTGGTTTGAAAATTCTTTTCTTTAAGAATGTTGAATATTG
>NW_012103020.1:3448707-3450495 GCF_000951045.1 Mandrillus leucophaeus | reverse complement strand
TTCTGGATATTAGCCCTTTGTCAGATGGGTAGATTGCAAAAATTTTCTCCCATTCTGTAGGTTTCCTGTTCACTCTAACGGTAGTTTCTTTTGCTGTGCAGAAGCTCTTTAGTTTAATTAGATCCCATTTGTCAATGTTGGCTTTTGTTGCCATTGCTTTTGGTGTTTTAGACATGAAGTCCTTGCCCATGCCTATGTCCTGAATGGTATTTCCTAGGTTTTTTTCTAGGATTTTTATGGTTTTAGGTCTAACATTTAAGTCTCTAATCCATCTTGAATTAATTTTTGTATAAGGAGTAATGAAGGGATCCAGTTTCGGCTTTCTACTTAAGGCTAGCCAGTTTTCCCAGCACGATTTATTAAATAGGGAATCCTTTCCCCATTTCTTGTTTTTGTCAGGTTTGTCAAGAATCAGATGGTTGTACATGTGTGGTATTATTTCTGAGGGCTCTATTCTGTCCCATTGGTCTATATCTCTGTTTTGGTACCGGTACCAAGCTGTTTTGGTTACCATAGCCTTGTAGTATAGCTTGAAGTCAGGTAGTGTGATGCCACCAGCTTTGTTTTTTTGACTTAGGATTGTCTTGGCAATGTGGGCTCTGTTTTGGTTCCATATGATCTTTAAAGTAGTTTTTTCCAATTCTGTGAAGAAAGTCATTGGTAGCTTGATGGGGATGGCATTGAATCTATGAATTACCTCAGGCAGTGTGGCCATTTTCACGGTATTGATTCTTCCTATCCATGAGCATGGTATGTTCTTCCATTTGTTTGTGTCCTCTTTTATTTCACTAAGCAGTGGTTTGTAGTTCTCCTTGAAGAGATCCTTCACATCCCTTGTAAGCTGGATTCCTAGGTATTTTATTCTCTTTGAAGCAATTGTGAATGGAAGTTCATTCATGATTTGGCTCTCTGTCTGTCTGTTACTGGTGTGTAAGAATGCTTGTGATTGTTGCACATTGATTTTGTGTCCTGAGACTTTGCTGAAGTTGCCTGTCACCTTAAGGAGATGTTGGGTTGAGAAAATGGGGTTTTCTAAGTATATAATCATGTCATCTGAAAACAGGGACAATTTGACTTCTTTTCCTAATTGAATACCGTTTATTTCTTTCTCTTACTGATTTCCCTGGCCAGAACTTCCAACACTGTGTTGAATAGGAGTGGTGAGAGAGGGCATCCTTGTCTTATGCCAGTTTTTCAGGGGAATGCTTCCAGCTTGGGCCCATTCAGTATGATATTGGCTGTGGGTTTGTCATAAATAGCTCTTATTATTTTGAGATACAATGCATCAATATTAAATTTATTGAGAGGTTTTTAGCATGAAGGGCTGTTGAATTTTGTCAAAGGCCTTTTCTGCATCTATTGAGATAATCAGGTGTTTTTTGTCTTTGGTTCTGTTTATATGCTGGATTACGTTTATTGATTTGTGTATGTTGAACCAGCCTTGCATCCCAGGGATGAAGCCCACTTGATCATAGTGAATAAGCTTTTTGATGTGCTGCTGGATTCGGTTTGCCAGTATTTTATTGAGGACTTTTGCATTGATGTTCATCAGGGATATTGGTCTAAATTCTCTTTTTTGTTGTGTCTCCGCCAGGCTTTGGTATCAGGATGATGTTGGCATCATAAAGTGAATTAGGGAGGATTCCTTATTTTTCTATTGATTTAAATAGTTTTAGAAGGAATGGTACCAGCTCCTCCTTGTACCTCTGGTAGAATTTGGCTGTGAATCCGTCTGGTCCTGGACTTTTTTTGGTTGGTAGGCTATTAACTATTGCTTCAATTTCAGAG
>NW_012103020.1:3341840-3447071 GCF_000951045.1 Mandrillus leucophaeus | reverse complement strand
CCCCACTCTCTTCTGGCTTGTAGAGTTTCTGCCAAGAGATCCGCTGTTAGTCTGATAGGCTTCCCTTTGTGTGTAACTCGACCTTTCTCTCTGGCTGCCCTTAACATTTTTTCCTTCATTTCAACTTTGGTGAATCTGACTATTATGTGTCTTGGAGTTGCTCTTCTCAAGGAGTATCTTTGTGGTGTTCTCTGTATTTCCTGAATTTGAATGTTGTCCTGCCTTGCTAGATTGGGGAAGTTCTCCTGGATAATATCCTGCAGAGTGTTTTCCAACTGGGTTCCATTCTGTCCGCCACTTTCCAGTACAATAATCAGAGGTAGATGTGGTCTTTTCACATAATCCCATATTTGTTGGAGGCTTTGTTCATTTCTTTTTACTCTTTGTTCTCTAAACTTCTCTTCTTGCTTCATTTCATTCATTTGATCTTCAATCACTGATTTTGTTTCTTCCAGTTGATTGAGTTGGTTACTGAAGTTTGTGCATTTGTCACGTAGTTCTCGTGTCATGGTTTTCGTCTCTATCAGGTCGTTTATGGACTTCTCTGCATTGGTTATTCTAGTTATCCATTTGTCAAATCTTTTCAAGGTTTTTCGTTTCTGTGCACTGGGTTCTTATTTCCTCCTTTAGCTCTGAGAAGTTTGATCGACTGAAGCCTTCTTCTCTCAACTTGTCAAAGTCATTCTCTGTCCAGCTTTGTTCTGTTGCTGGCAAGGAACTGTGTTCCTTTGGAGTGGGAGAGGCGCTCTGATTTTTTTAATTTTCTGCTTTTCTGCACTGCTTTTTCCCCATCTTTGTGGTTTTATCTACCTTTGGTCTTTGATGATGGTGACGTACAGATGGGGTCTTGGTGTGGATGTCCTTTCTGCTTGTTAGTTTTTCTTCTAACAGTCAGGACCCTCAGCTGCAGGGATAGTCGGTGCAGGGCAGTGGGTATAGCCCAAAGAGCTAGAACCGAAGCAGGGCGAGGCATCGCCTCACCCAGGAAGCACAAGAGGGAAGGGAATTCCTTTTCCTAGCCAAGGGAAACCATGACGAACAACACCTGGAAAATCGGGTCACTCCCACCCTAATACTGCACTTTACCAAGGGTCTTAGCAAATAGCACACCAGGAGATTACATCCCACGCTTGGCTCAGAGAGTCCCACACCCACCAAGCCTCCCTCATTACTAGCACAGCAGTCTGAGATCTAACTGCAAGGTGACAGCGAAGCTGGGGGAGGGGCGCCTGCCATTGCTGAGGCTTAATTAGGTAAACAAAGTGGCCTGGAAGCTCAAACGGGGTGGAGTCCACCGCAGCTCAAGGAGGCCTGTCTACCTCTGTAGACTCCACCTCTGGGGAGAGGACATAGCTAAATAAAAAGCAGCAGAAACCTCCGCAGATGCAAATGTCCCTGTCTGACAGCTTTGAAGAGAGTAGTGATTCTCCCAGCATGGAGGTTGAGATCTGAGAATGGACAGATTGCCTGCTCAGTTGGGTCCCTGACTCCCTAGTAGCCTAGCTGGGAGATATCTCCCACTAGGGGCAGAGTGACACCTCACACCTCACACGGTTGGGTACACCTCTGAGACGAAGCTTCCAGAGGAACAATCAGACAGCAACACTTGCTGTTCAGCAATATTCTCTCTTCTGCAGCCTCTGCTGCTGATACCCAGGCAAACAGGGTCTGGAGTGGACCTCAAGCAAACTCCAACAGACCAAAATCAAGCAACTTTTTAAATACATACATGGAATTTTTAAGATAGTGCTCAAGAAGGCAACATAGCATAATAGAATTTTATCCAACTGATTAGTATGTCATTACCTTCATATAAAATTAATTTTATGACATACAAAAAAGTACAAATAATATAACAAATACTCACATATTCTTCACTAAACTAATGAAATAAACTCCAATATTTTGAATCTCCTTGTGTACTCCTCAGATTGCTTCTTTCCTGTATTAGCAATTATTCCTCTTAGGTGGATAACTAAGAGATGAATCTCCCCAATTTGGTGTTTACTTTTTCCATGCACAGATCTTCATGTTTGCTATATATGTATATATCCATAGTACACACATTCAGATACACACATATTTTTCATCTATTCAATCAACAAATATTAAGTGGTATATACTATTACATTAAGTGCATGTGTTATTCTAGCTACTAGAAATAGGGCAAAGGACAAAACACAGACCAAAATCTTTCTTCTCATAAAGATAGCATTTTAGTAAATTTGGCAGACAGTGAAAAAAATAAATTTCTAAAATATATAATATGTTAGATGAGGGTAAGAGAAAACATAAAGTGTGATCAGTGTCAAGTTTCACAGATGATGTATTGTTTCTTGAGTAAGTAGTTAAAAGAAATGACGGTTTGAGAATATACTGGATATATATAAAGAACAGTAAAGAAATATAGACAGATAGGAGGAGAGGAGCAGAAAGTGAAATCAGAGAGATAAAAGAGTGTAGAGGAGTGTATAGATTTGGACTGGCTGTAGGCATTCATAATAACTTATTAATAACTCTTTGTCAGATGGTAACCAGTTGACAGAATTTTATGCAAAGAATAGGCATGATATGATTGATATTTTAATCAAAAAATCCTGGTATGTTGAAAATAGACTAGATTTATTTTGTTTTTGTTTTATTTTTCAGTGGTGGGCTTGATAGAAGGCAGAAAGTTCACTTGTGAGGCTGTTGCAATAATCCAGGTGAAAGATAATGATGGCACAGGTCAAGATTTTAGTTCTGAGCTGTTGGAAAGAGAACTACCATTAGCAGAAACAAACAAGCAAACAAATCTATTAAAAGAGCATGTTTGGAGGCAATGGCAGTAGAATGATCAGGAGCTCACTTTCAAACATAGTAAATTATATATGTATATTTTAATATCAGCAAAGATGCCAAGGGTACAGTTGTATATATGAGGCTGGACTGCAGGGAAAGGAAGATTGTAAATATAAGATTTGGAAGTATTACCATATAAATGACACTGAATGGGCTTCAAGATAATTAGCATAATAGTAAGGAGAAAAGGCCCAAATACAGCCATGCATCATTAAACAAGGATACACTCTGAGAAATGCATCTGTAGGCAATTTTGTTGTTGTGTGAACATCACATGGGATTCTTACACAATGCTAGATCGTATAGCCTACTGCTCACCTAGGTTGTATGGTATACCCTGTTGCACCTAGGCTAAAAACCTATGCAGCATGTTTCTGCACTGAACACTGTAGGCAATTGTATTCCAATAGTAAGTATTTGTGTATCTAAACATAGCAAAGATAATGGGTTGCACAATGACATTATGGTGGTTATGATGTTACTAGATGATAGAAATTTTTCACCTCCATTATAATTTTATGCATTCATCATTTTATATACAGCCCATTATTGATCAAAATGTCATTATAAGGTGCATTAACTCCCAGTGAGTAACAAAAATTGGATTGTGAGATGAGGAGAAACCAGTTATGGGATTGAGATTATCTTTTGAGAAAGAAGGAAAACCAGGGGAGTGTGATGTCCTCAGAGTAACAAATATGACAAATGCTAACAGATCAAGTAAATGAGGACTGAGAAATAACCATGGAATTATCTTACTGGAAGTCACTGATGACCTCGATAAAAACCATTTTGGTTAGGTAGTAACAATGAAGTCTTGCTGGTAGGAGTTTAGTAGAGAATCGTGGAAGAAAAACTGGGAATCATGGGTATAGACAAGGAGATAAGTGGATCAGTATTTGAGAAATTCAAGGTTAAGAGGCCATTTAAAAATGTGAGAAACAACAGTATGTTTATATATTTATAGGAAAGTTCTAGTAGAAAGGGAATGGTTGAGAGAAAAAGAAAAATCACTAAAAGACTTCGGAAGATAGGGAAAAGATCTAGTTCGTAGGTAGGAAGGTGAAAGATGTGCACAGGATAAAGTTGAAAATATGAGTTCAAGTGCAAGTGGGTTATTAGAAATTGTAGTGGGGGTTGTAGAAAGTCTCTTCTGACTTCCTCCGTCTTCTCAGTGAACTAGGCAGTAAGGTGCTTTATTAAGACAGCCCTAGAAAATTAACACAGTAAATCATAGTAAGAGCAAAGTTGTGGCAATACTGGAACATTAGTCAAAAGACAGGAAGTAATGGCTGGAGAGCCCAATGACTGAGTGTTGGACTTGCAAGTGGAGATGTTGATGAAGATCATTAGATGAAAGAACTTACAGGAACTGAGATGCCAGAAAATGGCAGATAATGGATTGTCTTTTAAATCATCAAGAACTATGACAGCACCAATGTTGGAGAAAGTGATGGGAAATCAGAAAGTAAAAGATTAAGTTGATACCAGGAACTGATCAGAGAGCTTTTATATGGCAAGTAGGAGCAAAAATAGAGGAACGGCTAGCACGATCTGATGATATAAGATTTAAAGCTGATATCATTATGTATGTTTAAACCTTTATTGAACTGATGTCATACTATATGCATTCTTCTTAGAAATGGATTTTTATGTAGCCTTACAGTTGACATTTATCCACATAAGTATATGTTCATTAATTTCTACTGCATAGTATTCCATTATATAACTATGGAAAATGTATCCATTCCCCTGTTAGTAAATGTTTAATTTTTTCCAATTCTTGATATTACAAACCAAGTTGTTTTCCATTGACTTTTGTTTTTATCTTGCTATACTTATAGTTATGTCTCAATTATTTATAAATTAAACCTACTATCTTTTTGTAATAAGTCCTTTTGGAAATTTTTTATTATTAACACGTATAAACAGCATTTTGTAAATTCTTTAGTATTAATCTAACATTTTTTCATAATTATCTCCATATTTCTACATTTTTACAAGTACTATTATTGTTATTTTACTATTTGAATTTAATACATATTCTTGTTTTCTTTTTAAAAAATGTACTTGAAATTGCAAATTTCTGTGGCTTTTGCTGCATTTCACAAGTATTGATAAGTATATATATCATACTTTTTTTTCCATTCAGTTCTTCATATTTTTTTAATATCAGTGACCTCTACTTTGAATTCTACTTAAACTCATAACTTGAAGAATGTTATGTAAGTTCAATTTAATGTTTTCTTTTGCCCCTTATATCCCGCTTCTTTCTCTGAGCTTTATTTCTCCATTGTTAAAATTCATCTTCTCTTAATTATTTTAGCAATGTTAAAGCCTCTCTTAAAAAATAATTTTAAGTAATTACTGAATTACAGATATTTAGATACAAGATTACAAGGTCTGACTAATGATTTTTAGTATTAATGACTTTTATCTGTAATAAATATATAATACAGTCTAATTATACATTAATATTTTATGCAATTAATACTTGGTCAACCTTTTTTATTTCTTGAATTTCAAAATTTCTTAGTCATTGAGTTTTAGGTATGATTATTTTAAATAAAATTTTGTTATTTTATCAAAGCTGATATTTCCTGTATTTAAACAGGTAGATTTATATTTAGATTTAGTTCAACCATCTTATTCTGTGTCTTGTATTTCTGGTCCTCATGGTTTCTTTTCTTTGTTTGTAATTCCATTTTTGCTTCTCTAAAATTACTAGAAACTTTTATATAATTTTTTTCACTTACAATTTCAAATGTTACATTTCACATTTTTTGTACTTATAAACTTTTTTTAACCTTTTTATAGAAGTATATCACTCTTCCATGTACCACTTCACAAATTTTCAGAATGTGACCACGCTCATGGAACCTGTCCCAATATAAAGAAGTAGAATATCATGAATATCCCAGGAAACCCTTAGTGTGCCCTACAGTTACTATCACCATCTGCTTAAATTTCTCTGTAGTATGTCAGGTAGTTTTCTTAGATCCACCTCTCAGGTCAATAATCCTCTGGTTGGCTCTTCCTAATCTTCTTAGTCTGTTCATTGAGTATGATAGACAAAGGTATGCATCCAGGTGAATGGGCCATGGGGTGCCTAGATTAAACATTTTTCCTGGCTATGTCTGTGAGGGTGTTTGCAAATGAAATTAGAATTTAAGTTGGTGGATTGAGTAAAATAGATTACCTTTGCCAACATTGTTGGGTATCATTTAATCCTCTGAAGGCCTGAATAAAACAGAAGGTAAAGAAAGGAGGAATCTACCCCTTTTGTTTTTCTGTCGCACTACTTGAACTGGGACATCTAATATCATATTCTGCCCTTGAACTGGGATTTATATCATTGACTTCCCCAGTGCTAAGGCCTTCAGACTCAGACTACATTACACAACTAGCTTTCCTAGGTTTCCCGCTTGTAGATAGCAGATCATGAGACTTCTCAGTTTCTATAATTACATGAGCCAATTCCTCATAGTAAATATAAATAATATATAACAATATGTATATTATAAAATATATATATAATTCTATTTTGTTATCCCATCAATAAACTTCAGCATATTTAGTTAGAAGTTTTTCTCTGTTTTCATATTTATAATGCTTTAATGCCTAATTCTGTTTATTTCCATCTACTAACATTCTAATCATATCATGTAATCCAGTTGTGTGAGTTTATTTTCAGCACTAACTTTTTTATTTTTCTCTGATTTTATTATTTCAGTTTCCTTATTACTGATAAGGATATATGGATTACAACAGTCCTGGAATGATTTTAGACAGAAAAAAAAAAATTAAATGTAGACATGTTTGGGCCCTAAGGCATTTTTTTTTTTTATACTTGCCTTCCCTTCTTCCCTCCTTTATACCTAAGACCCTAAACAGAGCAAAAAATTTAAGGCCAAATCTCTTTGTATGTATGTAGAGTTTTTCTAGGTCACTTTTCATAAATGGAGAAAAACTATGAAAAGATTTTCATGCATATTTTAATGCAGGATTAGAAAATTCACTTTACCCACCTGCAACAGCCTGAGGCTGTCTCTCTGGTTTTCCTAGGTGAATGACAAGCCTACACCCAGCCTTTCATGCCAAAATACAGGGTAAAATTTACTGTGGGCTGCAGTGCCATCGGCTCTCACCATGTTGACTTTTATTATATTTTGTGCTTTCTGAATCTTTCTTTTATTATTTGGTGTTTAGTTAGAGCTTACTTTGAAGGTTTTGTTTCATCTATGATCTCATGTTCACAGCAGAAGGGAAACTATCTGAATCAGGTCATCATGGTTTTAAATAGAAGAAAGCAGTGTAAATGCTTAACCAAGTTCTCCTATTAAAAACAACCAGCAGCTGGACTCCCCACATCTGTGCCTCCACTCTTATTCTCAATCTTCATATTTCAACTTTTTCTTTTGCATGGTTAGTGTTTTACTCTTTGAAAAATGCTTCTAAAACATCACACTAAGTCAAGCTGAAAGGTAAAATTTAAAATAGTTTTTAAAGCATAAGCCATAACATACGTAATGACTGTTCAGTCTACAGAATCTTGACCTTAGAGCTTATGACACACCCAGTTGGTAGTAGCACCCAGGTTTTCCAAATAGCCAGTCATCATTTTTCTTTTGTTTGCATAGACTTCTCATTAGCTGCCTTCTGCTTTTGTCGTATGATCTCAGAGTTCTTCTGCTTTCACTGAGAGGTAGTCAAGCTATTGTCTTTTCTTTTCCCCTTACTATTTTCCTGGGTTTTCTCCATGTTTTTTACTGGTGTGCAAGTTCTCATTGATTTCCATGGATGCCGACCACTGATAGAGCCTGGATGAAAGCAATTAGGGAAAAGCAACAGCTCCCTGGCACGCTAGGCTACCGTCACCACCATCTTCTTTTCTGTTTCTACATTTATCAGCTAGCTTTTGTTTTCTCCCCTAAGACAACCTGTGTGGGGAAAACTTTCTCAAACCATGGGCTTCCTCTGCTCTCATGTCACAACAATCAACACAGAAGACTTCCGTGACAAAGTGTAGAGGGGAGTTTCCCCACACACCAAGCAGTGGACACCAGATGAGTGTCCTCCTATTCAATTCCAACACTGTCTATCTGGAGATAGCATCATATCCCACAGGGTGGGGCTCAGTCCCCAAAACTGCCCCTTGCTCACCAGTCACAAATCTAGGCCTCTGAAATTCTGACCAACTGGCATCAGGCTTTGGGGTTCCCGTGACTCCCTGTTTTGGTTCAATTAATTTGCTAGAACAGCTCACAGAACTGAGGGAAACAATTGCTTACATTTGCTGGTTTTGCAAAGGGTATTGATGGAGAGTTGCATAGGGCAGGCATGTCGAAAATGGTGTGGAGCTTCCATGCCTTCCCCGGGTACGCCACCCTCCAGGAATCTCCATGTGTTCACCTATCTGGAAGCCAACTTAACCCAATCTCTTGGGATTTTATGGAAGCTTCAGGACAGCAGTATTCCTTCCCCACTAGAATATAGGGCAGGACCCTCTCTGAGAAAATTCTTAAGACCCATGATCAGAAAGGCCAGGGAAGAGTAGAGTCCTGCCTGGGACAGGTGAGAGAAAGGTAGAAGAAAAGAGGGCAGGAGAAGGTCAGAGGCCTGCCCCTAAGGTCTAACACGCCCAACATTGTAACAAAAGACTGTAATAAGGGCTATGGAAGTTGTGAGTCAGGAACCTAGGATGAAAGCCAATATTTATCATGACACCACAAAACCAAATCTATCTAATCTCATCATTTGTACGTGACAGTTCTTCCATTTCATTCAATATCCTCCTAACACTAAAATTCTTTCCTGAGCTTATAATTCCCAGAAATACTTTCACTAACTGCAGGTATAGGAAAATCATTTTATAACTCTATTTTTAAAATATTTTATATTTAAATGATGATTTAAAATAGCCTGTTCTGCAAGACATAATTGCTCTGTTAAAAAAAAAGTAGAAGAAAAAAAAGACCTAGCATGCTATAAAATTTTAATAACACCAAATAAGATGGTACTTGTTGGAAAATAAAGTATGCACAACTGTAAGGGGTCATAAAGCTATCAAGAAAACTGCAGCTTTGCCACAATCCTTGATTAGCTCAAGTAACACTGTGGAGTTTCCTTCAAAGTCAATTCTTTGCTACCAGATGGAGACGTTCTTGTTTCTTGTTAGATATTCTAGACCATAATTTAATCCATTAGTCAGCAAAGAGTGGAATCATTCCCATACGTACTCCAAATATTCTCTTTCATTTCTTTTGGTTCTATGCTACAAGTCAATACTTTCCCTAGATGATTTCTTCAGGCTTTTTCATTTTATGCTTCAAGACAAACTACGTTTATTAAAAGTGAGGCTTTGGGTTGTACAACATTGCGAATGTACAAAATGCCACTTAATTGTACACTTTACAATGACTGATTTTATGCTGTGTGAATTTCACCACAATAAAAACATGAGATTTTCTCACCAGCAGTGTTGATAAAGCAGCACCAATTTCTGTTTATGAATCAAGTACACTGGTGATCTCGTCCTTGCTTTGGTTCAAACACAGAAATAACAACATCTGAGAGACTTTTCCTGACATCCCTAACATTTGTACCCAGTCTTCCTTAAGCTTTCTGGAGCATTGAATATGAAAATGACAGTCTTCCTCTTTAACATTTCTTTTACAATTTTGTTTATGTTAATGTTCTTCTGATCTAATTTTCTTCCTATCTTTCTGATTCAAGTTTTGTTTGCTGGTTTTAATTTTTCCACCTACCCTTTTGATGTTAAAATTTCATGTAGTCAATAGACTTTTTCTCTTGCAGTTCTACGTTAAGTTTTTGTGCAACTGAAGCTCACACAACACTTCAATGTACATCTACCGCTCTGCTACTCCTCAGACTAATGCAGTAAATTGCATGCATTCTTTCTTGCTACCAACAAGCTGCTGAATGTTTCTAGATTACATCATTTTGTTTTGAAGAGTACCATGTTCATTTTCTCCAATCTCAACTGTGCTCTCAGTTATTTCTACGTCTTCAGTCAACTGCACCTAAACTTCTAAATATTTTCTCCAGGAAAACTGAATTAATGTAAATTCTACAAAAAAGGCCATATTAGTCATTCTATAAATACATTGTCAGAATTAATGAATTAACACCTAGATCTTACTTCATATTTGGCATCTATATTTTAATTCATTCTTCCCTGCTCTATATTTCTTACAAAGATGTATTTGTTCAATGATTCATGGATGCAGTAGGTAAATTTTGTATTACAAAATAGTCTATTCATTTCTCCCTGCTTCCTTCAGTAAGCTTTAACTGTGAAACAGCTTAATTGTTACTGACAATTATTTGTTAGCTGTATAAAAGCCCCCTTTAGACCAATGTCAATGTTTGTTAATCTAACTTTACTTTTTTGAAGGAAAATTACTGGTATTAAATGTACACTCATGGAAGGAAGTAATGTTGTAGTCAGTTCTGTGGATTCAATTAACTAGGGTGTTAATTAATAATACTGTTTGTTTGAAAGAAAACAATTTGTACCTGAATATTTCCATTTGGCTACCTAAAGATCTTTTAAGGGATTATCTGACCATTAGGATGCTTATTATCTCGATAAAATACCCTAGTTGGGTGATTACAAAATAATGTAATGAGATCTTTCTTAAACTCAAGTATTTTATACAATATCATAAATAAAATTCTTCCTTACTGATGAATCAATACTATGTGATATCAAAATGATAAAGTTATAGCCCTATTCAATGTCTCTTTTTTCATATAATTTTAAATTAATATCTCTCTGGTCCTATCATTTTTGTAAAAATATACCTTTATAATTAACTTATTTAAAATGATTTACCACTTCTATTATTGAAATATAGTACATTTGCTACTTTATTAACATCATTGTCATTTTATCCAAACTTCTGCCAGTTTGATGCTGTTTCTAAAATGACTCAAATATTCTGCATTGAAGCCATCCTATTTTCTTGACGACTTTGCTGAATAAATTATCTTTATCTACATGTTTCTTATCTTTTTTCTTTTCACAGGCAACTGAAATTAATTAAAAGAAAAATAGACATGCTTTATACTTTCTATCTTTAATTCAAACTATACTTGCTAGAGGCTGACGATTTAGTTCAGAGCTTCTACAAGACAATGAGTAAAACTGAGCCCAAACACCATAGCAATGCCAAGAGAGAAGCTTTCTCTCACTAACTGCCTTAGTCCATTCACGCACTGCTATAAAGAAATAAGTAAAACTAGGTAATTTATAAAGAAAAGAGGTTTAATCCACTCAGTTCCATAGGCTGTACAGGAAGCATGACTGGGGAAGACTCAGGAAACTTATAATCATGGAGGAAGGCAAAGGGGAAGCAGGCACATCTTAAGTGGCCAGAGGAGGAGGAAAAGCACCAAGGGGAGGTGCTACACACTTTTAAACAACCAGATCTCAAGGGATCTCACTATCATGAGTATAGCAAGGGAGAAATCTGCCCCCATAATCCAATCATCTACTACCAGGTCCCTCCACATCAATGGGGATCACAATTCAACATGAGATTTGGATGGGGATACAGAGCCAAACCTTACTAGTAATCACCACTCTAGGTTTTTTGTTTTGTCTTGTTTTGCTTTGTCCTGTTCTTGTTTTTTTGCAAGAAGTTGGTTTATTCTCATACCTTCAGCTGCCTTGGCCAAGTCTTTGAAATAACTCCTTTTATCATTGATAAGTTAAGTAGTGAATTCAGTAAAGCAACGATTTAGCAGAAAACAAATGCACATATTATTTCACAAATTAGAACAACAAGAAGAAAAAAATACATGAGAAAAAGAAAAACATCATAAAATTCAATATCTTTTGCTCTATGCTAGGGAATCTTTATTTCCTCTTATTTCACAGCCATTCACTATACTCACCATTCACTGAGTTATCTCACCCTGGATTTCCTAGTCTCGTATAAATCTACAAAACAATGCACTATTTTCTTGATCGCTTTTGCATTTCAACTAAGTAGGATGTTTCTATAATATACCAATATATTTGTATTATAAAGATCTATGGCTATATCCACCCCTACCTGGTTTCAATAGCATTTACTTTCTATGCAGTCTTTTATAAAATTCCACTTTGGGAAATCATTTCTATTAACATATTTTTATCAACAAGAGGAGGTTGTTCGCACATATAAGTAACCTTGAATTCATTAATATAAACTTGTAAAAGGCAGTATAATTAAAAGAATAGGATGAGTTCAAATTCTAGCTTCAGTATTCAGCATCTGAATGAGATTTTCAGGTTATTTGACTTCCCTAAACCGAAAATTCCACAAACTCCATGGGATATCATCTGTAAAACATTTTAAAGAAGTTGTGCAGTTCACAGCCTTGGAAGTACTGCCTTGCATATGGCAACCTTTCAATGATAGAGAGATACTGGTATTATTAGCTTTATGCTCATCTCCCTTAGTTGAACAACTTTAAAATCTTTTAAACTATAAGATTTCGTAAGTCACAACAACTTCAGTTAATCCATTTTCCGCTCCCATTCATTTTAAGTACTCTGTGTAAGAAGTAGCATCAAAATTTGACACACAACTCATTTTAACGTCAAAATTTTTTTAAAAATTACAAATCTGAGACATACCTTTTATATAATACCATGTGAAAAATGAGGAATAATTAGCTATCTAATTCATGGGTATGGATCTATGAAGCTATGATTAATAATTTTAACTTCATATGGTAATATTCTTCTCCAATAATACTTTATAGCTTCAAAACCATTTAGAACAGAGAATGTAAAGGTACAACAGAAATCTGCTAAGCATAACTTCATTACTCTAATTCATCATAATTAACACACAATTTTAAATAATTAACTTACCCTTGTTCAGCCTCAGTTTTTTTTCTTGAGCATTTTACATTAGAGACAATATGATATGCACCACAGAGAAACTGAGAAAAGTTTTTACTAAAGACACATTTAATTCCAGCTCAACAGAAGAAAGTCAAAAGTAAAGGCACAATGTTAACTATTAGCGTGGAGTTGCTCACCATCCTTTGTACTTCTAAGTTGTCTTTCAAAAGTGTAAGATTGAAAGGAGGTTAGAGTATGGTCTCTGATTTGTAGTATTTGTTCTGAATTGTCTGGAATTCTATTTGTTTTCTTGCCTAGTGCTGACATGGGTTTGATGGCTTTAAGTTTTTTGTCATTGTCCCCACAGGATTCTTTCCTTATCAGCTCTTGGCAGATTGCAACCATTTAAGGAAAAACTTCTTTACTGGCTATCAACCTTATTTTCATAGCTTCTTATTTCTCAGTGTCAAATGTATTATGTACATTAAAAAAAGTGCAATCATCCATGCCAGGCAATTGTAAGTAGAATTGTATTTTAAGTTATACAGCAAATGAAATGGACCTTGGTAAGCCTCATGACTTGTCAGAAATATGGCCATTCCTTCAATTCGAGTTTTAGTCACAGAATGCAAGAGCTAAGCTTAAAGAAGGTATACTGTTTTAAGATGAGAAAGTCACAGCTATTTCTTAAGAATAATGGCATTTGTGCCATCTTCAGTAGATGACAGTGTGCTATTTTATTTGAACAACATGACAAGTGTCTAGTATTCTTTCATGTTCTGCAGAGGTAATTTCCAAACTCTGGTCTTTTGCCAAGCAGCAGTGGCACTGGCAGGGTAGTCATTGAAAATTCAAAATTTCAGACCCCACCCCTCAGAAGTACTGAATTCTGGGGTGGGACTCAGCTGTCTGGTTGGTTTTAAACAGCTCTCCAGGTGGTTCTGGTGCACACTAAAGTTTGGGAACGACTAGGATAAGCTATAAACCAAAATTACATGCAAGATGAATTTATGTACTTTAGTTACCATTTATTTTTGTAACCACCCTGGTTATAAAACTAGCTCTGTGAAAATAAATAAATAAATAGTCACAGAACATTGTGATTGGGAGAAAACTAGTAAATTATACCTTGAAAATTCGAAGCCCACCAGCTCCTCGTAGGCTGTAAAAAGTCCACCAAGGAAGAAAAAAACTGAAATGACATAATACATAGAGTAAACAGCAAAGTGAAACCTTAAAAGGAGGACATCAAAAGTCAGAAAGAAAATAACCCCAGTCCCAAACCTTGCAATGTTCCCTTTGCCTCACTGATAGTCATAAACAATTCAGTAATTTAATACCGAACAAGACAAGCATTTGCTACATGTACATTGGATATATTTTCTACAACACAGTATATGAAAACAGTGAATCCATTCACCATTATAAAAAAAAAAGTATTCACTGCCCAGCAATTTCTTGAGAAAATATTGCTAGATTTAATAATATCTTTATAAATAAGACTGAAAAGTGGAGAGCTCCTCAGAACTTAATAGTTGAGACAGAATCAGGGAATTGGAAAAAAAATGCATTTTGTCTTCAGTCATTCGCATGACAGCAGTTTTATTTTAAAAGGTTTCTTGCTGAAACTAGAAATGCTTTGAAGAGAAACAATAAGAATCTTCATTTTGAAATCAGCTAAGCAAGAGTGAAAATTCTGCCAAGTGGACTGGCTGCATGTCAGGATCATTGTAAAAATAAGTTGTGGTGAACTCAGGCCTGTGTCAAAGGCGATGGCCACAAAGGGCAGGATAATGGCTGAGTGATGGAGATCGCATTCCATTCCCATCACTATGAAAATAGAAAGCAAATACAAAGAATGAAATTTTAATGTGGCTTGAAAATTAAAAGCAGTTCAGTGAGAGAATGGAAGGTTTGGTCTTTCTTCACACCAAGAAAGGATATACAAAATAGTGTATCATTTTTCTTCAAATTCCTGAATCATCAACTACGCATGCTACCAATTGCATCGTGATCATTTTATTGACCTGTGTAATTTTTAAAATGAAAATTAATACAAACAATTAGAGTACATCACCTCATTCAAATATTTTAAAAACCTTACATCCTTATAATATCTATTTTACAATGAAGGGTCCTCTTTATTTTCAGATGGCCAAATTTTGAAAACAAGATTTCATTTGGAGACAAACATAACATGACTTTCAAAGAACAATCTTCAACACATAGAGCTTTTCAAATCCTCAAGTCTCACATGATAGTTTTTCCTATGTATAATTAATAACAAACTGTCTCAAAACAGTTTTGTTCATCTAATGCTTATGCAAACTTAAAGAACATATTCTGCTATTGGCCACTGCATTTCCTACTTATTGGTAATTTCTCTATCAGATTAATTTGTATTGTTTTATGAAAGCAATTTAGATATTAATCTAAATATGAGAAAATATATCTGGAGCTCACTACTTAAACACATGGTATCAATTGCTATTTTTCTACTCGAAACCAAATTAATACAAATAATGCATCTATTCTACCCACTAAAGAATGACTTTCTATACAAACAGTCTTGAAAATGATAATGTTTTAGAATCATAAAAAAAAATGCTGAAATGCTATTTAGTTCAATTCCCATTGCACAGATAAGAAAACTGAATATCGAATTACAGTAATATGTCCTATATCACTTAGTGGCTGAAATAAGAGCTGAATCAATCCCCAGTATATTTTAAACTCTTTAGGGAATGACACTTTATTTTTTTTAACCGTTAAATTATACTGGGCACATAGTCTAGTGCCTTGCACATATAGTTACCAGATAATTTTTAATAAATGATCTCTAATTTAGGCCTTTTTTTCAAATAGAAAACTAGGAATGCTATAATAATATTCATAAAATCTTGACTTATATTTCATCTCAATGAAATTTGAACTTCTCCAATATATAAGAATAATACCCTATTTGTTGTTTGGGTCTCAGAACACAGTATAGAAAATGTTTAATAAATGAAGTTGAATTAATGAATATATAAAAATAATATATCAATTAAAATAATATTGATGAATACATATTAGTAGTAATTAATGGATATTATATTAATCAATTAACTAATAGTTGAATGAATATGTAGAAATATATATTACATGTATATTATGTAATTTGTGTACATATATGTATATATGTTTAAAAGAAAGCAAACTATGAAACCAGATGTGATTATTAATTTCTCTGCCATCTTAGCAATACTATAGTACAGTTATTTAATCAAATAATCTAAGTGTTGCTATGAAGGTATTTTGTAGATGTAGTTAACATTTATAATCAATTCACTTTAAGTAAAGAAGGGTACCCTAGATAATGTGGGTGGGCCTTGTCCAATCAGTTGAAGACCATAAGAGCAAAAGCTGAGGTTTCCCAGAGAACAAGAAGTTCTGCCTCTAAACTATAACACAGAAATTCTGCCTGCATTTCCAGACTACTGGCCTGCCTGATAGATTTTCAACTCGTCAGCCCCATGATCATATGAGCCTAGTCTTTAAAATAATGCATTTTTAAAATAATGCATACATTCCTTGAAATAATACAAAAGAATATGTATATTCTATCGTTCTGTTTCTCTGGAAAACCCTAAATATTATACCAGAATCATAAAATCAACTTGAGAAATATCTGATACCTCCTTCTACTAGTTTTATTAGAATATCATTGCCTTCTTCACATTAGGCATTCTAAACTATTTAGCAATACACAATTAGAAAACATAAAATATATAATATTTTGCTGATTAGTTGGTATATTTGTCCATTTCACACTGCTGTAAATAACTTCCTGAGACCCAGTGATTTACAAAGAAAAGAGATTTAACTGACTCACAGTTCCCTACGGCTGCGGAGGCCTCAAGAAACTTACAATCAAGGTGTAAGGCACTTCTTACATGCTGGCAGGTGAGAAAGCGAGCGTGCACAAGAAAAACTGCCACTTTTAAAACCATCAGATCTCCTGAGACTCACTCACTATTAGTAGAACAGAATGGGGTAAACCACTCCCATAATTCAATCACCTCCCACCAGGATCCTCCCTTGAGACACAGGGATTACAATTCAAAATGAAATTTGGGTGGGGACCCAGAGCCAAACCATATCAGTTGGCCAAAAATGTGTGTAACCTCATCTCTTTCTTTTCTCTCTTTTGAACAAAACATTCATAGTCATAGCCAGGATTTTTATTAGGTCATGATTTGTATGAAAATATTAGGATCCTTCAACATGCAAACATGATTTTACACATTCCCACTTTTTGACCTGCTCCGAATATTTAATACCTTGAATATAATCACCTACTTTTCTGTGGTGTGGCTATAACATGTGACAGAGATAAAACAATGTTTTATGATATATTCCATTCCAAATTAAAAAATTTATATTTACCTGAGTTATATTTTAAAAAACAAACAAAAAGACAAATTTGTTTAAACCAGACATCTGCACTAGTTATTTTACTCCCCGGTAAGTATATGTTTTGAGAAAAGCTTTAACTGAAACCATCTGTTGATGACTCATTCACTCTTGAATCATCGAAAATATTTTTTCTCCAATTTACACCAATGCATAACAAAATGTCTTTCAAAATTTTTGAACTACATTTTTTCATTAAAAACAGAAAGCTAAGCAAAGAAGTAACAAAAAAAAAAAAAAAAAAAAGAATGGATTAGGTACAAGTCAGAGTTCCAAACACTAATTTTCACTTGTTTTTAAGTGAGATTCATATTAACCCACTTTTGTTTAAATGTTGAGGCTTTCTGTTGACTTCACTGTGATGAAAGCCTGGCTGATGCAGTAGACCATTATACTTGAAAAAACTCCTCACATATATTTTAAAAGCTCATGCCTTGCAGTGTATACCTAAAATCCCACAATAAGTAGAGGATAGATAGATCTGCAAAACCAAAGCCCACGTATTAATTTTCTTTTGCTGCAAAACAAACTACCACAGGTTTAGCAGCTTAAAACAACACACATTTTATTATCTTGCAGTTTCTGTGGTCAGGAATATGGCTTAGCTGAGTACTTTTGCTCAGGGTCTCACAAGGCTAGTGTGGAGGTGTTAGGTGGACTGTTTTTCATTTGGAATCTTGACTGGGAAAGAATCCACTTCCAAGCTCTTTCTTTTAGCAGAATTCGTTTCCTTATGGCTTCATGACTGAGAGTCCCAGCATTTTTGCTGGCTATCAACTTGAGGGGGTTTTCCTGTCCTAGAGACCACCCACAGTTCCTAAAAACCAACAGTAGCTCCTTGCCACATAGGCTCCCCCAAACTGATTGCTGACTTCATCAGGCAGATAGGTGAATCTCTATTTCATTTTGGCATGATACATCATACCTTACCCTTACATAAGGTAAAGTAATCACAGAACCGACCTTCTATCACCTTATCATTTTTGCCATGTATATACATATTATATAATATATTATATATAAATGAACATGTGTGTGTATATATTACATACATGATAATATATAATATATATATTGTTCATTTCTATTGGTTAGAAATAAATTTTAAAAGTTTTAAGTCTCACACCCACTCAAGGGGGAGGGATTACACAGAGGCATAGACACCAGGAGAGGGGAACCAGTGAGATTTGCCTGAAGGTCTGTCTATCACGCCTAAACTCGGCATACACTTTTCCTGAGAGATTTCAAATATTCTCAGAGGCTTCAAGCAGTCATATATTGACAATTTATTTTTACCAAATGCACAAGTAAAAACACATGGAAAAAAAATGTAGCTGATAATCTCATTGGTTCAAAGTGAAATTCCAAATGCCCGATTCTGCGATGGCTCTTTCTATTTGAGTCTTATTTGTGTATTTTTAATTTTGAGAAAATCATTATTATTATTTATACCACCAAAGTGTTATCCTCACTATACATCATGACCCAAATCAACTAATATTTTATAATTTAATTTATTTATTTATTAAAACGCGTATTAAATCTTACATCATTATCCCTGCTCTCTTGTGGTCTTTAGCTTTTCATTGGAAAGAGAATTGTATATAAATTTTCATTTTAACATATACAAGTTAAAAACAAGTTATTCTTATTTTTTTAAGAAATATAATTTAGAGTTCCTCCATTTATTAAAATTTGCAATATCCTTAGGTACACATAAAGCTTCACAGTAGTATGCTATATTCTTAAATTCAAAATAATTATTATGAATCCTGATATTTGTAAAGCAATCAATAGCCAAATCTCTGTGTGAGTTAGGAATTAAGTCATGTATGTATGTGCTCATTACATTCCCTGAGATATACAGACAAAAATGTCTCCAAATGTTGCCAAATATTCCCTGGATGGACAGAGGGAGTAAAATGACCATAATAGAGAAATAATGTTTTATGGAAAATTTAAATAATATTTAAGTGGTCAAAACCTTTCATGTACAATCAAAGGACAGTGGGTCAGAAAGAGACTGAAGAACAATTAATGTATTCACTGTTACCAGACAGGTTAATACTCTAATCTATCAAAATGAACAAAGTGATACACTGTTGCAAATAATATTAGCACGAATTACCATTGGGTCTAAATTCTGTGTAATCAAAAGAATCTTGTTGGAGGATTACTATTTCTTTCCAGGAAGTAGCATAACATGGAATAAGATTATTATAGCCAACAATAGTTCACTTACTTTGATTCCTCAGTCTCTTTTCCTAAACAGTAGTGAAAAACGTCAAACTATCATTCTCTGCAGTATTCCACAACTTTTATTTTCCTTTCCAATAGTGAACGTTTGTTATTCATTTTCTTATTGATTACTAGGTTCTAGGCACTCCTCCAAGTACTTTAGAGGAACTGTCTCTTTTCATGATCACAGTGAGCCTATGAGGTAGTTATTATTATTAAACTCATTTTTCAGATTATGAAACTGAAGCTCAGAAAGTTAATGGGAGATGCCAAGGTCAGAGAGTACTCAGGTAGTCTGACTTTCCTTCCTCTGCCTTTGTCCTTTATTCTGTTCTACATGTCCGCTTCATACTGAAATAAAATAATTCAATACATTACATTGTCATTATCTAACTCAAGTTTAGAAAAATTACTTTTGTGATCCAGCGCCAGGTAACAAAAAGTGGAAGTTATTAAAGAGATTATTTCAACAATCAAAGTATAATAAAATTAATGCATTTAACTACAATAATCACAACGGATTAAGTACTAGAAGACTAATAAAAGGTAAAGAAAAAATTTCAGAACATGATAAATTCTGGAAGAAAGGTATCTTGAAAAAGTAATATCATTAATTGCAGATGCAGATAAACAGATAAATAATATATGCAAAGAACTCAGCTAAATAATTTACAAAGGTGATTCTTTTCTATTAAAAAACACACCCAGCATTTTTCTGATGGAGAAATTGAAAACTGAAGAGACTAAAGACATCTTATCAAAGTAAAAACTAGTAAAGAGCAGAATCAGCACTCAACGCCAGATTTGTTGGCTCCAAGTCATGCCATGATGTAATCACTAAAATATACTGAGATACTGTACCAGAAGAGCAAGCAATTTGGGGAGAGATAATGAACTTGGATTGGGACATCCTCTTTCAATATATGTGAACACACATACATAGACACAAACCCACCCCTGCATACACATACTCAGAAACAATATTTTAATTCAAATTTTTTTAGAGATCATTAGATTCATATAGTTTTAAAATATAATAGAATCTATGTACAGCATTACCAGTTACCCCAAACTATAACATGTTTCAAAACTGTAGTATATGATAACCAAGATACTGATAAAACCCACCAATTCACCAAATTTTCCAGTTTTACCTGTGTTTGTCTCTTCTGTGTGTATTTAGCTAGATACAGTGTTAGACTTTCATAAGTTCATGTATCCACCAGCACAGAAGAGTTGTATCACTACATATATCCCTCATGTTGCTCTTTTGTAACTAAAACAGTTTCCTCAGATCCTCTACCAGTCCTTCACCCCAAGCACTAATCATTTTTCTACTTCTAAAATTCTAAAATAACATTTTTTAAATGTCACATACATAAAATCATATGATATTATTCTTTTAAGATGTTTTTCCTCAGTATAACATCCTAGAGATTAATCCAAATGGTAGAATGAATAACATTTTCCTCCTTTTCATTGATGAGTAGTACATGGAATATAGTTACTACAACGTTTCAAACATTCATCTGTTGAAGGACAACTGGACTCCATCTTCATTCAGTATAGACAAAAACTGTAAAGAGCCCATTTTGGTCTATATTGAATACAGCTCCTATGAACATTTGTGCACAGGTTTTTATGTGAACATATGTTTCAATTTCTCTGGAATAAATTCTGGAGAGTGCAATTGCTGGGTCATATGGTAATTGCATACTTTTATAAGAAACTGTCAAACTATTTTCCATTGAGTCTGTACTGGTTTGCAGTCAAATGATCAATCCATGAGTGCTCCAGTTTATCTACAACATCATCAATATTAGGTGTTACCATTTTTTCTTTCCATTGGCCATTCTGTTATGTGTGTAGTAATATTTCATTGTGAGTTTAATTGGAATTTCTCTATTGGCTAGTGACATTTGAATATATTTCCAAACACTTATTCATCATCTGTGTATTCCCTTTGGTGTAACGTCCATGTTTTTTGTTCATAAAATATCTAAATAGATAATAATAGTTCAAAAAGTATCTAAATAGATATTTTTCATTTTGTTTTGTTTTTGACATGGAGTCTCGCTCTGTCACCCAGGCTGGAGTGCACTGGTGCGATCTCAGCTAACTGCAACCTCCACCTCCCGGGTTCAAGTGATTCTCCTGCCTCAGCCTCCCTAGTAGCTGGGACTACAGGCATGTGCTACCATACCTGGTTAATTTTATTGTTGTTGTTCAGTAGAGACGGGGTTTCACCATGTTAGCCAGGATGGTCTCAATCTCCATACCTCGTGATCCGTCCACCTTGGCCTCCCAAAGTGATGGGATTACAGGAATGAGTCACCACACTCTGCTATAGATAGTTTTAAGTGTTCTTTACATGTTTCAGATAATAGTCCTTTTCTTACGTCGTTTGCAAATAGTCTTCCCACTCTGTAGTCTTTATATTTTCTTCACATGACTTTTGCAGGGCAAACAATTTAATTTGTAGAGCAAAATTTTACTTTTCATGAGATTCAATTTATCAATTATTTTTAATGAATTGTACTTCGGTGTCAAATCTAAGAATTTTTTGAGTAGTATCATATTGCAAAGTTTTTTCTCTCAATTCTTTAAAAAAGTATTATACCTTAAAAATTTTAAACTTAATTGTATGGCATCTATTCTGAGCTACATTTCCCATAAGTGGTCCTCCCTTTGTAGCCTCCCAAAGTACTAGGTTAATAGGCATGAGCTACCACACCTAGCCTGTTTGCTTGTTTGTTGGTTGGTTGGTTTGTCTGTGAGATAGATATCCATAGATATCCAATTTTTCCAATAGCATTTGTAGAAAAGGTTATTCTCCATTAAATTGCTTTTGCATCTTTTTCAGAATCAACTGAGTATATGTGGGTCTATTTGCAAGTGCTCTGTTCTGTTTCATTGATCTGTCTTGATTACCGTAGCTATATGGTAATCTTGAATATCAGGTAGATTGATGTCTCACTTTAATCTTCCTTCTTGGGACTGTTTTAGCTTTTCTAGAGCCTAGGCCTTTCTATGAAAATTTCAGAGTGAGCTTGGCAATCTCTATAGAATCACTTACTAGAGATTTGATAGGAAGTGCATTAAACATATATAAATGTGATGAGAGTTGATACTTTTACTATATTGAGTTTTCCAGTTCAATGAGCATGATATATTTCCCCAAGTATTTAGGTCATCTTTGACTGATTTCATCAGCATTTTTAATTTTCAGCATACAGATACTGTAAGTGTTTAATTAAATATATAACTATTTTATTTTCTTTGGAGAAATTTTAAATATCATTGTTGTAAATTTTGGTTTTCATATTCTCATTGTTAGTATACAGAAATGTGATTGGCTTTTATACATTTATGTTGTGTCCTGTCACCTTCCTCCATGTACTTATTGGTTCCAGGAGTTTGTTATAGATTCCTTAGGATTTTTTATGTAGATAAGTATGCCATTGGTCAGTTTTTGTTCTCTTATTTTGTTTTCACTTTCCAATCTTCATGTCTTTTATTTATTATTTTCTTTTCTTATTGCAGTGACTATAATTTTCAATACTATATTTTATAAATGGTATAAAAGCAGAGGCATTTTGTTTTTTTGCCAATATTGGGGGAAAATATTCAATCATTTACTCTTAGGTATGGTGTTGGCTATCAGATCCTTTAGATGCTCTTTATTCAAGCCTAGGCAATTCTCCTCTATTCCTTGTTTTCTGAGGGATTTTTATGAAAATGAATTAGGGTAGAATGGAAATAGGTTCATAAAAAGCTTTTCCTACAACAATTGATATAATCATTATGCTTTTCTTCATCAGTCTATTAATAAGGTAAACTACATCGACTGATTTTTAAAATATTTAAACCAGGCTTGAATAACAAGAATATATCCCGTGTAATCAAGTCATGTAATTATTTGTATACATTTTTGTATTCAGTGTGTTATAATTTTGTTACTTTTTTTAGGTCTAAATTAATGAGGAATATTGTTCTGTAATTTTCAATTTTTGTAACATCTTTATCTAATTTTGGAATCAAAGTATATCACTGACTTTGTAAAATGAGTTGGAAGGCATTTCCACCTCTTGTATCTTCTTAAAGACAATTTGTAAAATTGGTGTTCATTATTCTTTTAAATATTTAGTAGAATTCTTCAATGAAATTAACTGAGCCAAGGTATTTCTTTTTGGGGAATTTTAAATTACAAATCAAATTAAATAATGGTTATGAGGCTACTATATCTATTTTATCAGGAGTTTTTATGTAGTTTTCAGATTTTGAGGAGTTGACTCATTCTGTTTGAGTAGTTAAATTTATGAGTGTAGAGTTCTTTTTAGTATTCCCGGATCATTCTTTTAATGACAGAAGGGTCTGTAGTTTCATTGCTTGTTTTATACCTAATTTTGAGAATTTGTGTCTTTTTTCTTTTTCTTTTGTCAATATTATTGGAATTTCATCCGTTTGATTACTTACTTCTAAGAATAAGCTTTTTGTTTTATTTATTCTATTATTTTTCTATTATCATTGCTATGGACTTCTGCATTTATCTTTATTATTCCCTTCCTTATAGTTGTTTTAAGTTTATTTTTCCCTTTTTCTTATTTATTGACAGAGGAACTTATATTTTTGACTTCAGATTTTTCTTTGGTTTAAATGTAAGCATTACGTGCCATAAATTTTCCTTCCACTTCTGTTTAATGGAACCCCACACATTTTTATAAGTTGCATTTTCATTTCATTTAGTTACCTATATTTTTCAAAATTGCTTTGAAATCTCATCTTTGACCATGAATTATATAGAAATTTATTGTTTAATTTATATCTTTGTAGATATTTTCTTGTTGTAGTTCTGCTTAACTTCTTGTTGGATTCCATTATACTGACTATTTTATTATTGTATGATATCCTTATTTCTCTTAAGTAATTTTCTTTCCTCCAAAGTCTACATTATTGTATTTAATACAGGCACTCTATTTTTTAGCTAATATTTGTAAGGTATATCTTGTTCCACTCCTTTACTTTCAACCTACCCATGTCCCTAAAAGTGAGATTCTTGTAATCTACATATAGTTGAATTGTAATTTTTTTAATTCACTCTGCCAATCTCTCCATTGGTTGGTATGTATAGACTACTTCTACTGAAAGTAATTATTGATACGTTAGAGCTTAGATCTACCATTTTATAATTATCTTTCTGTATTATTTTGCTCTCATTTCTTTGTTACACTTATCGTTCTGTACATTACTCGAACTTATATTTAGGATTGTGGTATCATTAAATTAGTCTTTTTCACTCTTTTTGTATAGTTCTTGTACTGATTGAGTGGCATATTAAAATATACAAATATGACTTTCACACTCTACTTGTATTAACATTTTACAACTTCAAATGGACTATGACCACATTATTTCCATTTTTGTCTCTTTACTTTCCCAACTTTTAAATATTATTGTCTTATTTTTCATATAATATTATAATTTTAGCTTTAATGATGAAAATGTTTTATAAAGCTTCTGAGGAAAAGAATACTCTATATTTTCTACCCATATTTCTTCTTTTTCTATTGTTTTTTTCATTCTTAATGTTCCAGAATTTCTTATTATTGTTTTCTTTTGTTTTAAGAGCCTTACTTAGCTCATCTTTATGGGTAAATCTGTTAGTGTCAAACGTATTTATTTTTTCTTCAGCTAATAATGTCTTTATTTAAGCTTTATTCAAGAGAATCATTTATCTGTATACAGAATGCACAATTTCCACATTTTTTTAGCATTTAAAATATATTGTATCACTGCTTTCTGGTCTTCACAAATTCAGACAACAAATACACAGTTTTTAAAGTTGAAGTTCTTCTATAGGTAGTGTTTTGTTTTTCTCAGAGTAGTTTCAAGATTATTTTCTATGCTTTTAGTTTTCAGAAGTTTAATTAATATGCGTCTTAGGTTGAATTTGAGGGGTTTATCTTGTTCCCAATTTTCTGAACTTCTTGAATCTATAGGTTTGTATCTTTCATCACTTTAGGGAGTTTTCAGCTATTATTTATTCAAATACTCTGTAATCTCAGCTCTACTCATTTCTTCTGACATCCTGTAACATGAATGTTGATTTTTTTTTTTTTTAATTGCCAGAGCTGCCAAAGGCTTTCTTCATCTTTTTTCAGTTCATTTTCTCTGTTCAGATTGTGTCTTTGTCCATTTTCTGCTGCTATAACAGATGCCACAGACTGAGCAATTCATAAAGAAAATAACTTTATTCAGCTCATGATTATGAATGATGGAAAGTCCAATGTTGCCAGAATCCAGTAAGGATTATCCCATGGCAAAAAGAAGGGAGGGCAAAAAGTGGTTGTGAGAGAGAACTTGCATTTATAACAAAGCTACTCCCATTATAACTAACCCATTACCATGATAACTGCATTAATTAATTCATGATGGTGGAACCCTTGTAACCTAATTACAAGTTACAGTCCCCACCTCTTAGTACTGTTACAATAAATGCAGAGGTTGTTAAGGGGTCTTTGCGGGGTTAGGTTTTCTACATTTCAGTTGAAGTGTTAAAATACTGATTCAAAGTAGACTGCATTATATTAAGTAAGTATATTGTAATCCCCAGAATAACAACAGAAATTACATACAGAATAGATTAATTAAAATGAAATACTACAAATTATTCAAGTGATCCAAAAGAGGCAGGAAAGGGAAAACAGAGGGAATAAACAGAAAATAAATAATAAAATTGTAGACCTAATCTAAGAATGCCTATAACTATATTGAATGAAAAAAATCTAAACACACCAATTAAAAGACAGGAATAGTAAGTTGGATAAAAACAAAAATCTAGTGGTATTCTGTCTACAAGTAACTCATCTAAAATATACTGATTTAAAATAAAACACTAACGTGTGTATGTTAATATCAGACAAACTAGACATCCAAACAAACCAAAAATGTTACAAGACTTTAAGAATTTTACGTAATGCTAAAATGATCAATTCACCAAGATGAAATAACCATTCTAAATGTGTATGAAATTAGTTGCAAATTATACAAAGTAAAAATTTACCCAACTGAAAGGAAATATAACCAAATCAAAAACAGTAGTTGGAGATTTTAACATTCCTTTCTCAGTAATAGGTAGAACTTCTAGTCAGAAAAGCAGCAAAAATATAGAAGAATGAATAAGTGGAATCCAATGAACATTTACAGAACACTGTGATCAACAACAGCAGGATATACAGACTTTTTGTATTAGTCTGTTCCCATGCTGCTAATAAAGATATATGTAAGACTGGATAATTTATAAAGGAGAGAGGTTTAATTGACCCACAGTTCCACATGGCTGGGGAGGCATCACAATCATTGCAGAAGGTGAATAAGGAGAAAAGTCATCTATTACATGGCAGCAGGCAAGAGAGCTTGCATAGGGAAACTCCCATTTTAATATCATCAGATCTCACAAGACTTATTCACAACCAAGAGAACAGTATGGAGGAAACCAGCTCTGTAATTCAATTATCTCCACCTGACCCCACCCTTGATATGTGGAGATTATTACAATTCAAGATGAGATTTGGGTGGGGACACAGCCAAACCATATCATTCCACCCCTGGCCCCTCCCAAATATGATGTCCTCACATTTGAAGCCCAATCATGCCTTCCTGACAGTCCCTCAAAGTCTTAATTCATTCCAGCATTAACTCAAAAGTCCAAGTCCAAAGTTTCATCTGAGACAAGACAAGTCCTTTCCACCTATGAGCCTGTAAAATCAAAAGTAAATGAGTTACTACCTAGATACAATGCGAGTACAGGTATTGGGTGAATACACCCTTTCCAAATGGGAGAAACTGGCGAAAATGAAGAGGTTACAGGCCCCATGCAAGTCTGAAATCCAGCAAGACAGTTAAATCTTAAAGCTCCAAAATGACTTTGGAGCTTTAAGTCATTGACTCCATGTCTCCTTTGACTCCATGTCTCACATACAGGTTATTTTATCTAGGTCATGATGTTGCAAGAGGTGGGTTCCCACGGCCTTGGGCAGCTCTGCTTCTGTGGCTTTGCAGGGTATATACCCACACCTGGCTGCTTTCATGGTCTGGCATTGAGTGTCTGAGGCTTTTCTAGGCACACGGTATAAACTGTCCATGATTCTGTCATTCTGGACTCTGAGGACCATGTCCCTCTTCTCACAGCTCCACTAGACAGTGTCCCAGTGGGGACTCTGTGTTGGGTCTTCAATCCCACATTTCTCTTCCACACTGCCCTAGCAGGGCCCCATCCCTGCAGCAAACTTTTGCCTGGACACACAGGCATTTTCATACATCCTCTGGTATCTAGGAGGGAGTTCCCCAACCTCAATTCTTGACTTTTGTGTATCCGCAGGCTCAACATCATGTGGAAGCTGCCAGGATTTGAGGCTTGCACCCTCTGGAACCATAGCCTAAGCTGTACCCTGGTCCCTTTTAGCTATGACTGAAGCAGCTGGGACATGGGCAGTAAGTCCCCAGGCTGCACACAGCAGGGAGCCCTGGGCTAGGCCCACACAATTTATCCTCTTAGGCGTCTGGCTTGTGATATGAGGGGCTGCTGTGCAGGTCTCTTACGTGCCCTGCAGACACTTTCCCCATTATCTTGGTGATTTGCATTCTGCTCCTCATTACTTATGCAAATTTCTGCAGCAGGCTTGAATTTCTCCCCAGAAAATAGGTTTTTTGTTTGTTTGTTTTGTGTGTGTGTGTGTGTGTGTTTTGTTTTTTTTTTCTACTGCATCATCAGGTTGAAAATTTTTCAAACGTCTGTGTTCTACTTCCTCTTGAACATGTTGCCACTTAGAAATTTCTTTCACCAGATACTTTAAATCATCTCTCTCAAGTTCAAAGCTTCACAGATCTCTAGGACAGGGGCAAAATGCCACCAGTCTGTGCTAAAACATAGTTAAGCGTCACCTTTGCTCCAGTTCCCAACAAGTTCTTCATCTCCATCTGAGACCACCTCACCCTGGACCTTATTATTCATATCACTATCAGCATTTTGTTCAGAGCCATTCAACATGTCTCTAGGAAGTCCCAAACTTTCTCACATTTTCCTATCTTCTTCTGAGCCCTCTGAACTCTTCTAACCTCTGCCTGTTACCCAGTTGCAAAGTCGCTTCCACATTTTCAGGTATCTTTACAGCAGTGCCTCACTACCTGATACCAATTTATTGGATTATTAGTGTAAATTGTATTATACTATTAGTCAGTTCTCACACTGCTAATAAAGACCTACCCAAGACTGGGTAATTTATAAAGGAAAGAGGCTTAATTGACTCACAGTTTCACATGGCTGGGGAGGTATCACAACCATGGCAGAAGGCAAATGAGAAGCAAAGTCACCCATTACATGGTGGCAGGCAAGAGAGTTTGTGTAGGGGAACTCCCATTTATAAAACCATCAGGTCTCATGAGACTTATTCATTACCATGAGAACAATATGGGGAAAACCACCCCCATGATTCAATTATCTCCACATGGCCCTGCCTTTGACACACGTGGATTACTATAATTCAAGGTGAGATTTGGGTGGACAGTCTAACCACATCACTTTTCAGATGTGCATGGAATGTTCACCAAGGCAGGCTCTTTTGCAGGGGAGAGTGGAGGCCGTAATAAAACACAGTTGAATAAATTTTTTTAAATGCAGATGATATTAATTGTTTTCTTTGCGCATAATGGAATTAAAGAAGACAAACACAGAAAGAGGACAGGAAAATCTTCAAGTGTTTGGAAATTAAACAGCACATTTCTAAATAATTTGTGGGACAGAAAAGAAGTCTCAAGAGAAAGTAGAAAATACACAGAACTGAATGAAAGCAATATCAAAATATGTGGCTATAGCCAGTCTTAGAGAAAAAGCACTAAAACAGTGCTAAAGCAACAAAGTAGCTAAAGCAATGCTCAGAGGGAAATTTATAGATGCTTGGAACAGCAGAAAACTCTCAAAGCTAAATTTCTACCACAAGAAACCAAAGAAGAAGAAATAGAAAAAAATAAAAATGATCCCAAACAAACAGAAGGAAGGAAATACTAAAGACAGGAGCAGAAAATCAATGAATCTGAAAACAGGACATTAGCCTGTGCCTATAGTAAGATAACACGAGAAGATGGTGAATCAGTGAAAGGACGAAAAAGAGTCATCAGAGAGAAAAAGCAAAATAAACTCTCTCATTTGAATTTTATGGATAAATATCAACAGGAATGTGCTAGACAGTAATATCAACACTACAAAGATCAAGCAGGAGAATTAGGAGCACTGGTTAAACTGTGACAATGGGGGAGTTTTTTCCTGACTTTTAAGGCAATGATAAAATCAAGGTAGTATAGAAGTGAAATTTCAGTTATCTCCCTGCTAAGACATAAAGATATGGAAATAATTTTGTAACCACTCTTAAAGAGAGTATGAGAGCTTGATCAGGTATCACAATTAAAGAAGAAAGCTTTAATATATTTTACAACTGCTTATGTTTGAAGATCTTACCAAAGAGCCACTGAGAAGTAAATAGAAAATGATCAATTGTGAGGTGATATAGATATGTGAATTATCCCTATTTCATCACTATACATTGTATTCATGTGTCAGAATATCACCCTGTATCCATAAATATATATGTACAATTATATGTCAATTAAAATAATAAAAACAAAAAGTGTGAAGTTTTGAGGGCCAAGAAAAAAAAAGAAAATGAGTAATTATAAGATGAAAGAATGGAAGAAGTGACCAATGGAACAGTTCAGAAGGAATGCTGGATGAGATGAAGAATAGGCTGGAAGAGGTGCCATCGCTGGGGTGGGGAGGAGGATGTTAAATTGGAAAAAGGGAATGACAGTGTATTGTTGGAAATTAGAAATCATGGACAAACCATGGAAAATGTTCAGAGAATTTTTGAAAGATACAGATTGTAACCTTTTTGAAGCTTTAAATAACTTGTTTTGTTATTTGTAAATTTGGAGGCAGTTAAGTCACTCTAATAGTGAGACAGAATGGCTATAGGGTCTTCAGAAAAGTGAAAAACCTGCAAAATTAAGATATGTTTGGGAATGTATTTATTTACTGAGATTTATTTACATGTGAGTAAAAAGAGCACTGTTTAGCACAGCATATTCAAGTGAAATTAGGTACTATGATACTATGAATTTTACTGAAACAGGAAACATGACTAATGAATTTCTCCAATATCTAGTGACAAAACATCTCCACCATTTTCATGCTGTAAGAGGGAAAGGATTGGGGCCTGACGAGGGGATGGACTTTAAATATCAATTAATGGGTACATCAACTGTAAACATTTTTATAATACTAATTGAATTTTGGAAATAATAGTACATGTTTACTATTCTCAAGGCCTAATCAATAACAAAAACATTTCTAATATTTCCCTCCATATTTTAATCTGCTTTCCCAGTTACTTTTATTTATCTGCTACTTTTTCCTAAACTTCTTTATTCATTCTTTTCGTGCTCTTGTTACTACTTCTCTCTTTATTCTACCACTGCACTTCTTTTTTATTAGAGTGCACATTCTTCCTCACATTGTTTCTCCATCTTTAGCTCCACTAACAATCCTTATTTTGACACTTATTTTAAAAAATCAGTAAGCATTCATAATTTACAATATTGAAATCTCTAAGAAAAAACTACTTATAAGATTATAAATTTTAAAATTAAATTACACACTTTAATATAATAAATCATATATTAATATAATTAGTTATATTAATATATTAAATATATCATATTAATAAATTACATATTTATACTCAAAATATATATTAATATTCAATAATAATTTAAAATCTATACAGATATTTTTACTCTAAATTGATCCAAAAACTAAAAGTATGTGAGTAGAACAACCTAAATAATCAACAGAAATGATTATCTTTTTCTCCATATTTGTTGTTATTTTAGCTTTCATTTTTATTATAATTTTTATCCACATCCATTAAATTGTGGAACTTCACAAAGAAAAGATAAAAGCACTTTTCAGAAAGTTTTTATTTTCAATTATAAATGTTCCCACCAATGCAGTTATCAAAAAAGACAAAGAAATTCGACCTCACATATAGCCAGAGAAAATTTCTTACGCCATAAAGTTCTACTACACTTTCTGAATTTTACTATCATCTGAGGCATGATGTGTCTTATGGCAATGAGCATCCATAACAGAAAAGTGTTAATGCTTTGATTCACATTTTCAGTTTAATTAAAATTCTTCCTTGTCTTCAGACGGTTTTCCTTTATATCTGAAGTTAAATCCTTTTGTATCCTCTGCCTGTGGGCCCAAAGTGATTTATGTAGCTGCACTGGTAGACAGTTCAAAAACATGCTTAGAATCGTTTTTTCAACTTTTGCTATTTTGATTTAAATACATTCTTCCAACATCAAGAGCAATAACTTCCTGAGGCCTATGGGAAAATTGTACAAATCTTCTTTCTAGTTTCCTCAGTAATTGTGCCAGTACCAGAATAAAATGCATAGTATAACGACTGCATTAAATGGGCATATCTAAGCTTTCACAGAACCATTATAACTAGAAATGACATCAAACAAAGCTGAAAAGCATACATTGTGAAACACATTCTTCATAGAAATGGGAGTTCAGGCTTATAAAAACTTTCTGAAACTCTTGCACTTAAGTTCAACTGAAATGAGGATATGAATATAAAATATTTTAGTTTATAATTTTTAGTCAATTATGTTGGTAATAGAGACAATTGCAAAAATATCTGCAATTACAAGGCAAAAATGTTGAATGGATAACAAGAGAATAGAATTAAATAGTATTATCTTCATAATTCTATGTGCAAAGGAGATGTTTATCTTATCAAAGTCATTAACTTTGGAATCAAGTATTTCTCTGTGTTCAAAAAATTAACATTAAAAATTGTCAAAACATTGATTTAAATTGTTTAATGTTAAATATCTTATGTGTTAATTTTACCTACTATAAAATCTAAAACTTTTTTATTAAAAATGTATTTCTCAGTGGTAAAAAATGTTGTAATTATAGGCTCTTCAACATACACACACACACAAACACACATAAATATTCCTAAAGAAACACTCTCTAAATTATATAGTAAGACTCCAGTGTCAAGTCCTATATTTATTCATTGAATGCATACAAGATTTTCAATGTGCCAAGCTTCCTTGTAAGCAACTTATAAATACTAACTGATTAAAAACTCATAACCATCTTGTATGTTATACAGTATTAAGGTGAGAATTTTACATATGAGAAAGACGATGCACAAAGGGTTAAATAACTTGCGCTAGGTAGGAAGTATTGGAGCCAGATTGTGAAAAGGGGCTGAGAAGGGAGGCAAATCTTAAACTAGCTGAGTCCATGTAGTTTCTTTTAGCAGCAGCTGTCATCCACTACTAAAAAGAATGCAAATTAAGGGTCACAATTCTCTACGTACTATCCACAGTTATCTATTTTGGATAATTAGACATTATCATCAAAGTTCCTAATAATCACTGCTTTGTTTTTCCTTCCTCCCCTTTCCCATCACCAGCTTCTTTCTTTTCTCTTTTATTTTGTTTCAATATTGAGTGAGCACCAGACATTTAACAAGACTTGAAGGATAAAAAACACAAGTCCTCACAATGTTTAAAACAGATAAGATGCACAGATCGGTATATAGATCAATATGAGCTGTACATAGGTGCTCACATCATATCAAGGAGCACATAGGATAGAAAACCTTACCCAGTATGGATGTAGGACCTTACTAGTGTTCTTCAAAGTGACAGCTAAACTGGGGTTAGGAAAAAGTGTTGGTAAGTTGATGCCACAGGGGTGGATAGAAAAGAGCAAATTATTAAATAAAATGAAGGAATATGAACAGTTCTGGGAACTACAAATTATGTGGTATAAAACCAGAAAGTTAAGCAGGAATTAGAAAATTAAGAGACAAATTAAGACAGTATTATTTTATGCCTAACATTACCACAAGACTGAAGGATTTGAATTATGGAAATATCTAAACTCTGCGTGGTAAAAAATATCATTTTATAAAATATACCAGGTGTTTTCTTGTTGAGCTGTTTGAATTATTTGTAGACTCTGGATATCAGTCCTTTGTCAGATGCATAGTTTGCAAATATTTTTTCCCATTCTGTAGGTTGTCTGTTTACTCTGTTGATTGTTGCTTTTACTGTGCTTTTTAGTTTAATTAAATCCAATTTTTCTATTTTTGTTTTTGTTGCATTTGTTTCTGAGCACTTGGTCATAAATTATTTGCTTAGGTCAATGTCCAGAAGAGATTTTCCTGGGTTTCCTTCAAGGATTTTTATAGTTTCAGGTCTTATGTGTAAGTCTTTAATCCACCTTGTTAATTTTTGTATAAGGTGAGAGATAGGGTCCAGTTTCATTCTTCTGCATAAGGCTATCCAGTTTTTCCAGCACCATTTATTGAATAGGGTGTCCTTTCTCCAGTGTATACTTTTACTGACTTTGTCAAAGATTAGTTGGCTGTTGGTATGTGACTTTTTCTAGGTTCTCTATTCTGTTCCATCCATCTGTGTGTCTATTATACCAATACCATCCTGTTTTGACTACCATATCCTTTTAGTGTAATTTGAAGTCAGGTAGTGTGATACTTGCAGCTTTTTACTTTTTGCTTAGGATTGCTTTGGCTATTTGGGCTCTTTTTTGGTTCAACATAAATTTTAGCATTGCTGTTTTCTAATTCTGTAAAAAATGACATTGATAACATAATTGGGATTGTTGAATCTGTAGATTTCTTTGGGCAGTATAATCATTTTAATGATACTGATTCTTTCATGAGAAAGGTATTTTTCCATTTTTTTGTGTTAGGTACAATATCTTTCATAAGCATTTTGTAGTTTTTTCTTGTAGAGATCTTCACCACTTGATTAAATGTATTCCTAGGTATTTTATATTTTTGTAGCTAATATAAATGGGATTGAGTTCTGCTTTGGTTCTTACTTTGATCAATATTGGTGTATAGAAATGCTAGTAATTTTTTCGCCGGGCGCGGTGGCTCACGCCTGTAATCTGAGCACTTTGGGAGGCCGACGCAGGTGGATCAAGAGGTCAGGAGATTGAGATCATCCTAGCTAACACGGTGAAACTCCGTCTCTACTAAACATACAAAAAATTAGCCGGGCGTCCTGGCGAGCGCCTGTGGTTCCAGCTACTCCGGAGGCTGAAGCAGGAGAATGGCATGAACCTCGGAGGCGGAGCTTGCAGTGAGCCGAGATCGCACCGCTGCACTCCAGCCTGGGTGACACAGCAAGACTCCATCTCAAAAGAAAAAAAAAAAAGAAATGCCAGCAATTTTTTTGCATTTTTATTTAGTATCCTGAAACTTTGCGAAAGTCTTTTATCAATTCTAGTAGTCTTTTGAGGGAAGCCTTTAAGGTTTTCTTAATATAAGACAATTTGACTTCCTATTTTTCAATTTGGATGCCATTTATTTATTTCTCTTGCCTGATTGTTTTAGTTAGGATTACCAGAACTGTGTAGAATAGGAGTGATGAAAGCAGGCTTCCTTGTCTTGTTCCAGTTCTTAGGAGGAATGGTTTTAATTTCATCCTGTGGATGTGTAATATATGGCTTGTATTATTTTCAGGTATGTTCCTTTGATGCCTTGTTTGTTGAGGGTTTTTATCATGAAGGGGTGGTGAATTGTATTGAATGCTTTTTTCTGCATATATTGAAATAACTATATGGTTTGTAATCCTCCTTATGTGGTGAATCACATTTATTGATTTGTGTATGTTGAACCATCCTTGCATCCCTGGAATAAAACCCACTTAATTGTGGTGTCTTATATGTTTAATATGCTATTGAATTGGATTTGTTAGTATTTGTAGAGGATTTTTGCATCTATATTCATCAGATACATGGACCTGCAGCTTTATTTTTTGTTGTTGCATTATTATGTGTCTTTGAAAACAGAGTGATACTGACTTTGTAGAATGAGTTAGGAGAGAAGGATTGTCTTCTTGATTTTTTGGAACCGTTTCAATGGGATTGGTAACAATTCTTCTTTGTATGTCCAGCAGAATTCAGTTCTAAATTTGTCCATTCCTGCATATTTTTTTGGAGAGATTTTTTTATGACAGATTAAATTTCAGTTATTAATCTGTTCCTGATTTTTATTTCCTCCTGGTCCAACATTGGGAGGTTGTACCTTTCCAGGAATGTATCCATTTCCTCCAGGTTTTCTAGTTTTTGTACATCGAGATGCATATAGTAGCATTCTCTGTATTTCCGTGATATCAGTTGTAATGTCACCTTTATCAATTCTGATTGCTTATTTGAAACTTCTCAGTTTTTTCTTGGCTAACGTAGCTGGTAGTCTATCAATTTTATTTATCTTTTCAAAGAAACAATTTCTCATTTTGTTGATCTTTTATATATCTTTTTGGTCACAATTCCATTTAGTTCTGTATTGATATTTGTAATTTTTCTTTCTTCTGCTACCTTTGGATTTGGTTTCTTTTGCTTTTCTAGTTCCTTAAGGTACAATGTTAAGTTTTTAATTTGAGGTCTTTCTTTTTTTTTTTTTTTTTCTTCATGTGGTCACTCAGGCTGGAGTGCAGTGGCACGATTTAGGCACACTGCCACCTCTGCCTTCCAGGTTCCAGCAATTCTCGTGCCTCAGCTCCCCAAGTACCTGGGACTACCAGTATGCACTACCATGCATGGCTAATTTTTGCATTTATAGTAGAGATGGGTTTTCAACATGTTGGCCAGGCTGCTCTCGAACTCCTGACCTCAAGTGATCTGCCTGCCCCAGCCTCCCAAAGTGCTGGGATTACAGACAAGAGCTGTACCTGCCCTGATATTTCTATCTTTTTAATGTAGTCATTTATTGGTATAAGCCTCCCTCTCAGCACTACTTTTGCTGTATCCCAGAAGTTTTGGTATGCTGTGCCTATATTTTCATTCTTTTAAAAAAAACTTTTAAATTTCTATCATAATTTAATCATTTATCCAAAGATCATTCAGAAGCAAGTTGTTTATTTGTACAGTTTTGAGAGCTTATCTTTGTATTGATTTCTAGTTTTATTCCACTGATGTCTGAGAAGACGCTTGATATTATTTCAATTTTTAAAAATTTACTGACTTGCCTTGTGACCTAGTATATGGTTAACCAGAATTATGTGAATTTCATTTGCTTCACATTGTCATCAATATCTGGCATCATCAGTCTTATTCATTCTAGCTATTCATATTGGTATGTAGTGTTATCCATTTGTGATTTTAGTTTTCATTTACCAAAACAAGATTAAACAGGTTTTTGTAAACTTGTGACTTTTTGGATATTCGCCTTTCTTAAAATAAATATTCAGTTTATTTGTCCATATTTTCTACTGAGTTGTGTCTTTTGTACTGGTTTGCTGGATTGCTGTATTTATTGACATATATTTTGGATACAAGATATTTTGGCCAACATGCACTACAGATATCTTTTCCACTTTTTGTTTGCTCGTTTATTTCTGGAGAAAGACTCTCGCTGTGCCACCCAGGTTGTAATGCAGTGGCATGATCTTGGCTCAGTGCAATCTCCACCTCCCAGGTTCAAGCAATTCTTGGGCCTCAGCCTCCTGAGTAGCTGGGATTACAGGTTCACCCAACCACACCCAGCTAATTTTTGTATTTTCAGTAGAAACAGGGTTTTGCTATGTTGCCCAGGCTGTTCTTAAACTCTGAAGCACAAGTGATCTGCCCACCTCGGCCTGCCAAAGTGCTCAGATTACAAGTCTGAGCAACCATGCCTGGCCATCTTTTCCCACTTTCTTAATTTTGTTCTTTCCACTTTCTTAATAATGCCTACTGATGTAAAGAAAACCTTAATTTAATATGACTGAATTCATAATCATTTTCTTGATTTTTAGTGTTTTGTTTTGTTTTAGGAATTATTCTCAACCAAACTGAATGATGATATTATCATGTCTTATGTTCCAGAAGCATTTTGCTTTGCCTTTTTAACTTAGATTTACAAAATTTGTGGAATTGACTTTTGTTTATGGTGTGAGGTGAGGGATCAAGTTTCACTTTGTCCAAATGAAGTTTGAACTGATCTACAACGATTTACTAAAAATAGCATCTTATTACTTTTGCATTGCTATTTTGGTAATAATTGAGTCTTCCCATTGACTTCTGACTTCCATTGTTTATTTAAAAACCAAGTATAGAAACTATGAACACCTCTATGCAAATAAACTAGAAAATCTAGAAGAAATGGATAAATTCCTGGACACATACATCCTCCCAACACTAAACCACGAAGAAGCTGAACCACTGAATAGAACAATAACAGCCTCTGAAACTGAGGCAATAATTAAGACCATACCAACTAAAAAAAGTCCAAGACCAGACAGATTCATAGCCGAATTCTACCAGAGGTACAAAGAGGAACTGGTACTCTTCCTTCTGAAACTATTCCAATCAACAGAAAAAGCGGGAATCATCCCTAACTCATTTTATGAGGCCAGCATCATACTGATACCAAACCCTGTCAGAGACACAACAAAAAAAGAGAATTTCAGACCAATATCCCTAATGAAAATTGATGCAAAAATTCTCAATAAAATCCTGGCAAACTGAATCCAGCAGCACATCAAAAACTTATCCACCATCATCAAGTGGGCTTCATCCCTTGGATGCAAGGCTGGTTCAACATATGCAAATCAATAAACATAATCCATCATATAAACAGAACCAAGAAAAAAACCACCTGATTATCTCAATAGATGCAGAAAAGGCCTTCGACAAAATTCTACAGCTCTTCATGCTAAAAACTGAAAAACTAGGTATTGATGGATGCATCTCAAAATTATAAGAGCTATTTATGATAAACCCACAGCCAATATCATAGTGAATGGGCAAAAATTGGAAGCATTCCCTTTGAGACCTGGCACAAGACAGGGATGCCCTCTCTCACCACTCCTATTCAACATAGTGTTGTAAGTTCTGGCCAGGACAATCAGGCAAGAGAAATAAATAAAGGGTATTCAATTAAGAAAACAGGAGGTCAAATTGTCCCTGTTTACAGATGACATGACTGTATATTTAGAAAACCCCATCTCCTCAGCCCAAAATCTCCTTAAGCTAATAAGCAACTTCAGCAAAGTCTCAAGATACAAAATCAATGTGCAAAAATCACAAGCATTCCTATACACCAAAAAAGACAAACAAAGAGCCAAATCATGAGTTAATTCCCATTCACAATTGCTTCGAAGAGAACAAAATACCTAGGAATCCAAATTACAAGGGATGTGAAGGACCTCTTCAAGGAGAACTACAACCCACAGCTCAATGAAATAAAAGAGCACACAAATGGAAGAACATTCCATGCTCATGGATAGGAAGAATCAATATCGTGAAAATGGCCATACTGCCCAAGGTAATTTATAGATTCAATGCCATCCCCATCAAGCTACCAATGATTTTCTTCACAGAATTGGAAACAACTACTTTAAAGTTCATATGGAACCGAAAAAGAGCCCGCGTTGCCAAGACAATCCTAAGCAAAAAGAACAAAGCTGGAGACATCATACTACCTGACTTCAAACTATACTACAAGGCTGCAGTAGCCAAAACAGCTTGGTACTCGTACCAAAACAGAGATATAGACCAATGGAACACAACAGAGCCCTCAGAAATAATACCACACATCTACAACTATCTGATCTTTGAAAAACCTGACAAAAGCAAGAAATGAGGAAAAGATTCCCTATTAATAAATGTTGCTGGGAAAACTGGCTAGCCATATGTAGAAAGCTGAAACTGGATCCCTTCCTTACACCTTATACAAAAATTAATTCAAGATGGATTAAAGACTTAAACGTTAGACCTCAAAACCATAAAAACCCTAGAAGAAAACCTAGGCAATACCATTCAGGACATAGGCAAGGGCAAGGACTTCATGACTAAAACACCAAAAGCAATGGCATCAAGAGCCAAAATTGACAAATGGGATCTAATTAAACTGAAGAGCTTCTGCACAACAAAAGAAAGTACCATCAGAGTGAACAGGAAACCTATAGAATGGGAGAAAATTTTTGCAATCTACCCATCTGACAAAGGGCTAATATCCAGAATCTACAAAGAACTTCAACAAATTTACAAGAAAAAATCAAAAACCCCATCAAAAAGTTCAAGGATATGAACAGACACTTCTCAAAAGAAGACATTCACACAGCCAACAGACACATGAAAAAAAGCTCATCATCACTCGCCATCAGAGAAATGCAAATCAAAACCACAACGAGATACCATCTCATACCAGTTTGAATGGCAATCATTAAAAAGTCAGGAAACAACATGTGCTGGAGAGGATGTGGAGAAATAGGAACACTTTTACACTGTTGGTGGGACTGTAAACTAGTCTAACCATTGTGGACAACAGTGTGGCGATTCCTCAAGGATCTCGAAGTAGAAATACCATTTGACCCAGCCATCCCATTACTGGGTATATACCTAAAGGATTATAAATCATGCTGCTATAAAGACACATGCACACGTATGGTTATTGTGGCACTATTCACAATAGCAAAGACTTGGAACCAACCCAAACGTCCATCAATGGTAGACTGGATTAAGAAACTGTGGCACATATACACCATGGAATACTATGCAGCCATGAAAATGGATGAGTTCATGTCCTTTGTAGGGATGTGGATGAAGCTCGAAACCATCATTCTGAGCAAGCTATCGCAAGGACAGAAAACCACACACATCATGTTCTCACTCATTGGTGGGAATTGAACAATGAGAACAGTTGGACACAGGGTGGGGAACACCACACACTGGGGCCTGTTGTGGGGTGGGGGGAGGGGGAAAGGATAGTATTAGGAGAATTACCTAATATAAATGACGAGTTAATGGGTGCAAGACAACATGACACATGTATACATATATAACAAACCTGCACGTTGTGCACGTGAAACCTAGAACTTAAAGTATAATAAAAAAAAAGAAAAAAATTTTAAAAAACAAACCAAGTACTACTCTAATTTTTATTACTTGAAAAATACATTTTTGTCTGCCTGACTTAAAAAGTGTCTCTTTATCTTTGATTTTACCAGTATCATTACAATGTGCCTGCATAGGTTTTTTTGCATTGTCATGATATAATTTTGTCTTTCATTACTATTGAAGAATTTTTAGTGATTATTTCTTCAAATGTTGTTTCCGTCTCTTTCTATCTCTACTCTGGTTAAGGATAAATGTATATTTGAGCACCTCATTGTATACTGTAGGTTTCTCACTTTCTTGGCTGTATTATTTACTGCTTTTTCTCTCTGTACTTCTTTCTGAATATTTTGTTTTGTCCTGAATTCTAGTTTATTAATGCTTGCCTCATTTGTTTCTCATTTTCCTGTTAAATACAACCATTTCATTTTAATGTATTATTTTAATTTTATTTCAAAATTTTGTTTTTATATAAATTGTCTATGCTGTGTTTTTTTATAATTTCTATTTTCTTGCTAAATACTTAATCTTCTTTTTGTGATGTTGAAAAATAGACACTTAGCAGTTGTAAAGTCTAGTAAAAAGTCCTAATATTTCAGGCCCCTGTAGGTCTGTTGTTAATTTTTATTGTTTTTTTGTTTTGTTTTGTTTTGTTTTGTTTTGTTTTTCTGGTTCTCTTGTATGTTGATATCTCTTTTCATGCACCTGGTTATTTTATATAGTATGCCAGAATCTCCATTTGAAAGTTAGTTAAAATATTCCAGTCATAGGATAATCCCATTTTTTTTTTTTTCCCAGAAGAGATTGCTTTTGGCTAGGAAGGGATACTAAAAATCTTAGGTCATCTTTTTTTTTTTTTTTTTTAATTTATTTTTTATTATTATTATACTTTAAGTTCTAGGGTACATGTGCATAACGTGTAGGTTTGTTACATATGTATACTTGTGCCATGTTGCTGTGCTGCACCCATCAACTCGTCAGCCCCCATCAACTCGTCATTTACATCAGGTATAACTCCCAATGCAATCCCTCCCCCTTCCCTCCTCCCCCCTCCCTATGATAGGCCCCAGTGTGTGATGTTCCCCTTCCCAAGTCCAAGTGATCTCATTGTTCAGTTCCCACCTATGAGTGAGAACATGCGGTGTTTGGTTTTCTGTTCTTGTGATAGTTTGCTAAGAATGATGGTTTCCAGCTGCATCCATGTCCCTACAAAGGACACAAACTCATCCTTTTTTATGGCTGCATAGTATTCCATGGTGTATATGTGCCACATTTTCTTAATCCAGTCTGTCACTTTGCTCAACATCAGAGTGGAGCTTCTAGTCATCTGAACTGAAAATTTGAAGAGTTTTCACATCAGCTTCCTACCTTTGCTTCCTTGTATGTTCTAATCTTCTGTCTTGATTACACTGGAACTGAGATACTTTCAAATTTGCTATGTAGGCCTTCAGGCTCCTCCTGTTTCTTCTTGTATTTGCTAACACCCCCAAGTGAAAAGTGTCCCCAGAAATCTAGTTAATTTTTCTGTGTTTTTCTCCCCTAACATTTTCATCAAATCTTTCTTCAATAGTTTATTGCATCCCCAAGGCTTTGATAACACATAAAGTAAATATTTTGAAATGTTTCTGCTTACCTAATAAGAAAAATCAACCTGACTTTCCACACCTGCCATTATTGGAAGTGACAAAACTCTAGATATTTGGGTCATTGTTATCATTTGTCTATTTTCATTGGTATGTTATATTTTTCATTGTGGAATACTAAATATAGACAACCCTCGTGGTGGATTCTTTCCCTGAAAATACTCTTATTTTTCTCTGTCAGATGGCCAGGTTGTGCATTTTCCAAATTTCTATGCCCTCTTTTCCTTTTAATTATAAGTTTCAACTTTGAGTCATTCCTTTGCTCTTTCATCTGAGCTCAGAATGTTAGAAGCAGCCAGGCCATATCTTGAAGAATACTGCTTATTTATTTATTTATTTTTTCCGTATTTCTTTCAGCATTTTGTTTGTAAACACTTAACCAGTCTGTAAGAAATTCCAGACTTTCCCTTGTCTCCCTGTCTTCTTCTGAGCCCTCCAAATTCTTCCAGTCTCTGTGTATTACCCAGTTCCAAAGCCATTTCCACAATTTAGGTATCTTTATAGCAACACCCTATTCCTTGTTATCAATTTTCTATATGAGTCTGATTTGCATTTCAATAAAGAAATGTCTGAGACTGGATAATTTTTAAAGAAAAAATGTTTATTTGGCTTATGGTTTTGCAGGTTGTACAAGCATAGCTCCAGCATCTAGCAAGCTTCTGGCAAGGCCTCAGGAAGCAAGAGAGACAGAGGGAAGTTGGTTCCAGAGTCTTTTTAACAACCAGCTTTTACATAAACATATTACCATGAAAAGGAGCACCAAGCCATTCATGAATGATCTACCCCTACGAATGAAACAACTCTTACCAGGCCCTGTTTTCAACATTAGGGATTACATTTCAACATGAGATCTGGAGAGGAGAAACATCCAAAGTATGTCACAGGTATGCCTCAGAAATGCTGCAGGTTCAGTTTTCAGCCACCACAATGAAGCAAATATTGCAATAAAACAAGTCACACCAATTTTTTGGCCTTCTAATACATTTAAAATTACATTTGTACTATACTATGGTCAAGTATGCAATAGCTTTATGTCTAAAAAATAATGTACATACTTTAAAAATATTTTATTGCTAAAAAATACTAGCAATCATCTGAGCCTTTAGTCATAGTCTTTTTGTTGGTAGAGGGTCTTGACTTGATGTTCATGGCTGCTGACTGATCAGGGTAGTGGTTGCTAAAAGTTGGGATGGCCATGGAAATTTCATAAACTAAGACAATATAGTTTGCCACATCAATTGACTATTTCAGAAAAACTTTCTCTGTAACATGTGATACTGTTTGATAGAATTTTACCCATAGTAGAACTTCTTTCAAAATTGGAGTAAATCCTTTCAAATCCTCCTGCTGCTTTATCAACTAAATTTACGAAATATTCTAAATCCTTTGTTGTTATTTCAATAATGTTCACAACATATTCATCATGAGTAGATTTCATTTCAAGAAACTACTTTTTATTCATTTGTAAGAAGTAATTTCTCATGCATTAAACTTTTAACATGAAATTACAGCAATTCAGTCACATATTTAATCTCCACTTCTAATTCTAATTCTCCTGCTATTTCTACCACATCTGTGATTACATCTTCCACTAAAGTTATGAACACTAACGTCATGAATCCTTCATTCATCAGTCATTCATGAGCATTGGAATCAACTTCTAAACTCCTGTTAATGTTGATATTCTGATCTCCTCCTATGAATCATGATTTTTTTTTTTTTTTTTTTTTGAGACTGAGTCTCACTCTGTTGCCCAGGCTGGAGTGCAGTGGCACAATCTCAGCTCATTGCAACCTCCACCTCTCAAGTACAAGCCACTGTCATGTCTCAGCCTCCCGAGTATCTAGAATTACAGGCATGCACCACCACACCTGGCTAATTTTGTGTGTGTTTTGAGCAGAAATGGTGTTTCACCATGTTGGCCAGGCTGGTCTCAAACTCCTGGGCTCAATCCATCCATCCACCTTGGCCTCCCAAAGTGCTGGGATTACGAGTGCACCACCATACCTGGCCAATCATGAGTGCTCTTAATAGCATTTAGAAAGGTGAATTATTTTCAGAATACTTTTCCAAGATCCATCAGAGGAATCACTAGGGCAGCTATAGCCTTACAAAATGTATTTCTTTAATAATAAGTCTTGAAAGTCAAAATTACTTTTTGATCCTTGAGTTGCAAAATTAAAATTATATAGGAGGCATGAAGATAGCATTAATCTTTTCATACATCTCCTTCAGAGCTCTTGGGTGTTCAAGCACATTGTCAATGAGTGGTAATATTTTCAAAACAGTAATAATTTTTTAAATATCTTTTTTTCTGAGCTTAATTCTCAACAGTGGGCTTAAAGTATTCAGTACATCATACTGTAAACAGATGTCTTTTAATCCAGGCTTTATTTTTCAGTTTACTGAGCAATAAAGAGAGTAGATTTAGCATAATTCTTAAAGATTCTTGAGATTTTTCAGAATGATACATGAGCATTGGCTTGAAGTTAAAGTCAACAGCTGCATTAACTCACCAAAACGAGAACCAGTCTGTCCTTTGAAGCTTTGAAGCTAAGCATTGACTTCTCTTCTCTAGCTGTGAAAGTTCCTGATGGCATCTTCTTCCTATAAAGGCTGTTTCATCTGCACTTAAAAATCCATTGTTTGGTGTAGTCATTTTCATCAGTGATCTCAGCTAGATCTTCTGGATAACTTTCTATTGCTCCTCAATCAGCACTTGCTGCTTCATCTTGCACTTTTATGTTGTGGAGAGGGCTTCTTTCCTTAGCCCCCAAGAACCATCCTCTGGTAGCTTCAAACTTTTCTTCTGCAGCTTCTCTACTTCTCTCAGCCTTTATGGAATTGAAGAGAGTTAGAGTCTTGCTCTATATTAGGTTTGGCTTAAGGGAATGTCATGACTGGTTTGATCTTCTAACCAGACCACTCAAACTTACTCCATATCAGCAGTAAGGCAGTTTCATTTTCTTATTATTTGTGTCTTCGTTGAAGTAACACTTTTAGTTTCCTTGTAGAACTTTTCCTTTGTATTCGCAATTTGGTAAGCTGTTTGGCACAACAGACCTAGCTTTATGCCTATCTCGGCTCTTGACATGCCTTCCTCACTAAGCTTAAACATTTCTACCTTTTGATTCAAAGTGAGACATGTGTAACTCTTCCTTTCACTAAAACACTTAGATGTCACTGTAGAGTGACTAATCGGTCTAATTTAAGTATTATTGTGTCTCAGGAGATAGGGAAGCCTGAGAAGAGGTAGAGAGACAGGGGAATGGCAGGTCATTGGAAAAGTCAGAACATACACAACATTTATCAATTCAGTTTGTTGTCTTATACGGGTGTAGTTCATGGCACCCTAAAACAATTACAATAGTAACATCAAAGATCACTGATCACAGATCACCATTAAAGACATCATAATGAACAGTCTGAAATATTTGCAAGAATTACCCACTGAGACAAAGAGATATGAAGTGAGCACACATTGGAAAACGGCCCCAACACATTTGCTTGACTCAGGATTGCCACAGACCTGCAATTTATTTAAAATTCAGTATCTTCTGGCCCTGGGCGCTTTGGCTCACGCCTGTAATCCCAAAACTTTGGGAGGCCGAGGCAGGCAGATACCCTGAGGTCAGGAGTTCAAAATGAGTCTGGCCAACATGGTAAAATCCTGTCTGTACAGAAATACAAAAAGTAGCTGGGCATGATGGTGGATGCCTATAATCTCAGCTACTCGGGAGGCTGAGACAGGAGAACCGCTTGAACCCAGGAGGCAGAGGTTGCAGTGAGCTGAGATTGCGCCATTGCACTCCAGCCTGGGCAATTGAATGAGACACTGTCTCAAAAAAAAGCAAAACAAAACAAAACAAAAAATGTTCAAAGCTCAATAAGATGAAGCACAGTAAAACAAGGTATGCCTGCATCTTTAAAACTAAATATGTCTCCTAAGTAAACTTATCTTCTCTAAAAAAAACAAACAAACAAAAAAAACAAAAAAAAAAACCTAATGGCAATCTTAATTAAAGAGTAATATGGACTCAGGGTCTCAGAATCATCACTTTCGTGTTTTTTTTTTTTTTGAGTCGGAGTCTCGCTTTGTCGCCCAGGCTGGAGCGCAGTGGCACAATCTCCGCTCACGGCAAGTTCCACCTTCCGTGTTCACGCCATTCCTCAGCCTCCTGAGTAGCTGGGACTACAGGCGCCCGCCACCACGCCCGGCTAATTTTTGTATATTTTTAGTAGAGACAGGGTTTCACCGTGTTAGCCAGGATGGTCTCCATCTCCTCACTTCGTAATCTGCTCGCCTCAGCCTCCCAAATGGGAATACAGGCATGAGCCACCACGCCTGGCCAGAATTATGACTTTCTTATGATCCATTTATTCTCTTCACTGTTACATTGTTTTTGATCTGCATACATTCAACACGTATTTTATTGAGTACCTAATATTAGCCACTCTACTCAAAATGATTTCTTGGAGATAGCTGGATTTCTATACTTAATTGGTAATTCAAAATCCATTGACAATACTAAATCCCTATAATACTTTCCTTGGTTCTTATCCTTTGACTTACCTACAGTTTTGCCTTTTGGATAACTTTTCATTTTAATGTACTGTAAGTGAATAATTACTTGTTCAACTTTCTTGTTTCCTTAATTTTGTTTCTCTTGCTGTGTTTCTAAAGTTTTGTGTTTGTTTTTAATATACATATACCTTTCTTTTTAGTTTTTCAGGCAAAATAATTATTAGTGGATTTTGGAAGAAGTCTTTGATTTTCTCCAAAATGCCCTGCAAAGTGTTGTTTTTCTATAATAATTATCAAGAAAACACCTGCATAGTACTTTGCATTTCTGCCTCTCTAGTAAGAGTCATTTGTTTATATTCACTATCTGTAATAAATAAGACTCCAACTCTTCTGTTGCAATGGGAAAAAATATATATATATTTTAGATTCCATTTTGGAGGTGGCAGTTACTTTCTGATTGGATTCTAAGCTGGAAATAAATTGTCCCATTTTCTAAATTACCTCTTCCCAGAAGGAGAAGGGAATGGTCTAAGGACTATTATTATTTAATCATTTTATGCACAGTATTTTGCAAAGCCGTAATTCCAGACATGGTTGATTTTTAGAAATTTTTAAAATTAAAAATTATATATGATGTTATCTAGACAGATTGAATCAGAATTCCTGAGGATAGAACCTAGAAACTTTTTGTAAGTTTGTTTAGTTTGGCTTTTAACCTCCTTTGATAACTGTGATAATCAGCCACTGATTTTCTGCAATAGATTATTTCTCTCAAATCAAATATTTTAGCTAAAAAACTTAACACTAGTTTTTACTTATCACTTATTGCATCCTGATATATCTCTATTTTAATTCATATGAGTACTAATTACCGTTTCCAGCCACCTAGGATTACAATACCAAGCCTAAGCATTTTTGTCTCTCTTGCCTTCGCTTCCTCAATTTCCACCCAGTCTCCAGGATATACTGATTTTATGCCCATCACATTTTTATCATATGCCTTCTCTTTACATTTTCAGTGTGACTATCCTAATTTAACATTTTTCTTGCGAAGACTTTTTTAAGAGCCTATTTTCCCTGACTTCAAGTTTAAGGCCATATAATCCATCCAATAACTTAATAACAAAACCACAGTTTGATCTTAGCATGACTTTTCTCATACTTTTTTTTTTTTTTATTTTTTAGACAAGGTCTTACTCTGTTGCCAGGGCTGGAGTGCAGTGGTGCAATCATAGCTCACTGAAGCCCCAAACTCCTGGGCTCAAGTGATCCTCCCACCTCAGCCTCCAGAGTAGCTAGAACTACAGGCATGCACCACCACACCTGGCTAATCAAACACTTTTAATAGCTCCTAAATTTCTACAATGCACGGTGGTTATTCATAGGATGGCATTCAAAACTTGCTATTATCTGGTGAAACAGTGTATCCTTTTTAGCTTTGTCTCTCTTCTTCCCCTTCATGTATTTCTCCTTAGTCTACCTATTTACCCAACATGTTCTGCACTTTTTAGCTTTTATGTATTTTTGTACGGCATCCCTTTCATCTGATTTGTCTTCCTCTGTCTTTATCTGTTCAAATATCATTTATGTTTTAAAGTAAAGTTTAAATGCCACTTTCTTCAAATCTTACTTGGTCTCACATGGTTACAGTGATCTAGTTGTCTTCACAAACTTATTACTTTATGTTACAGATATTTTGCATGGAGCTTTTCCATACTTACATTGCTTGTAAGCTCACCAAAAGTCGAAACTGTAAATTATTCAGCTTTCTGTGCTTCTGAATGCCGGGCATATTGCCTTGCCCACGATGAAGGCACAATAATTTATGGAATAAATTGGTGGGTCTATGAATAAATGGTTAGACTGAGAATCATAAAACAATAGCAATAAGACTATCCAGGCATCAGTAAAATTTGCTTACAAGATTCTAATGGGAGAAATTGAGAATAGGAGAGCAACAAACACATTAATATCATCTAAGAATTATTTCACTCAGATGAGATGAATAAGTGATTATGTTTGCCTGCGTTTCTGCTTCAGTTGTCTTAAGGGCATAACCTCATAATGCACATACACTGACAGAATAAATAGAAAGCTCTTTTTAGTGATTATTTAAAATTAATTTATTTCAATCGCAATACTTAGGTGAATGAATTCAAATGTAAAAGATTGTATAGGAATGGGCATGATATATTGTTTTTGTTTTTAAATCAGTCTCATCTGGAAAAGAATAACTATTTTTAAAATTTGGAAACTAATCTTTATATATTTGTTGAATAATTTCTGAAAGCAAGTTGCCTAATACGTTTGTGGCTGTCTCAGGAAAAAAAAAAAAAAAAAAAAAAAAAAAAAAAAAGGCACTTAAATCTATACTCATTATCTAGACCACTAGGAATTTTCTCTTTAAGAGAGTTTTTTTTACTGAAGAAAAATGCTCCCAGGAAGTCATTTGAATTATTTGCCTCTTGCGGTGTTTGTTTTCAACTAAAATTAAGTTATGCCTTTGGCCTTTAAGTCATAACATACATATCTTGTTCAAATACAAAATGTGGGGCCCATGTATTTTCAAAACATCAATAGTTTGTGTTTAAAGTAGCTGGGCTGAGAATTTGGCAAAATTTGAAAATTTAATATTTCTGTTTCCAATAAAGAATAACAATTTCTATGAGATTATCCTCAGATAATATGGCATCTCTTTAACAATTTAACTTATTTCTTCAGTATATGACTTTAAAAATATTTTCAAATGTTAACTTGAATGAATGAATAACCTCTAACGGTGTTCATAGAATTTATGTTCAGGTGATGACTAAATGAGCAACTGATTAAAATTGCAGAAATTTTATTCAATGTTCTTTCCATCCTCCTCATGCTCCTCTTCATGTCGAGGCTCCTTGCACTTTATGTATGCTGACTTTCATTTGCCCTTAGGTAGGTAGAAACTGCTAATGGACTACGTGCAATCTCTTTTGATGATTGTTGTTTCTTCCCATAGTATTATTAGTCTGTTTATATATTTGGTTTTGGAAATATTATAATGGCCCTTAAAAAACATCTATTGATTTCTGTGAAAGATCTGGCCTCTTTATCATACTAAAGTTAGTTTCTTTCATGAAAAAAAATTAAGTCACTGTATGGTACTTCTTTTACCTCCATTTAAAAATGTTCCTGAAACTATTAAAAAAAAGGGTGGCGGGGGGTTGGGGTATGTAACAAAGACATCAGTCCTTAGCAAAAAGTAGAGTGTTGTGATTTAATTTGTATTTATTTCTGGCAATTTACCTGTAGCTATGTATATGCCTAGCGTGACCCACATGATTATACAGAGTGATAGTTTCATGTGCCTAAAAACAAGTAAAAACTGAAACTGGAAAAAATTGATAATTTTACTCCACTGAAAGTGAAAAAATAGATACTTTTATTAATTTTCTGTAGGAGGGAAGTTAACCCAAATTCTTTTATTGATGTGAAACAAAAGTTGCCTTGAAATGGATTAAACATTGTAAACGGAGATATGGGATTATGTAGCTACAGTCTAAGGTAAACATGGCTTTAAGCAGGGATGAATCCAGGGACATGGAGGATGTTATTAGGACTCCAGCTCCTTCCATTCTTCTCTTTCCTGTGATTAGGGCTATTTCAAAAAAGTCGTTGCAGCTCTATGCTCACATCCTCCTTATGACTTGTGATCCTAGAGAAGATAGTGGGTATTTTCTGGTAGCACCAGTAATGCAATGACAACTGTGACTGAGTCAGCCAACGCTCCAAGGTCTCCTGTAGCAATGTGGATGATGTGATTGACAGATTTATCAAGTGAGGAAGGGGTGGTTCTCAAAATAATATCATGCAGGTATGGCCATAAGCACCTAATATTCACTGTAGTTAGGTGTCGATCAGAAACTCTAAAGGGTGCATTGATAAACATCTGAGAAAACAGTCACCAAAAATGGACCATCTGGTAAAACACTACTCTACAACATAACAAAAAGATGTATTGGAAAGAAGAATAAATATATAAGAATCAGATTTTGCCAGTAAGTGTTAAAATGCTTTCTTCTCTAAGACAGAACATCCACTTTCCTTGCAAAATAAGTCTTTTTGACCAGGATATCATTTATATTCTTTTCTCTCAACATTATCTTTGAGAAATAATGGACTTCATATATATATATACACACACATACATATATATATAATGTATATATATACACATTATCTTTGAGAAATAATGGACTTCATATATATATATATATATATATATATATATACTTCTGCATCCATAGTAACATCTAAGGGGAGGGGCTAAATATGTTTCTTCCATTTAGCTTTTTTTTTTCTTTTTTATTCAACTAATCTATCACGAATGCGTTTTGCTCCTATATTTTAAATATGTCTTGAATACATTAGCATCATCCTACCTGTCACCACTTTAATTTAGGCTCTCAACATAGGGTGCTACTGAAAATATCTCTAGAGTAGTTTCAGTGCCTATATTCTTTTTGTTGTTTCTTTCACATGGTCACAAGGATGGCAGTACTAAACAGTATATCAAGTTAATGGCCTTCTTTAAGTCTGTAGATATGTAGATGGCTCCCATCAACTACACTCATGATATGGCACAGCCTCAGTTGTAATAACTTCTCTGACCTCTTCTCATCATGCTCTGACAATGTAGAAGTACTTGTACTTCCCTTATTATGTTATGGTATTAGGTAACTTCATGTATTGACTAATAGAATACAAAGTTCCAAACTTTTCCTTCTGCTCTACTTTTCTATACACATTTCTATTATCACATTTACACAGGGTACTTTATCTATTTACATGCCTCGCTCTCATTTCTCACATTAGACTCTGTTTTTTTAAAAGCCTAATCTGCGACCTTACTACTCAAAGTGGTGTTCCACACCAGGAATATTAAGATCACCTAGCATCTATTTAAAAACGAAGAATTTTGTGTGTTCCACAAGGCCTGATGAATCAGAATAAGAATTTTAACAAAACCTTTAGGTGATTCAAGTACAGTTTAAATTTTGAAGAGCACTGATGTATGAAATATTCTTTTTACTTTAATACCATGTGTCTATAAAATAGGCTTTTATATCTAGTATACAGTACATGATTTACACATTTTGCATTTAATTGAGTTGAAAACAATTTATTCACATCATAATTTTTTTGACCCTCAAGTTAAAATAATTGTACTGGTTTTTTTTTTTAGAAATATACCAGAGTCTTGCCTCCTGAGAAGATAAAGATCCTATAATAATGCTATATTCCCAGACTACATATTTAATGCTAGGCTGTTTCTCTTCCTTCAAACTTCAGAAAATGTCTTCCTGTTTCCTCTAAGCTCACCAGTGTAGTCATGAAAAGAGAAAATTGTGGTAAGTAAAATTTATTAGTGAAAGTTTAAGCTGAAGGGCAGACCATTGAAATGGATTGACTGCATTATTGGCCTTCAATTTTACAGCATTTGGTCAGACCCTTCCACACTGACCGTGGGTTTGGGTACATTATTGCTTTAGCTAGCAGAATAGACACACATTTGATGGGGGCAGAGGCTTATACATTTCTATTTCGTCTCTCTTGCCCTTTATCTACGTTATTAGAATTATGAGCAGAGCCCAGTAGGCCCATGTGTAGCAATGAAAGCCCAGACACTATAGAAGGCTTGGCCAAGATCAGCTAAAAGCCAACTTTCAGCTGAGGAGCACCTGACTATAGACATGTACATGAGCCCAATCCATCCCTGCTAAAGTCAGCAGCATTATCAAACCAACACATTCAACCATGATCAAAATGACTTAATTTTAGGCTGGGTGCAATGGCTCACACCTGTAATACCAGCACTTTGGGAGGATGAGGTGGGTGGATCCCTTGAACCAAGGATTTTGAGACCAGCCTGGGCAACATGGAAGAACCTCATCTCTACAAAAAAAAAAAAAAAAAAATTTAAAAATCAGCTGGGCTTGTGGCAAGCACCTGTAGTCTCAGCTACTCTTAAGGCTGAGGTGGGAGAATCTCTTGAACCTGGTAGCTGGAAGTTGCAGTGAGCTGAGATTGTGCTACTGCACTCCAGCCTGCTCAACAGAGTGAGACCCTGTCTCAAAAAAATAAATAAAAATAAAAATAAAAAAAGATTATGCAACATTACTGGGGCAACAGATAACAGCTACAGTAATGGAATGTAGTTCAAGTATCTCCTCAGTTTCAGGTGTGGTTCGTTCATAACTCAAATAATTTTTTAGAGTTCTTAAGCTTAAAAATGAATAAAAAGTGTTCTCTACACTAAAGTACCTTAATAATTATAAATATTAAGATAAAAACATTGTTTACAGATATAATAAAACCACTTTTAAAAGTCTTTGAATCTCTGTAGGAACCTGATTAAGCATTCTTTATTTTCTTTGAGTTGTACTATCCTTATCTCTGGGTTCAGAGGTTGAGATAAGATAGCTTACCTAAATATTAGGTAAGGGTTACTGAAGAGAATATGTATTTCAACATGTATATACAACATAGATATAGTAGGAAATTTATTAAAATGCAAACAATGGAGTTATATAAATAGATAATTCTAAGGAAGGACAGAAAGATGTTTTGCAATGTAAATTTATCTCTTATTAGGTTATTATAATTCTTAATTAGGAAGGCTATTCTTTAGATTATACATTTGCTAATTAATTCTGTCTTTTGAAAGATTCAATCATTTTTATTACAAAAAAATTAAGAGTTTGAAAAATCTAGTAATCGTGCTTGTGTCATAATGACATCTAGGCGACCAATAGCTGAGGTATTTACACATGGATGAGGAAACAATGAAAGTTACTTTTCATAACATTATAGATTAGTTCAATCAAAATATTTCAATCTCCCACTGGCCAAGGTCGGGATATGGGGTGGTAAAGTGGAGAAAGTAGCAGCTGAGAGTTGTCAGCCAACACTCACAGCAGCCATGGAAGGGGTTCATTGCTGGGAAAGGAGATCCAGACAGATTGAGAGGTGGGGTCTCAATTTTCCTGAGTATCAGAAATCTGCTTTTATTATTCCTGCGTATTTTTCCACTTATTCTGCTTTTATGCATTCAAGTCTTCCTTGCTGTGGTGCTTCAGCTGCTTGTGACTCTTTTTCCCCAGATATAAACCAAAATATCATTGTTTGTTGTCCAGTCTACATAAGTGGAATGCCAGTTGAATGCCATAAGAATGAACTAAATGAGTCACTTAGTGACTTTTAAGTAAATTCTATCACAATGCTTAAGAACAGTTGGTGGAGCCGGGTGTGGTGGCTCATGCCAGTAATCCCAGCACTTTGGGATGCCGAGGCGGACAGATCACGAGGTCAGGAGATCAAGACCATCTTGGCTAACAGAGTGAAACCCTGTCTCTACTAACATTTCAAAAATATTAGCTGCACATGGTGGCAGACGCCTATAGTCCCAGCTACTTTGGGAGGCCGAGGCAGGAGGATCTCTGGAGTCTGGGAGGCAGAAGTTGCAGTGAGACGAGATCACGCCACTGCACTCCAGCATGGGTGACAGAGCAAAACTCCATCTCAAAAAAAAAAAAAAAAAAAAAAAAAAAAAAAAAAAATTGGTAATGTTTTCTATCAGTCCTCAGGTTATTCCATAGTATATGCTATATGTTGTATGCATCTGTTAGTTTCAGCTCTGCCTGAGTCTACTGTTTACTCCAAATTTTTCCAAAATTCAATTACAGCAACTGTATCCTTAATCAGCAAGTGGACTTACATTTTTTTGTTTTTAATAATGAAAGTAAATTTTATTAATGTGGTTTATAGATTTTTAATTATAGAACTACAAAATATGTTTTATTTGTCTTCTAGATATTGTAACTGCCACTTTTGTAAAATAAAAATAATTGCGCTTTGTGTTTTAATGCTTTTTCTAGTGCATCCATGACCCTTCAAAAAAGAAACATGAAAGTACTTTTTATGCTGTTTCTTTTCTCTATATCCCTATAAACTCAAATTTCCACGCTGCAAGAAGCTCGCTAATATTTTGAAGGAAAAATGTGTAGTGGGGTGTCTTAAGTGTAAGAGAGTAGAAGTCTCAATATTACATTAAGCAAAATCTAGAAGAAATCTAGTACTTATGAAAAGACAATGATACAAAAACAAAATGTCACTTATTATAATTTTATGAAGTGATTACTTATAGATTAACCCATCTTCAATACAAATCATAGACGCATACCATTAAAAAGATACACAATTATATCAAATTCAGTATTTCACAAATGCTGTTTTTTCTCAATGCAGTGGAAGACTTATGCTGTCCAGTTTCAATTTTGAGAAAATATCTAAAAGAATCAATATTTTATCTGCTATTTTTAGGAATGTAATCCTATTTATTATTTTAATGTTTTTGTGTAGTGTTCAGACATCCCTAATATTCTGCCTACTTTAATAGTTGAGGAAAACCAATAAATTTATTAACCTATCTACAGAAGTCACACAAAGTTGTAAGGAAGACGAAGTATTCTAAGAGCAGAAAGTGACAGAATTTTCAGATAATCGCTCTGCTTCTATTTAAGAATTTACCTACTTCATTACAGATTAGAAAATGCTATATCAGCCAGGTGAGTTGGATTGTATAATTATCTTCTGATAGCAAGAAAACTAACAATCTGGAGAAATTAAGAACAAATGCCAACCACCCAACAAAACAAAACACAAACAAAAGTTAAAATACCAAAAAAGTTTAAATATTAGAGTTTACTTCCCAGTGTCGTTCTTATTCATACTATCAATTTTCATGTACAAATTGAGCTATTTTTATGTGTAGCCTACATAATATGCTGATAATATAAACCAGTTTCGAGCAGCACTGTTTCATCCCTGTTCCATAATGAAAAAAAGATAAATTGTATGTGACTCCTATTCTTTCCTTTAAATGTTTATGCAACTATTGAAACCATATAAGAAATTTTGTAGTATATTGGTAATTTGGGTTCCAAGTCAATAGCATATAGTTAAATGCAGAAAATATTAACAAAATTGTTTGTCATTAATAAGAATCTACTGACAGAAATCAACAGGGTAAATCTACAAAATAAAATGTTATCTTTTGATAGAAATTAAACAAGTTTGACTCCCTCAAGTAGGGCTTTTTTTAAAAGGAAATGGCAAATGCAATTGTATGCTGAGAAAATATCAAGACCCAAAATAATGTTTTCAGACTTAAAACAAAATCTTTACAGAACTTTCTTCATGATAAGATGAACAGAATATAAAGTCTCATGGGACCTTTTGAGTCATAAGAAGCATCTTAAGAGCAGAAAAAGTTATTTTCATGTCACTATTTTTTGGTAAATTACATAATGTATATATATTAGTGATCAAAATTGCTATGCATGTCTCAGGAATACAAATAACTTATACAAATAAATCCCAATACTTGATTAGGTCAAAATGAAAGGTGAAAAATATTGTCTTATATCTTCAAGATAACAATTAAGGGACTCATGGAACCAAGAGGGGAAAAAAGCTTTTTAAAGCCAGCCATAGAAGTTTCTCTGCCAAGAATTCCCTATTATCCAAGCTTGGAGTCATGAGTTAGAGTAATTGTGCCAGTAGAGACAGATACAGAAGATAAATTGTAGTCCAATATTTCTATTCCAAGAAATATCCAGAGCAGAAATCAAAAACATCTCAAGAGGTTTAAAGAACACTTTCAAAAGTTTTTCAGCAGAGCATCTGGTATCATTAAGTGGTCAGAGATGTTTCAAGCTGGATGGTTCCTACAACTTTACTGTTGGGTTCACCTGCTTCAGGATGGATGGAATCTCTGTCCTTAATGCTTCTTGTCTAAAATATGTAAGGAAGTATTCTGGCAATTCCAGTCAAAATCATAGGGCTTCGAACAGATATATACAAAAACACTTCACCAGTTTGTCAAACATCATTCTGCCCTCATCCTTCATAAAGCAAAATGTTCCAGTTATTAAATTCCTTTATTTAAGAAGTCTTCATTCTCTGGTGTTTACATCTTCCCAAAGAAGAAAGTCAACTTAAGAATTAATATTTCTGGCAGGGCACAGTGGCTCAGGCCTGTAATCCCAGCACTTGGGGAGGCCGAGGCGGGCAGATCACGAGGTCAGGAGATTGAGATCATCCTGGCTAACACAGTGAAACCCTATCTCTACTAAAATACAAAAAAATTAGCCAGGCGTGGTGGCAGGCACCTGTAGTCCCAGCTACTCAGGAGGCTGAGGCAGGAGAACAGCGTGAACCCGGAAGGTGGAGCTTGCAGTGAGCCGAGATAGCGCCACTGCACTCCAGCCTAGGCGAGAGCTAGACTGTCTCAAATAATAATAATAATTAATACTTCTTAATTGACTAAACTGCTTTATTGCAGGATTATGCCAATTAGCCCATTCCGTATCAGTTAGGTAGATTTAGAAGCTGAAATGTAAAGTTGACACCTGTGATAAGTAGAGTAATAGCCACTATATATCTGACCTAGAATTACCAAGCATAAGTTTATAAGGCATACCTTTATGCATCATTAAAAACACAGAATAATGCTGAGTTGGAAATAATTTCATAGTTAACAGAGATAGATGGATGTCAAAATAGAGACTGTTTATTCTAGCAATTAAGAGCTCTTGTGTTGTGTCACAGAGTACTGGTTTTACACCCATTTGCATAGTTAGTATTAACCATGAGACCTTGAACAACATAGTATCTCTAAGCCTTACATTCTTCATATTTAAAATTAACATTAACAACTGAGACTGCCTCATAGAATTACTGAGAATGTTAAATAAATTCCTGTAATTTAACATTTGACACAATGCCTGGTGTCTTAGAGTTTCACACAAAAATAAAAATATGCTTGATATTATATTTTGTCATTTAGTGAGTGACTACCATAATCTAGACAATGTATTTTGTAATTTGTTGAATTATTTCAAATCATTACAACAACACAGAAGGTTTATATCATTAGCTCAGTGATACAGATGGTGAACTTCAGGCTCAGAAAGTGTTTTATTGCTCAAAGTTACATGGTTAATAAATAGTTGCAGAGAAACAGAACTTTCATCTAATTATTTTTTGTCACACAGATAAAATTGGAAACAAGGTTTTCTAATAGTAAATTATACCTCAATTATAAGTGAACTTAATTGTGCGTGACCTTTATAGGTCTTATTGGAACAGGTACCTAGTTGTGGATCTGGTGCCTCCTAAAGTACCAAATCCTCTCACTTCCAAATATTACTCCTATTTGGAGTAATACTCCATGACATAATAACTATTGTGTCACAAAATGTAATTCCTCTAAATTAAACACTTGTTCCACAAATACATCTTTTTTAGAATACAAATATCAATAGAGACTGATAAGAATTATAAGGAATTAAGAATGACTCCTATTGTATGCTTATTATTATTTTTTAAAGATTTATTTTCTTGTTTTCTTCGTTTCCAGGGAAGATTAATAACAATGCAATAATACTGGGAGCATAAAATATTGGAGAAAGCAAAACTAACTTAGCTCACCAAAAAAAAATTTCTAGTTTTGTAATGATACTCAGTTTCTAACTTGTCTTTTAGAAGAACTTTATACTACTCAAAATCCCTATTGAAGCTCTCTTTCTTAAATATTCTTAATGTTAACATGGATTCACCCAGAAAAATCTTATATTTAACCTGTTGCAGTAGTATTGAAGTCAATCAATCCTATGTACCTCAATAAAACTTTCTATAACATTTTTTATAAAAGAAATGTGAAGGATATTTTTAAAGAATGTTCTGGAAAACACCAGAATTATCATCTCAAGTTGTCATAGCCCATAGTATCATTTTACCTATTATACTGCATGTTTAAATTTGTGTTGATAGAGGTAAAATCCAAGTCTCTCTCTTTTTTTTTTTTTTTTTGAGACGGAATCTCCCTCTATGACCCTAAAGTGCAGTGGCGCGATCTAGGCCCACTGCAAGCTCTGTCTCCTGGGTTCAGGCCATTCTCCTGCCTCAGCCTCCTGAGTAGCTGGGACTGCAGGCGCCCACCACCACCTGCAGCTAATATTTTTGTATTTTTAGTAGTGACGGGTTACACTGCGTTAGCCAGGATGGTCTCAATCTCTTGACCTCGTGATCTGCCCGCCTCGGCTTCCCAAATACTGGGATTACAGGCGTGAGTCACCACACCGGGCCAATCCAAGTCTTGAAACAAGGAATTCAGATATAGAAAAGAATTTTCTGAGAAGGTTATAGCAATAATGGCATAAGGCATGTTGTCAGTATGGTTACCAGATAATCAAAATATAAATTCAAAAGTGAGAGAGTCACAGTCAGATATTTTGATAAAACTTAGAAAAAAAAATTTCCTTATAAGATAATTGAAGATTTTTTACTTGAAGCTTATTACAATCATAATGGTTCTAATAAAAAAAGTTTGTAATCATACAGAGATAAAATTATACAAAAATAAATAAATCTGAAGGTTTATATCACTAAGAAATAGGAGCAGATTTTTAAAACTCCAGAATCTCAATAAGAGAATTATTTTGACTAGTTTAAGCATTCAAAGCTTAGCTGTTAAGGCATTCCTTTACTTTCTTATATCTTCTTATCACAAATGGAACAGGCAGAAATATCTACAGTTAAAACAATAAAACATCAATACAAGAGATTGAAGAGGACACAAAATTGGAACAATATCCCATTCCCATGGATTGGAAAAACCGATCATGTTAAAATAACCATACTACTCAAAATAACCCACAGATTTAATGTAATCTCTATCAAAATACCAGTGACGTTTTTCACCAATATAGAAAAAAAAACACTAAAATTTGTATACCACTACCAAAAAAATAAAAAAATAAAAACAAAAATAAAAACAAATAAAGCAATTCTGAACAAAGTAACAAAGCTGATGTCATCATACTATGTGACTTCAAAATACACTACCAAGCTATAGTAACCAAGTCAGCAAGATATTCGCTTAAAAGTAGACACACAGACAAATGGAACAGAAAGAATTAATCTAGAAATAAATCTCTGCATTTACAGTCAACTCATTTTCAACAAAGTTCCCAAGAACATACACTGGAGAATGGACAGTCTTTTCAATAAAGTGTGCTGGGGAAACTGGATATCCACATGCAACATAATAAAACTAGACTACTATCTCTCAATAGATACAAAAACCAAATCAAAACAGATTAAAGAGCTAAATGTAAGATCTGAAGCTATAAAACTTCTGGAATAACATTGCGGAAATGCTTGAAGACATTGGCCTGGGGAAAAAATTAGGGATTATGACCTCAAAAGCACAGGCAACAAAATCAAAACTAGACAAATGAGATTACATTAAGCTAAAAAACAACTTCTGCACAGAAAAGGAAAGTGTGCAGAGTGAAAGGATAACCTATAAAATGGGGCAAAATATTTTTAAATTATCCATCTGACACAGATTAATAGCCAGAATATAAAAGGAACTCAACTCAAAAGCAGATAATATAATAATAATAAACTGATTTTTTCTAACAATCTGGATAGATATTTCTCAAAAGGAGACATATGAATGACTTATGGGTATATGAAAAATGCTCAACATCAAAAATCATTAGGGAAATTAAAATTAAAATCACAATGAGAATCGCCTCAGAATCTGTTAGCATGGCTATGTAAAAAAGACTAAAGAGGCTGGGTGGGCATGGTGTCTCACGTCTGTAATCCCAGCGCTTTAGGAGGCTGAGGGGGGCGGATCACCTGAGGTCGGGAGTTTGAGACCAGCCTGGCTAACATGGTGAAACCCCATTTCTACTAAAAATACAAAAGATTAGTCAGACATGGAGGTGCGCACCTGTAATATCAGCTACTCAGAAGGCTGAGGCAGGGGAATCGTTTGAAATAGGGAGGCAGAGGTTGCAGTGAGCCGAGATCGTGCCATTGCACTCCAGCTTGGACAACAAGAGCGAAACTCCCTTTAGGAAAAAAAAAAAAAAGAGAGAGAGAACACTTTAACACTATTTATTGGAATGTCAATTAGTACAGCCATTATGGAAAACACTATGGAGGTTCCTCAAAAAACTAAAAATAGAATTACCATATGATCCAGCAATACCACTTCTGGTTTTTACCCAAATGATTTGAAATCAGTTTCTCAAAGAGATGTCTGTACTCCCAGTTCTTTCGAGCAGTATTCACAATAATCAGTAAATGGAATCTACTAGAGTGGATGTCAACAAATGAATGGATAAAGAAAATGCAATGTATGTGCACAATGGAATAGTATTCGGCTATAAAAATAAAAAAATAAAACTCATAGATCTGGCAAGATGGCCAAATAGGAACAGCTCTGGTCTGCATCTCCAAGCGAGACCAATGCAGAAGGCAAGTGATTTCTGCATTTCCAACTGAGGTACGCAGTTTATCCCACTGGGACTGGTTAGATAGTGTGTGCAGCCCATGGAGGGCAAGCAGAAGCAGGGTGGGGTGTCACCTCACCCAGGAAGTGCAAGGGGCCAGGGACCTCCCTCCCTTAGCCAAGGGAAGCCATGAGGGACTGTGCTATCTGTTTCAGATACTACACTTTTCCTACAGTTTTTGTAACCTGTAGACCAAGAGATTTCCTTGTGTGTTACACCCCCAGAGCCCTGGGTTTCAAGCACAAAACAGGGCAGACAAAGAAGACACAGAGCTGACTGCAGGAGATTTTTATTATTTTTTTTTCATACCCCAGTGGCACCTGAAACCCCAGCGAGACAGAATCATTCATTCCCCTGGAAAGGGGGCTGAAGCCAGGGAACCAAGTGACCTTGTTCAGTGAGTCCCACCCCCACGGAGCTCAGCAAGCTAAGATCCACTGGCTTGAAATTCTCGCTGCCAGCACAGCAGTCTGAAGTTGAAGCGGGACACTGGAGCTTGGTGTAGGGAGGGGTGTCCACCATTACTGAGGCTTAAGTAGGCAGTTTTTCCCTTACAGTGTAAACACAGCTGCTGGGAAGTTCAGACTGGGTGGAGCCCACCGCAGCATGGCAAAACTGCTGTAGTCAGGCTACCTCTCTATATTCTTCCCCTAGCATAGAGCTTGAGCTCTGCCAAGGGACGGACTGCCGCCTCAAGTGGCTCCATGATTCCAGTGCCTCCTGACTGGGAGATACCTCCCAACAGAGGCTGACAGACACCTCATACAGGAGAGCTCTAGCTAGCATCAGGCTGGTGCCCCTCTGGGATGAATCTTCCAGTGGAAGGAGCAGGCAGCAATCTTTGCTGTTTTGCAGCCTCCGCTGGTGATGCCCAGGCAAACAGAGTCTGGAGTGTACCTCCAGCAAACTCCTGCAGACCTGCAGAAGAGAGGCCTCACTGTTAGAAGGACAACTAACAAACAGAAAGCAATAACATCAACATCAACAAAAAGGATGCCCATGCAAAAACCCCATCCCGAGGTCATCAGCATCAAAGATCAAAAGTAGATAAATACATGAAAATGAGGAAAAAACAGTGCAGAAATGCTGAAAATTCCAAAAACCAGAATGCCTCTTCTCCTCCAAAGGATCATAACTCCTTGCCAGCAAGGGAACAAAACTGGACAGAGAATAAGTTTGATGAATTGACAGAAGAAGGTGGGTAATAACAAACTACTGAAGCCAAAGAGCATGTCCTAACCCAATGCAAGGAAGCTAAGACCTGATAAAAGGTTACAGGAACAGCTAACTAGAATAATCAGTTTAGAGAGAAACATAAATGACCTGATGGAGCTGAAAAACACAGCACAAGAACTTTGTGAAGTATACACAAGTATCAATAGCCGAATCATTCAAACGGAAGAAAGGATATCAGAGATTGAAGATCAACTTAATGAAATAAACCATGAAGGCAAGATTAGTCAGGGAAAAAAAGAAAAGGAACAAACAAAGCCTCCAAGAAATAAGGGACTATGTGAAAAGATCAAATCTACGATTGATTGGTGTTCTTGAAGTAATGGGGAGAATGAAATTGAGTTGGAAAACAGACTTCAGGATATTATCCAGGAGAACTTCCCCAATCTAGCAAGACAGGCCAACATTCAAATTCAGGAAATACCGAGAATACCACAAAGATACTCTTTGGGAAGAGCAACCCCAAGACACCTAATTGTCAGATTCACTATGGCTGAAAGAAGGAAAAAATATTAAGGGTAGTCAGAGAGACTGATCAGATTACCTACAAAGGGAAGTCCATCAGGCTAATAGTGGATCTCTCTGCAGAAACCCTATAAACCAGAAGATAGTGGGGGCCAATATTTAACATTCTTAAAGAAAAGAATCTTCAAACCAGAATTTCATATCCTGCCAAACTAACCTTTATAAGTGAAGGGGAAAGAAAATCCTTTACAGACAAGGAAATTCTGAGGGATGTTGTCACCACCAGGCCTGTCTTGCAAGAGCTCCTGAAGGAAGCACCAAATATGGAAAGGAAAAACCGGTACCAGCCACTGCAAAACCTACCAAAATATAAAGACCAACAACATTATGAAGAAACAGCATCAACTAATGTGCAAAAAAAATCAGCTCGCATCATGACAATGGATCAAATTCACACACAACTATATTAACTGTAAATGTAAATGGGCTAAATGCCTCAATTAAAACATACAGACTGGCAAGTTGGCTAAAGAGTCAGGACCCATCGGTGTGCTGTACTTAGGAGATGCAACTCGCGCAAAGACACACAGAGGCTCAAAATAAAGGAATGGAGTAATATTTACCAAGCAAATGAAAAGCAAAACAAAACAAAAAGCAGGGATTGCAATCTTAGCCTCTGATAAAACAGACATTAAACCAACAAAGATCAAAAAACATAAAGAAGGGCATTACAAAATGGTAAAAGGATCACTCCAACAAGAAGGGCTAACTATCCTAAATATGTATGCACCCAACACAGGAGCACCCAGATTCATAAAGCAAGTTCTTAGAGACCTACAAAGAGACTTAGACTCCCACACAGTAATAGTGGGAGACTTTCACACTACACTGTCAATATTAGACAGAACAACAAGACAGAAAATTAACAAGGATATCCAGGATGTGAACTCAGCTCTGGACCAAACAGACCTAATAGACATCTACAGATCACCTCACATCAACAGAATATACATTCTGATCAGCACCATATAGCACTTATTCTAAAATTGACCACATTATTGGAAGTAAAACACTCCTCAGCAAATGCAAAAGAACGGAAATCATAACAAAGAGTCTCTCAGACCACAGTGCAATCAAGTTAGAACTTAGGATTAAGAAACTCACTCAAAACCGCACAACTACATGGAAACTGAACAACCTGCTCCTGGGTGACTACTGAGTAAATAATGAACTTAAGGCAGAAATAAATAAGTTGTTTGAAACCAATAAGAACAAGGAGACAACATACTAGACTCTCTAGGACACAGCTAAAGCTGTGTTAAGAGGGAAATTTATAACACTAAATGCCCTCATCAGAAAGTAGGAAAGATCTAAAACGGACACCTTAACATCACAATTAAAAGAAGTAGAGAAGCAAGAGCAAATAAATTCAAAAGCTAGCAAAAGACAATAACTAAGAAATAACTAAGATCAGAGCAGAACTGAAGGAGACAGAGACACGAAAAACCCTTCCAAAAAATCAGTGAATACAGGAGCTGTTTTTTTTCTTTTTTTTTTTTTTTGTGAAAAAATTACATTGAATGCTAGCCAGAATAATAAAGAAGGAGAGCAGAATCAAATAGAAATAATAAAAAAACGATACAGAGGATATCACCACTGATCCCCGAGAAATACAAACTACCATCAGAAAATACTAGAAACACTTCTATGCAAATAAACTAGAAAATCTAGAAGAAATGGATAAATCCCTGGCCACATACACCCTCTCAAGATTAACCAAGAAGAAGTTGAATCCCTGAATAGACCAATAACAAGTTCTGAAATTGAGGCAGTAATTAATAGCCTATCAACCAAATAAAGCCCAGGACCAGATGGACTTACAGCCATATTCTACCAGAGGTACAAAGAGGAGCTTCGTCTGAAACTATTCCAAACAACAGAAAAAGAGGGACTCCTCACTAACTCATTTTATGAGGCTAGCATCATCTTGATACTGAAACCTGGAAGAGACACAACAAAAAAGAAAATTTCTGGTCAATATCCCTGATGAACATCGATGCAAAAATCCTCAATAAAAAACTGGCAAACTAAATCCAGCAGCACATCAAAAAGCTTATTCACCATGATCAAGTTGGCTTCATCCCTGGGATGTAAGGCTGGTTCAACATAAGCAAATCAATAAATGTAATCCAACACATAAACAGAACCAATGTCAAAAACCACATAATTATCTCAATAGTTGCAGAAAAGGCCTTTGAAAAATTCAACACACCTTCATGCTAAAAACACTCAATAAACTAGATACTGATGGAACATATCTCAAAATAATAAGCGCTATTTATGACAAACCCACAGTCAGTATCATACAGAATGGGCAAAAGCTGGGAGCATTTCCTTTGAAAACCGGCACAAGACAAGGATGCTCTCACATCACTACTATTCAAAACAATATTGGAAGTTCTGGCCAGGGCAATCAGGCAAGAGAAAGAAAAAAGAAGGCATTCAAATTAGAAGAGAGGAAGTCAAGTTATTTGTTTGCAGATGACATTATTGTACATTTAGAAAACCCCATTGTCTCAGTCCAAAAAATCCTTAAGCTGATAAGCAACTTCAGCAAAGTCTCAGGATACAAAATCAATGTGTGAAATCACGAGCTTTCCTATACACCAATAACAGACAAACAGAGAGCCAAATCACAAGCAAACTCCCATTCACAACTGCTACAAAGAGAATAAAATACCTAGGAACACAACTTACAAGGGATATGAAGAATCTCTTCAAGGAAAACTACAAACCACTACTCAAGAAAATGAGAGGGGACACAAACAAATGGAAACACATTCCATGCTCATGAATAGGAAGAATCAATGTTGTGAAACTGGCCATACTGCCCAAAGTTATTTATAGATTCAATGCTATCCCCATTAAGCTACTATTGACTTTCTTCACAGAATTAGAAAAAAACTACTTTAAATGTTATATGGAATCAAAAAGAACATAAGCTGGAGGCATCACGTTACCTGACTTCAAACTATACTACAAGGCTACAGTAACCACAACAGCATAGTACTTGTACCAAAACAGATATATAGACCAATGGAACAGAACAAAGGCCTCAGAAATAACACTACACATCTACAACCATCTTATCTTTGATAAACCTGACAAAAACAAGCAATGGGGAAAGGATTCCCTATTTAATAAATGGTGCTGGGATAACTGGCTAGCCATATGTCGAAGACAGATATTGGACCCCTGCCTTACACCTTATACAAAAATTAACTCAAAATGGATTAAAGACTTAAATGTAAGACCTAAAACCATAAAAACCCTAGAAGAAAACCTAGGCAATACCATTCAGGACACAGGCATGGGCAAAGACTTCATGACTAAAACACCAAAGGCAATGACAATAAAAGCTAAAATTGACAAATGGGATACAATTAAACTAGCGTGCTCCTGCACAGCAAAAGAAACTATCATCAGAATGAACAGGCAACCTAGAAAATGGGAGAAAATTTTTGCAATCTATCCATCTGACAAAGGTATAATACCCAGAATTTACAAGGAACTAAAACAAATTTACAAGGAAATAAAACAAATGACCTCATCCAAAAGTGGGTGAAGGATATGAACAGATACTTCTCAAAAGATGACATTTATGCAGCCAATAAACAGATGGATAAAAGCTCATTATCACTGGTGATTAGAGAATTGCAAATCAAAACCACAAGGAGATACTCTCTCAAGTAAGTTAGAATGGCAATCATTAAAAAGTCAAGAAACAACAGATGCTGGAGAGAATGTGGAGAAATAGGAATGCCTTTACACTGTTGGTGGGAGTGTACATTAGTTCAACCATTGTGGAAGACACTGGCAATTCCTCAAGGATCTAGAACTAGAAATACCATTTGACCCAGCGATCCCATTACTGGCTATATACTCAAAGGATTATAAATTATTCTGCTATAAAGACACATGCACACGTATGTTTATTGCAGCACTATTTACAATAGCAAAGACTTGAACGAACCCAAATGCCCATCAATGATAGACTGGATAAAGAAAATGTGACACATATATACCATGGAATACTATGCAGCCATAAAAAAGAATGAGTTCATGTCCTTTGCAGGGACATGGATGAAGCTAGAAAACCAAACACCACACATACTTACTCATAAGTGGGAGCTGGACAATGAAAACACATGGAAACAGGGAGGGGAACATCACACATGGGGGCCTGTTGGGGGGTGGGGGTCAAGGGAAGGGATAGCATTAGGACAAATACCTAATGCATGCGGGGTTTAAACCAAGATGACAGATTCATGGGTGCAGCAAATCACCATGGCACATGTATACCTATGTAACAAACCTTCACGTTCTGCACATGTATCCCAGAACTTAAAGTATAACACAAATAAATAAATAAATAAATAAATAAATAACATTCTGCCATTTGCAGCAACATGGATGGCGTTAGAGGACCTGGCATTAAGTGAAATAAGCAAGACAAAGACAGACAAATATCACATCTTCTTGCTTATATATGGTAGTTAAAACTGTTCATCTCTTAAAGGTAGAGAGTAGAATGGTCATTACCAGGGCCTGGGAAGTAAAGTACAGGAGGGATGAAGAGAGATTGGTTAATGGGTACAAAAATATGGCTTGAAAGAGGCAATCAGTGCTAGTGTTTGATAATAGAATAGGGTACTACAGTGAATAATTTATTGTATATTTTAAATAGCTGCAAGAGATTTGGAACGTTTCTAACACTAAGAAATAATAAATGTTTGAGGTAACAGGTATTCCATTTACCCTAATTTGATCATTACACATTATATGCATGTATCAAAACATCATATGTACCACATAAATTTGTACAATCGTTATGTATTGATTAAAAATGGGCATTAAGACAAAGGTTTAAAAAAAAGAACAAAGAAAATGAGGCAGAAAAATCAAGGTTCAAGACATCATACAAGAGAGTATTTTTCTGACCTCTGCTGAGACCATTCAAAATACGATGTAGTTGTAGTATATTCTCCTTTGAACAAGTCATGACAAAGTAAATAAGAAACAGCTACAATTCTGCTTTCTCTTAGCTAGAAAACATGTGGAGCAAAAATTGAACATACACAAAGTTACCCATAAGCAACACACCATTGTCTGAACTCTGAGACAAGGAAGACACATGCACACATCTGCACACCACCATATGCTTCCCAGATTTTTGCAAAAGAAGAACCTAATTTTTTGTGATACAGAAGACAGCCAGTTCTTTAGGATAGTTGCAGAATGAGAAGGATCTACAGAGACTAAAGTCACAATGAATTGCTGGTAGCAACTGCACATTTCAACACTGAACATGTTTTGGAATATATATAGATATATGTTATTTGAAAGCAGTTTTGCTCTTTCTCCTTCCCTGTATTTTTAATTCAGGTAATATAATCTCTTCTTGAGTTTCACAATTCTAAACCACACTGCCAAATGCCATGTGGTCTTAATAAAAATAAATCTACTTTATGCAGGAAAACAAGAGAAGACATTTTTTAACTTTTAGATTCTTTTTCAATACACTTCTTTCTTAAATACGTATAGGTATCTATTACTTAAAAATACATAAGAATATTATGTTAAAGATACTATATACATCCAATATAAGCAGTATATAAATAAAACTTTTAGCCAGTATTTAAAGATTCTTAAATGTTGTCTTTCTCTGAAATTGTTAATCTAGCCCAAAGCATAGGTGCTCAAAATTTAACCGGCTGGTAAATGGTATAAAAAATAACCTCTTGCCCATAGAACCAGTAAAAGTCTGAGCCTCCTCTACCAAATCAACCAGCACACAGATGTCCTGATCAATATATGCCATCAATTTCACTTCTCATGAAATAATTCAATTTTAGATTGATAAGTACTTTTACAAATTATACAACTGGTTTCTCCAAAGAAATTGCCAAGGGACCACCCACCAAGAGGGGAAGAACAGTCCTGAATCTCATGAAGCATATTTGTCTAGACATCTGAAGATTTTCAGAGCAGCATCAATTTTGTCTATTTAAATTCTAGGCTTTGGAGCAAGATATCATTTTCAATACAGGGATGTATTTTTTAAAGAAATTTAGGAAAATTATGAGACAGAAAAGAATGTATGCAGAGAAGACATTAAGTGATTTGCCAAAGTAAAAAATTATGATTGATAGAGCTAAACTATGATGCTACTCAATGTCAATCAGACCACCCACATGGAGCTTATGTTTCTCAATTTTTTAAATAAATTAGAGCAAGAAGCCCCTTGAGTGTATACAGCCTACTTTCTCCTATGTATTCAGTTGAACTTGATATATTTTAGCCCATGTTTAAAATAAATCTTCAAAATTCAGAAATAGATAACCCAGTGGTTAGATTTCTATAAATATTGGAAACGCTTAAAAAACAATATATGTGTTTTAGCAATATATACTTATGCACCAAACTAAGAAAATAAGGTAGCAAATATCAATAAATCAATAAAACAATCTTTATTTCTGTATACTTGTGTCCTCTCTTCCACTAACCTTTATTTATCATTTTAAATGTACAATTGAAAACAGTATGGTCTGATGAAATAATATTCTGGAACTCAAATATTCTTGTTCTTAAAATTGAAATATCTCCATTTAATAAATTTGTTCAGAGATATGATTGTCTTTTCAAATATATTTCCTTTATTAGTTTGTTTTTCTAGCACTCTTTTCATATCTTCACAGAATGACAAGATGTCATTTCTAAACCCATCCTTTAGATATATTCGACTAGGCTTTTAAAGCAATTTAGAACAGTGCTGTAACTGCCTAAATTGAGAAGCTTAAAGTAGAAGAACTCAAATAAAGTGATTTACAGTCTAGAATTATTTACAAAACTTTTAGAGTAAGATAAACTTTTAGAAGGCTGAGGCTCAATACATATTTTAAAGTTCTAAAGTATTTTGTCAAACTAAAAGTACACTGGCAAACTGGGCAGTCAGTTTACTTAAGCTTGAAAATTCCATTTCACTCAAATTGGATACAGTAGTTAAGTAAAACAATGAGGCTTCTATTTTCTGCCACATGTTATTTAAAAAAAAAAAAGTATACAAGAGCTGTCACATGAGCAGCCTGTTTGCCTACTCACTGCAAAGTTTTATGTTTCTGAAAGGCCCCCGCCCACATCTCTTAATTCTGAAAATAAATCAGTTTCATCTGTTGGTTTTTTTATTTCTAGTGTTTTTTTTTCTTTCTTCCTGCTTCCTTTTAGGCCAGTTTTCACAAAGCCATATGGCAGCTGAGAGAAGCAATGCAACACGCTGTATTTTCAGTTCTTAACAAAAGGGACTGTGGTATCACAGCAGCCCACAAATACATGAGGCATGGCCATGTATGGAAGGACCTCCAGCCTTGTCAGTGAAGGCTGCAAGGAAGGGTGATAGAGCTGCTGCTGCTTAAACAGAGAAATAGTGAGTGCTTTCCTTGCACATATCATCGGCATTAGACTGCCTCCACATTTATTTCATCCCTTCCCAGTGAGTTTGATGCCAAAATCCCATTAGCTATATTAATGACATATGGCTGGAGGTAGAAGTATGTGACCAGACAAGAAAAGCGCAAATTGAGCATTCTTTCTATTCGTTTCTGATATTTCTACCAAAAGACACACAAGATTCCCAACAAAGATTGTGTCAGTCATGTTTTTAAGAGCTCAGAATGCACTACAGAAAAGAGGGTGTAAAACACAATAATTTTTCTCTCAACAATCCAGCTTAACTCTTTTGTTCTCTAGTCAGATAATATTAAAAATTTAAATAACAGGACATATTCTTAGCCTTTGAATCATAAATTTTGATATAGAGATGTTCACAAATACCCAATCACGCTGACTCTTCACACATTCATGTGCGCACACCCATGTGTGCACACACACATACACATCTATCCTTTGTATATTTAGACTAAATCTATGTTTAAATATTGCAAAAGTTGCAAAGCTTTGACTGTTAAATTTCAAACCTTTTTAGACACATAAAACAATCACATGTCATAAGACAAACTACAAAAATTTTTTGGTGATCATTTGGAATAACATGTGATAATGTATATGAAGACAGTGATCAAAAAGTTTCAAAAGGAGTAAATAAGTAAATATGCTTTTTCCTCTCACGTCATTTCTTATTTGGAATGCTATCTTTACATTGGTAGGGGATTAGCAAGATGGAAAGATGTAGGGTGTGCACAATAAGTATCTGTCCCAACATGAAAGCTAGAGTGGAAAGGAAAACATAAGGAACAGCTCTTACCTTTTAATTTTTATTGCTTTAAAATATCTCCCTCCCCACCATGGCTAGACAAGTTGGAATGTACAACTACAACTGTTTCTAATCTTGCACAGCCTCTGTAAATTCTTTACTCAGTAATTAGATATTAGAATTATTATTAAAGAATAAACATTTAGATAATTACTTCATTAAAAAAAATAGTGAATTAGTGGTATGGAGGGAGGGGTTAGTGGAGAATTAATTATTTACTATTAGGGAACATATGACAGCCATAGACAGGAGCAATTTGGAAACTTAAGCAAATGATCTTAAATGACTTACTGTAAATGAATCAAGGTGATATTCCAGTTCAGATGGTCTTGAGTAGGTAAGTAAGTACACTGTGCCACACCAATACACTATAGTAATTATTCCTTCATTCTAAAAGAAATGTGTACACACATAAGTAAAAATGCTATTATAGCTGAATAGAAATTAGAATGATTAACAAAATATTTGGAACTTCTGATAAAGGCAGTACATATTGTGGTCAATTCTTCCCATAGATACTAATTATTTAAAAATACTACATCAAATATTAGTCGCAACCAAAGTCAGGCAAAAAATTGAGAAAAGTGTGTTCTTGAAAAAATATTATTCTATTGGGTAAGGAATGTGAATGTGTGCTGTGGCTGTTTAGTCTGAACGCATTCTCCAACTTGAAATCTAGTGAAGAAAAGTCACTGACTTACCACCTCAAGGTGACAGATGATTAAATTTGGGAAAGGAAAAAGAAAGCCATGGAATGGCTAAAATTCAAATTTTTAATATAAACTCTGCCCAAATCTCTGGCTAACCAATTACTACACAGGCCCCAGGTAGGCTTCAGGCAGCCTGAAAGTCGATGACAGACATGAGGGAAGATTCTACCCTTGAAAGATACACATTCTCCTGGTGAGATTTGGGAGTCTGAAGTAATTGTGACTATGTTCTCCTCCCTGGACACAGTGTGGGAAGTAGAAGGCTAAAACCTGTTCTGGTGTAAGGTAAGAGGGTGGATCTCTGGACTGAGCAGCTGGAAACTTAAATTGGAATTACAGAGTATCACAAAAAGGGTGAACTCCAAAATCTTATTATAAATTCTAAACAACTCCATGGCTGATCTGTAGACTGTGCAAACACAGGGAAGTCACTAAGTAGCCAGGCTAAAAAATGAGCTGCAAGAATGTAAAACAATAGAGCAGAGGCATCAGCTATTAAACATTGCAGGTAGACAAAGCTCACATTTTAATTTCAGTCAAGCTAATTGCTCACTAGAATAAAAAATAAACAATACTCAGAAGAACAAAGAATCCACAAAGAATCCACAGCCAAAAGTCCTATGATGTACAGTGTCTCATTTTTAACCAGAAACAAATAGACCAAGAAAGAAAAATAAGACTCATCATTTAAGGAGGAAAAAAGCAGTTAATAGAAACTGACTCCAAGAAGGTTCAAATATTATATTTAGCGAATGAGAACGTCAAGGCAACTATTTTTATATAGTCAATAATAATAGAAAACTGTTTTAAAAAATCAAAGGACAGTATGAAATTAATGAGTGAACAGATACTCAACAGATAAGAACTATAAAGTGGAAAAATCCAAAGTTTAAAATTGAAAACAAAAATATACTAGAATATTCAACATCAGATTTAATATGACAGAAAGATTCAATTATCTTGAGACAAGATAAAAATACACAAAACCTAAAAAAAGAGAATATGAATAAAAACACCAGTGCCTCAGATGCCTGTAAAAAGTATCTAACCATTTAATATATGCATGTAATATAGTTTCTAATATAGTATCTAACCATATAGTATACACATCTAATATATGTGTAACTGTAGCACTAAAGACAAGAAAAAAGAGAAAAAAAAAAAAAAGTCAAACAATGGCTGAAATGTCACAAACTTGGTGAAGAACATTAATTTACAAATTTAATCTCAATGAGGCCAAAGTAGAATAAACATAAGTGAGCACAGCAGGACTTCCAGTTTCTGCTTCTGCATAATGAGCTTGAACATCACCACTCAGTTCTAATAACAAGCTAAAAGCTGAACAGAATGGAAAATCAACAACTCTCTTTGGATTCACAAGAAAGGTGAGGACACAGGACAAACCTCTGCCCCCAAGATTGGAGAGCCAGACGGGGGAACAAAGGGAGTCATGGCTTACTCAGGCAGAGACTCCGGAACTGAAACCTCTGCAGGAACCAGTGCTGGGGCAAGAAAATCTGAAAGTGTAATTAACTAATTCCTGGAGGCTCAGTGTGGACATGGATGTGAGTTAAAAACTCCAGGGTGATCTAGTCATGGAGGCGCCCCATACTTTTGTGAGTTTTACCTTCAGAAACTTGACCAGGTTCTTCAAATAAATATCAGAGGAAAATACTCTCCCATTTCTGTCAGCAGCTGGGGAAAGGGAGCCATAGTGAAATGATTCAGATCACTTTGTTCTTCTTAACAAGCCTGTGCTCAGGAGAAACTTGTTAACCAGAGCCTAACCTGCTAGAGTACTATCAAAGCCTAATCTACTTTGGGGAAAGAAAATACTTAACTTGAGCCCTTCTAGCTATCCTGCCCCCGTTAAGGGGGAGAGAAATAAACTGAGAAACTGCACGGTTCAGAGATTCACTAAAAGACTGAGACCTAATCATCAGACAGTAGAACACTTCCACTTCCTTCCCCTTACCACCACACTACTAAAGCCCCATAGATGACAGTTCCTTTTACCTGGTCCATTACGTCCTGCTATCAGGAAAAAATTACAAAGCACACTGAAAGACAAATAACACAATTTAAATAGACAAAGCAACACCAGAGCAAGACCTGTCAGATATGTTGGAATTATCAGACGGGGAATGTGAAACAATCAAAATTAATATGTTAAAGGTTCTAATGGATAAAGTCAACAGCAGCAGGTTGGGTGTGGTGGCTCACACCTGTAATCCTAGCACTCTGAGAGGCCAAGATGGGTGGATTATTTGAGGTCAGGAGTTCGAGACCAGCCTGGCCAACACAGTCAAACCCGATCTCTACTGAAAATACACAATAGTATTTACAAATACAAAATAGTGGTGCATGCCTGTAGTTCCACCTACCTGGTAGGCCGAGGCAGGAGAATCCTTGAACCCAGGAAGTAGAGGTTGCAGTGAACCAAGATTGCACAATTTGCACTCCAGCCTGGACAATAGAGTGAGACTCTATCACCAAAAAAAAAAAAAAAAAAAAAGTCGACAGCAAGCAAAAACAAATGAGCAATGTGAGTAGAGCAATGAATACCCTGAGAGAGAACCAAAAGAAATGATGGAGATAAAAATAAATAAATAAAATTGTAACAGAAATGAAGAATGCCTTTGATGGGCTTATTAGTAGATTGAACACTGCTGAGGAAAGAATCACCAAGCTTGAGGATATCTTAATAGAAATCTTTAAAACCCAAATACGAAAAGAACAAAGACTGAAAAAAAAAAAAAAATAGAAGAGAGTATCCAAGAACTATGGGAAACTACAACAGGAATAACATACATGTAATGGAAATTCCAGAAGGGAAAGAAGGAGACAAAAGAACAGAAAAAAGTATTTGAAACAATAATGATTGAGAATTTTTTCAAGTCAATGACAAACATCAAACCACAGATCCAGCAAGCTCAGAGAACACCAAGCAGGATAAATACCAAAACAAAACAAAAACTGCCTAGGCATATCATTTCCAAGCTACAGAAAATCAAAGGTACAGTAATAATAATAATGATAATATCTAAAAGGAGACAGAGGAAAAAATCGTTACCTATGAGGAACAAAGATACAAACCATATGCAACTTGTCAGAAACCATCCAAGAAGAGAGTAGAGTGAAATATTTAAAGTGTTGCTATGGTATGAATGTATCCACCAAATTTCATGTTGGAAATTGACCACCGGTGTGATAGTATTAACAGGTGAGGCCTTTAAGAGGTGATTAAGTCATGGGGGCCCCTCCCTTACGAATGACTTAGGGCCTTTATAAAAGAGGTTCCAAAGCTTTTAGTTTCTTTTTGGCCTTTTGTTCTTCCACTCTTCCCTGCCATATAAGGACTCAACATTTGCCTGTTCTGCCATATGAGGATGCACGTGGAATTTCTCACCACACATGGAATGCTAGCACCTTGATCTTGGACTTCCTAGACTCCTAAACTGTAAGACACTTCTCTTCTTTATAAATTACCCTGTCTCTGGTATTTTGTTATAACAGCACAAATAGACTGAGACAAGTGTTGAGAGGGAAAAACTAAAACGAACAAAAAAACCCAGGCTATAATTCTGTATCCTGAGAAATTGTCCTTCAAAACTGAAGGAGAAATAAAGACTTTCTCAGACAGACAAAAAGTGAGGGAATTTGTTGCCAGTAAACCTGCCTCAGAAGAAATGTTAAACGTTCTTTAGAAAAGGGAAAAATATCAGAAACTCAGATCTACATTAAAAAAAGGAAGAGCAGCCAAAAAGGAAAAAGTGAAGATAAAATAGAATTCTTTCTTTTGCTGAGTTGATCTAAGAGATAACGGTCTATTCAAAATAATAATAGCAACAATGTATTCAATTATGTATGCTAATGTTATTTCATATATATGGTTATACTTCTATATAAGTGAAATGAATGACAGTAATGATATAAGATAAAGGAGGGAGGAATTAGGATTATCTTGTTATTTTAAAGTACTCATGCTACCTGTGAAGTGTTACAGTGTTATTTGAAACTGGTCTTAGGTTAGTTGTAAACGTCTATTGCAGACTCTAGGGCAGGCACCAAAAAAGTAAAAAATTATATACCTAGGTGACATACTAAGAAAGGAGAGAAAAGAAAATCATATAAAATGCCCAATTAAAACCATAAAAGACATAAAAGGAGAAGACAAAAATAACAAAGAACAAGGATAACAAATAGAAAACTGTAATAAATATGCTAGATATTAATCTCATTACATCAATAAGCACTTTCAATGCCAATGGTCTAAATGTATTAATGAAAATACAAAAGTTGTCAGAATGTATTTAAAAACAAGACATAAATCTGTTGTATACAAGAAATCTACTTTCAATATAAACACATACGGAGCTTAAAAGTAAATGAATGTAGAGAATAGTACATAAACTCAATTGATAAAGCAGTGGCAGAGTTTGAGATGGTTGACTCCAATTTTGAAAGTTCTGTGGGTAAAATGCTATTAAATAGCATTGAATGTTACAGAGAAATCTTTCATGGAAAGAAGGGCCAATCGATATAGCAAACTTCATTGTTTTACTTTAAGAAATTGCCACAGCCACCCAACCTTCTGCAGTCAGTACCCTATTAGCAGCAGCCATCAACATCGAGGCAAGGCCTTCTACTAGCAAAAAGACTATGACTCTGCAAAGGTAGAGAACTGCCTTAGAGTTTGTTAGCAACAAAGTATTCTTTACCTAAAGAATGCAGGTTATTGTTTAGACATAATGCTATTGCACACTTTAAATAGACTACAGCATAGTGTACATTTTACTTTTATATGCACTGGGAAGCCAAAAAATTCTTGTGATTTTCTTTACTGCAATATTCACTTTATTGTGGTGGTCTAGAGCTAAACCTTGCAATATCTCTGAAGTATGCCTGTACTTTAAATCATCTCTAGATTACTTATGTCTAATACAGTGTAAGTGCTATATAAACAATTTTTTATACTGCATTGATTTTTTAAATTTGAATTATTATGTTGTTATTTCTTCTTTATTTCAAATATTTTTCATCTGTGGTTGGTTGGTTGTAGGTGTGGTTGTTGGTTGTAGGTAACCAATGGCTACCAAGTACCAACTGTGTTGACTGTAGTTAATAATAATATATCGATATTTATTAAAATATTGTAATAAATGTATCATAGTAATTTAATATCTTAATAAGGGAAACTGGGTAGAGGGGAGTATATGTGAGCTCTCTATATTCTTTCAAGATACAAAAATGACACCAGAGTGTAACTCAGATAAAAAGGAAGGAATGCAAACATTGGAAATTGTAAATATGTGAATATATGTATAAGAAAAAATGTTTATATACACACGTAATGGCTTAAATGAGCAAATACATCGTTACTTTAGTCTTCAAAGTTTATTATGGTTATCCCCAACATAATTTTTCCAATTTACTCCTAAGTCCTCTATCAATATCAAAAATTATGTCACAAATATGTATTATATATTCTTGTTAAATATTTCTAGCTTGCATTATATATTGTGGGTCGTCAGGCTAGGTTCAGAATTCCTAGGATTTGCTCACGTAGGCTTTTATATGTTTTTCAGGACATGGCTATGGCTGCCCATGCAGTGTCCATTTTTCTCTTTTTCCTTGTTGTTAAGACATTGAACCTCCTGGTTATGGAACTGTACCCCATTGAAACCATGTAACTCAATTTTGGCCAAAGTGAGGTAAAAAGAATTCTACAAATCAGGGCTTTTGCAAAAGCTATTGTTTTACTGATCAGATTCAGCATGCTTATGCTTGTTTCCTCTCCTTTTAAGCAGATACTATTATGGCACTCATGTTTCTAGCATGATTCAAGATGCTTTATACTTATAACCAAAATTAATTCTTACAAATGACTCTTGAGATAGTTACCATTATTAACCATTATTTAGTAATTTTGAAATTGAAACAGAGAGAGCCTGGTAACTTATTCATCCTTAGCCCTTTGCCTGTATCCTCCCTCCTATTTGGAATAAGATGCAATATGTGCAGATGGAACAGCCGTTATGTGAATATGAGCAGAAAATCCACATGCTTAAGATGGCAAAGCAGAAAGAGGAAACACTCTGGATAATTACTGTTATTCTGGTTTTCTAAGCCGTAGATAGACATCACCCTGGATTTGATATTTGCTCAGAAGTCATTTCTTAATTTTAGCATCTCTTTTTCTATATCTAAATAAGCAGGAAATGAGTAAGTATTTTGTTTTTAATTCAGTAACTACTAGTTCGCATGTGCCTAACAGTCTGTTTAGCATAACTTGTTCCTTATTTTACTATACACAGGAAGAAACAAACAGCATCTTCAACACTTCCTGGGAACCATCTGAGATAAGTGGTGGTCTAGATCATTAAACAGATATCCTATTTTTCATGTTACTACAAGTGACAAAGACTCTAAACTTTCTAATACCACAAAACAAGTGCACTCTTTCCTCCAGCCACCAGTATCTAATTTCTTAACTCTCTCATTGATAGTTTTTGAGAGCCATCGGGCTTCTATTAATAATCTCTTACTTTTTGGCTTTTATTACCTCTTCAAGATTTGTCAAGCTTCCTTTTGTACGCTTGCCACTTGTTTGCAAAGCCATACACACACATACATAAAACTAAATGTTTTATGTATAACACATAAAATTAAATGTTTTATATATATATGTGATATATATATATGTTAAATATATATATTTGCCAGATCCCCACTTACAGATATCAAAGTCTGCTCAAACAAACCCAAAACTTAGTGACTTCAATGACAACATTAATTTTACTCACATATCTGCAGTTTGACCAGGGTTTAACAGAGAGAATTCATTTCTGCTTCACTCGGTGTCAGGGAAATTTGAAGACAGTGTTAGAATCATTTGAAAATTCATTCAGGCAAATAATAGAGGTTGATGCTAACTAGTAGCTAAGTCTTCAGCTTGCTCTGGGGTTGGGGCTAGAAATCCTACACATGGCCAATCCGTGTGACTGCTTGGATTCTGTACAGAAGGATGACTGTTTTCTAAGATCAAGCCTCCTAAAAGTATCAGACAAAAGCTTTATTTCCTTTATAATTTAGACATGGAAGTTACGTAGTGTTACTTTTGTAATAGTTGAACCCCACCTTATTCAAGAGGAAACAGCATAAGCTCTACCTCTCAGTTGTGGAAAGATCATTTAAGATAGAATATATTGGTATATCCATCTTTGGAAATTATAATCTGTCAAAATAAAACTTTTTTAATATGAGAATATAAATCCCTAGTTGATTAAGCCATTACAGTCAAACTCCTATAACATGCATATATTCTGTTATGGATACATATTATATATGTTTTGGTTTTCATGTTTCATGTCTCCCCTACTAGACTGTAAACCTCACTAGGGTAGAAACTATTTCCACTGTAGGCTGGGCTCCGTGGCTCATACCTATAATCCCAGCACTTTGGCAGGCCAAGGTGAGCAGATCACTTGAGGCCGGGAGCAAGACCAGCCTGACCAATATGGTGAAACCACAGCTCTACTAAAAATTTAAAAAAAAAAAAAAAAAAAAAATTTGCTGGACGTGGTGGCAGGTGCCTGCAATCCCAGCTACTCGGGAGGCTGAGGCAGGATAATTGTTTGAACCCAGGAAGCAGAAGTTGCAGTGAGCAGATATCAAGCCATCACACTCCAGCCTGGGTGATAGAGCAAGACATATAATAATAAAAGAAAGAAATGATTTCCTTTGTGTTCACATCGCCTGTTAATAAAAAGTTTTGTAAATGAATATATGGATAAACACTGAGTCAAAACAAAGGCTGAGAGCTTTGGTAGTTAAAGTTCTTTGACCACGGTCAACTATGAAGTTCCGTGTTGTGTTACACTCTGACACACAGTCATCTTGGCACACAGCCTCGTGGACCTGATTTGCTTCTGAGGCTTAAAGGTGGATTGGTTTATAAATTGCTCAGGAATTATAAGTAAGTGTGTGTTTGTGCGTGTGTGTGTGTGTGTGTATGTTTGTGTCGGGGGACAAAAGCAAAGACTACGAAAACAGACAACAACCAACAAAATGAATTCAGTTCCTTGGCAATAACTTTCTTTTTTTTTTTTTTTTTTTTTTTTTGAGGCGGAGTCTCGCTCTGTCGCCCAGGCTGAAGTGCGGTGGCGCGATCTCGGCTCACTGCAAGCTCCGCCTCCCAGGTTCCCGCCATTCTCCTGCCTCAGCCTCCCGAGTAGCTGGGACTACAGGCACCGCTACCACGCCCGGCTAATTTTTTGTATTTTTAGTAGAGACGGGGTTTCACTAATTTAGCCAGGATGGTCTCGATCTCCTGACCTCATGATCCGCCTGTCTCGGCCTCCCAAAGTGCTGGGATTACAGGCTTGAGCCACCGCGCCCGGCCGGCAATAAGTTTCTAAAGATATTTTATTGGTAACCTCAATCTGCTCTACGATTTCCTAATGAAACAAATTTTATGTAACCCTGAACTTGTGCATTAAGGTGAATTGAAAGAGGTAAGAATGGTTTTAAGTCATAAAACATAAAACATAAAAATGTTTTAATTTTTTATGAGAGACCATGAAAAGCAAGGTTGTGTGAGAATATCTAAAATAATCTATCCTGAAAGCATAAGAAACCCCAAAACACAGCAGTAATGTCATTAGTCATATTATGTTCAGTAGAAATAAGACAAACTGTTGCTACTATTGTTAGATGTATTGTTTAAAGTAGTATTGCCAGAATGTCATACATTGGATTGCATAATATTTACACTCACGTTTCTTCCAAAGCATACATTCAATAATTTTTTTAAAGTGTCTCATAGAAAAAAAAAATGAAACATTTTTTCACCTATAACACGTGCAATTACTTCACTGTCTAAGGAATGCATGTTGTAAATACTGGATTTATAGCAACACCTCAGATAATTACACAGTTTAAGGGGTACTAAGCAGGAAAAGAATTGCTGACTGTCCACACAATGCCCTCTTTTATTCACCATTAGTCTCAGAAGAATGTGACCATATAGGTTAACTGTGTTTATGTTGTTCTCAAGGAGAAGAAAGTTAAAAGGCAATATTCTTTTTAACAAGGTGAACCAACTTGTTGGAAAGAAATAAAACCTTATAAAAAATTGGAACAAATATCTTCAAACCAATATGTTATTTGAAACACTATTTTACATGGTACATTCATTTTTGTCTCACCCTCACATAACTCTGCAAATAGCTATTCAATTCAAACTGTCTCAAGGGTAAAAGTATAAAGCTCAATGTTTCTGTTGGATTTAGTGGAGCTCATAGAGCGTCTAGATTTGTTGGTTGTGGCATTCCCTCTTAAACCCTCAAGTGTCTGTTTGAGCCAGTTTATACCAGAACAACTCAACAATTCAGGGTTTCCTTTTGTGTGTGGAAACATCTGTTTACATGGCTTCAGTCTGAATTAATAAGAACATGTTATTATTTAGAGGAAAAAAAACAAGATAATATATAGCTTTTGTACCTAGTAATCTTTATTCTACTCATATATTTTAATACTTTAATAAATTGTAATACACAGCATAAATGTCTTTGCTTTAAACTACTTCTAAAAGTAAATACTCAGAAAACATATTTCAAAAGCAATATTTTCACATTTTTTAAAAACACAATTTGTTATTTATACCTAAAGTTTAATCCTATAGTTAATACTATATTGTTCACTTAAATTTGTTAAGCGAATAGCTCTCATGTCAAGTGTTCTTACTGCACATACATACACACAACAGAGCAAAGGGTTACGAGGAAAATTTTGTGGTAATAGTTTTACCTAGTTTGTGGTGATGGTATTGTAGGTGTATGTGTGTGAACAAATGCATCAAATTGTAGACATTAAATATGTGCAGGTTTTTTTATTGATTATACCCTAATAAACCTATAAAAAAATGTAAAGGCAAGGCCAAGTGTGGTGATTCACGCCTGTAATCCCAGCACTTTGGGAGGCCGAGGTGGGCAGATCACCTGAGACCAGTCTGGCCAACATGGTGAAACACCATCTTTACTAAAAATATTTAAAAATTAGCCAGGTATAGTGGTGAGCTTCTGTAATCCCAGCTACTCAGGAAACTGAGGCAGGAGAATTGCTTGAACCCGGGAGGCATAGGTCACAGTGAGCTGAGATCGCGCCATTGCACTCCAGTCTGGGCAACAACAGTGAAACTCCTTCTCTCAAAAAAAAAAAAAAAAAAAAAGTAAAGGCAAATTCATCATTTGGAATATTAGTATTGTTACATCTGCTGGTGTATAGAATTTTGTGAAACTCAAATAGAGAGAAAACAGATCATAAGATAATAACCAATTAGAAAGAGATTTCTCTTTACTCAAAGTTTGTGCTACAACTACTATACATATATAAAGATAAGAATGGAATATCAACCAATAGAGTAAGTATAAAAGGAGAAAGATATGGTGGAATAATTCTCTGTTGACTCATCTGATGTTGACTGCTCCTTTCCCTATTTTGTAAATTCAGGGTTTGACTTTTTAAAGTTGATGTATGTAAAAGAAAGGAAACAAGAAAGAAATTGGAAAAGGAATGTCAAGTACTTACTTCACTTACACTTCATGTTATGGCATTACGAATTTCTAGATGTGAAAGTCCTCTAAATCACTCATTAGCAAATCAGCAGCACATTATTACATTCTTGAGTAGAAATATTTTGTGCAGTCTAAATAGATAAATAAAAGTAATATTAAAAATATTGCATACGAGACAGATAAATTCCTCTTCACTGTAGGGTACTATAAGGACCATGCCTACATAAACAGAATAACATAATTGAGATAAAGCAATTCTGCTCCTGAAAAGTTTTCATGAGTTCTTTGGAAATTAGTTATCCCTGAGGATATCTGGCCTGCAATTTCCTCATGCTGGATGCAAGAACTTCCTTGGTTGGTCATTTGCAACTCCTTGCTTATCCTTTAGCATCTGGAAATTTGATCAATTATTTGACCTGAGATATTCTCCCCCATTCATGTGATTTCCATTGATAAAATCGAAGATGACTCATATATGGTTATGCTTCATGAGTGAATTCATTTGGAGTATTACGTACTCACATATTTTTTTCTGCAATAAAATCTTGGAGCACTTGCTGAATTCCTATGCAAGATTACTTCTCCCCTCTTATCTGTGTGGCTTCAGTTCTGGTCCTTGATGAAGCCCTAGGAGACATATTTCAAGCTCTCCTCTTGATCCATTTGTAGCCCTCCTCTACATGAAGTGAGAATCAGGGACCTGTCCATTGCAGCCTCTTACAGTTGAGTGGGTGTGGTGAAGAAATGGGATTCAGGACACAGCACGAGTTCTCTATTAAAAAAAAAAAAAAAAATTCCCACTCATCAATTCTTCTCTCTGCCTCAAAATCTCTTTCCTAGGCTGCTAAAGAAAAAAAAAAAAAAAAAAACTATTCAGCTCAGTATTGTCTAGAAACTTCAGCTGAAACTGAAAGTAAAAGGATTGTATTTATAATCTTCTTGCATAGCTATAATCACATTCTTTGAATTAAGGTAGGAGTTCTAGATAATCCACTGAAAGAAAGCGACTTGTACAAAATAATGGAACACGAGATCATATTGTGACGCTGACAGCAATAGAGGTGGGGAAGAGAAATTACCTGTAAAATTCATGGGAAGAATGTTGTTATTGAGAACATGTTTTGGAAAAAGAGATGGGTCAAGAGAACAACAAGATGATTAGGAACATTAGCACTGTTACATCTACAATGCTGTTGGCCACATTACTTTGGGGAGCTTCCTGTGTCTCCAGTATACAACTGCTTTTATCTGTAAATGGAATGAGTTTTAGCATTCATTGACAGGGAAACTAATAGTTCTTGAAATTTTATATGACAAATCCTGCGATAGGCATGTCCAAATAGATAATTGTATCCCAACAGCCCTAAAGGCTATAGTAAATAATTCTCCCATTTTATAAACAAGTAAACTGCCACACGAAAAGCGAAGTTTTACTCTCAGAATAACTTATTGAGGAACAGGGTACTGTTTTTGTCCAAAGCTTATTGTTCTAAAAAGTTGTCTCTTTATGGACTAGGAAGTTTTTATTTACTTTTACTATAGTTTTAGAAATTTAGAATGAGTCATTTGATCTAGATATGTCCTATTGAACATTCTGTGTTTCCTCTAAGGCCCATATTACATGTCTATTTCAGCTATGATGTTGTTAATATGCATATATTTAGAGTTTTTAGCCCTAAATGGTGAATCAGTTTTGAAGATTGCATAACCAATAATGTTATAGGATTACCAAGTTCATATGCCCACTGTGTAGTAACATACTAATACACCGAAACAGAAGGGTTTGCAGCAGAGGAAAAGTTTAATGACACAGAGTGGCCATGTGAGGAGATGGAAAAGATCATAAAATCAGTCTTCCCAAAGAGTTCTGGGCTGGGGATTTTAAGGAAATAATGGAGGGCGAGGTGCCGGAAAAATGGGGTTGTTGATTGGTCAGGATAAGGGAAATGAAATCATCAGGATGTGGAAACTGCATTATTTGCTAAGTCAGCTCCTCCTGGGGTCCTTCATAGCAGCTGACATCAGTAGTTTCATTGGTTTCTAGAACCTGAAGGAATATCTCAAAGGGAAAACAACATTTTACAATGTTCACATTGTTATATACAGAGCAGTTAAAGGGGAGTCATAATCCTGTGATAGGGTCTGAGTGATTCTGGGGCAACAGGCACCAAACAGCTATGAGGAAGAGGGTCAAGTGCTTAGTGATTAAGGCTGAACATGCAGCAAGCTTGGTTTATTTTCATTTATCTCCCTCGCTTCTCCCCTGCTTAATTTTAAAATTTATGGAGATAGTTTCAGTAACTCAGGGAAAGTAAAAAGAAGACAAAAATCTGGAATGCAATATTGCTAAATTGTATATTTTGGGTTAACCCAGAATAATTGTGTCAAAAATGTTCTGGTTTGGCCTGGAGAAGTGATCAGTTGCCAGTATAATCAGAAAGAGCATGGGAGCCAGCTGCTGGAATGAAAGGATGGAAGAAAAGAGTGAGGAAACAAGTTTCCTATATTGCTAGGCTTTGTGATCAACTTTGGGTGCTCAGCAATCTTTTGTTAGTTTGGAAAACCTTTAATTTAAAAAACTACTAATTGCTTTTTGTTGTTTTGATTTTGCTTAATTGACATCTTTAGTAGTAAGCAGCACACAACTTAGCAAGATGATTAGACTGAATTTGTAATTCATGCGCACAAAATATGTAATTTCTGATTCATTTTTCCCACTATCATAAAAACTATTTAATATGCAACTGTGGATATGAACCTTAGCTTTTATTTCTCACAATGTTTTTGTTGGCTTTAGTGTGTAAATGACGCACTTCCTCATTTATAGTCAAATGCTGTCTTTGTTTCCCAAGTCTTTTTCTTGCCTACAGCAACTTCACCTGAATATACTTCCTTAAAATGTAAATAATTTTTTAAGAAGTAAATCCTTAAATTTGAGGTAAACTACAGTGACTTTTAGGTTAGTGACTGATCCTCAGCAGTTATTTCAGACTGATGCTTAATCAACTTAGTGTTTTTAACCAAACATCAAATTTTAAAATTAGTTCCTTGAGATATAGCTTTCATTGAAGAGAATAGCTTAAATGCCTGTCTTCCTTTAATAGTTTGGTTAGCCAGGGAAGAAAGAGGTATTACCATGAAGTGACATGCAAGTGAAGTTCATTGCCATGGTTAGTAATGTTTTCAGAGTGGTTAGTAATCACTGTTTTCGGAGTGGTTAGTAATCACTGTTTTCTGAGGGCTATCTAAGGAAAAAAATGAGATGGTGAAATTCACAGTGGTTTAAGTTTCTGTTTTAAAAAAAAAAAAAAAAAAAAAACAACAACAACAAAAAACTTTCTTTCAATGTATTTCCCTTCTATGCCCTAATTTCATAGACCATGGTCAAAATTACAAGTTTGACATCTCGAGATTCTGGGGCTATAACAGTTTTTCCCAGCTAGTAGCAGATTCATTTCTGCTAAAATTCTATTACTCTAAGCTATTTCTCTCAAGGATTGTAACAATTCTTCTGAAAACAGATCAGCAGCTTTCAGTATAATCTGACTTCATCTAACTGGAACAAGGTCCACTTCTGGTAAATCCTGCAACTGAGTGTGACAGGAATAGAAAACTCTATTTCAGTGCCTTGCAGGGTGTGATGAAAGGCATTTGGAAAGTGATTTGGATTATTTTTATTGTTTTTTTTTTAGACCTAGGCTTCTTATTAGCATTCGTTCTATTTTATTTTCAACAATGATTTAGGATGACAGCATTTATATTTTAAGTAGACACAAAATAAAAGACAGCTCTCTTTCAAGTGTTTGCTAAGCATACAAGTAAACAAAGATTTTTTAGAAACATTTTAATATTATATCATCCAAATAAAATAAGTTTAACACTCATCTATGTTTATTCACAAATATTTATAAACACACATGTACGTATTTACAGCCTGGTACTGCAGATACTAAAACTAAAAAGAAAAAAAAATCACCTTTGTCTTAGTATATATCTGGGAAAGAAAAAGGGAGAACAGAAAAAAAAGCAAAAAAGGAAAAGAGAAAGCGGTTAGCAAAGAGGAAAGAAAAGTCAGAGAGAACTATAATCATTTGAACTATATTTATTTTAATAGTCTATAATCACTTGAGATCATTTGAAGCTTAATTTGGTCAAGAAAATTAATTTTAAAAAAGCTTAATTAAAAATTTAAAGTTTAAATACATGAAAACTCTTGAAGAATACCTATCCCTTAAGATAAATTGCAGACACATATTACCCCATATAAGGAATCTAAACAATCTGCTTGACTACACAGCCAGGAAGTGACACAACCAGCTCAGTGACAAATTAAATAATTTTTTTAAAATTACATAGAAATTTAACATCAAAATTTTCCATTGCTTGATGTTCATACCAGTTTTCTAAACTTCTTTAAAATGCTTACTACTACAGGAAAAATGTTCTCTGGATGTATTGTAACTAATTTACTATAGAATTTATATTAATTGCTATAAAGATTACAAAACAATGAATATCCAAGTCTATGGGTGGACTTTTTATTCCTTTCCTCCTATCTTCTTTTGCCCCTTTCCTTCTCCTTTTTTTCCCTTTTTCCTGCATCTTCCTTCTTTTTCTTTTTCCCTCCTCCTTATCAGAACAGTTGCCATTTTTTTCAGTACTTAGTAGTCCTGCTGCTGTTCCTGTACAATGTTGAATACTTACATGTGATATCTGGTGTCACCTCCATAGCTATTGTGCATTCTAACTTTTATTTCTCCCATTTGTAAACAAGGACATCGAGGTGCAGTTTGGAGGGAATGCTAACTTCAATGCTGTGTTCTTTCTGCTGAACATTGTAATACAGTATCTTGAAGCTGTTATAAACCATTGCAAAGACATATATGTATACAGTGTATCAGAATAAACATTTTTTTTTTAACTCTGAAAGTTAGGGCTTGACTTAGTTCATGTTACTTGGACTTTTCAAGATAAGGGGAGAAAAAGATATGTTGTTCTTCAGTATCCATGGGGGTATTGGTTCCAGGATCCCTGAGGATACCAAAATGAGCAGATGTTAAAGCCCCTAATATAAAATGGTGTAGTATTTGCATATAACCTACACACCTTCCATACACCATACATTATAAATAATCTCTAGATTACTCATAGTACCTAATACAGTGTAAATGCTACAAAAATAGTTGTTATACTACATTGTTTAGGGAATAAGGATAAGAAAAAAATCCAAAGTGTTTAGTTCATATACATTTTTTTAATGTTTTCGATCCGTGATTGGTTGAATCCACAGATGTGGAACCCCTGTATAAGGAGGGCCAACTGTATATAGGATATTTCCTAGACCTGTCAATAATATAGAGTTTTGAAAGACAGAGTAGGCAAATATTATTTTGAACTCTGCAGGTCTCATACAAGTTGTTTTTTATCTATTGCCATTAACATCACAACAGAGTAAATAACAACCATGGCAATTTGACAGACCAAAGTGTCCTTTCAATTGGAATAGTTGTGCTAAATTAATGAACAATATTTTATACTAATTAGCTTCATTCCACATAAAGTTAAAATAAAAATGAACAATCTGGGGATATATAGATAATCAGTGTAAATAACTATTGCCTCCAAATTAGGAGTTTAGAAAAATGTTACAATATTAAACATTTTCATACTCTATGAAAAAAAAAGAATTTTTAAATTATGTATATGTATTCGTTTTTGTCCTCAGATTTTTTATACTAGTTGAAAAAAATGTTATTTACATTATACAGATTAATCAGAGTGCACCATTGGGGCACTGAAAAACGAGAGTTTATTAGATATCAGCAAAAGTTAACAGAAGAAAGGTAAATGAAAATATAAAAACAAATTTTTGGTTGAGCAGAAGTATCAACTAAACTAAATACCTTCTGGTCTAAAAAGATTCTAACATGTATAATTACCCAAACATAATACAAGTTTGTTTCTTTTTCATGTCTATAGTAATGGGTGATGCCATCCTCCATGCACTTATCCAGGAGCTTAAGTTAACAGAAGTTCTGTGATTTTTTTTTTAACACATGGCTGTAAATGGGTTTATCTTCATTCCAAAGCGTAGAAAAGCATTCTGTACTCTAGCAGTCAAGAATATGCTACTCTCAAATCTCTGACTATGGAGAGTGACATTGACTATGGTCTCAGCTGCTGTGCTTTGAAAATCAACACTTCAATTATGCCACACTTCCCACAGGCTGCTCCCAACTGGTGACTGGGCATGACAAGAATACTAATGTTACCAAAATGCCAAGGGTTTGGTCTACGTCCTGTTGCTCATCACACATAAAGCCAATCAAAGAGACAATGAATATTGCCACAGAAGAAGGCTTTATTTGGATGCTGTAGCCAAGGAGTTGAGAGGTAAATCTTAATTCTGTCTCCCCCACTGACTTAAATTAGGGGTTCGTATAGCAGTGAAGAAATGTAACTACCTGTGGAAAAATAGAAATTAGGGAGAAGTAGGGAAGTGGAGTTGGTCAAGAGGCAGCAAATGGTCAATGAGGCAGTCATAATGGATGGAGGGTCTGGTGTCTCATTGGCCAGATGTAGTGATCTAGTAAATTTCAGTTCCTCCATACTATCTGGGAGGCCTGATGATCAGTTTCCTGAGAAAGCAACTTTGATAAGGCAAATGCAATTTTCTCAAGTTTTAAGACTGGGAGAGTCCATTTCTATGTTTATTAAAAAAAAAAAAAAGGCTGTAGACATAAATTCTATGAGGAAATTTGACTGGTTTCACTAAGGAAAGACTAGAACTCCTAGGGACCAGCACTCTTGGAATGTACATCTTTGGCTTGAGAACTCCCAGTCTGCTTCAGTGAACCTTTCTTAGAATTACACTATAGTCTGAGAGTTTTCTATACAAATTTCCATCCTCCAACATCTCCTCCACAGGAGTCAGACCGACATCAAGTTCTGAGCAGTCTCCCAACCACTTCTGATTCTTCATTTTCCTTCAGATGATTTTCCCCAATAAATCACTTACATGTCTAAACCTGTCTGCTATCTGCTTCTCAGAGGACTCAAACGAATGTAAGGAATGCCAGAAAACAGGTGGTAAAATAGTGTCTGGTAATAGGTCACTCATTAATTGGCAGGCAAAGAGGATGTCATCCTGAAGAATATGGGAAACATAGTCCCTGCCACATTGTGCAGAGAAATGACTTTACAGATTTAATGATTCCAGCGATTCAAAATATATTATGGCAATAATGTTTAGAAGGCATCAGAGCTTATTACTGCAATTTTGAATTATTTTCCTACAGAAAAATATTATGAAATTCAGTTTAAAAGCTAAATATGACAGCCAGAGAGACTCTATAGTAGCTTTTTAAAAACTCCTTATACAGCCATGGAAGAGAGGATACAACTAAGCCTCCAACATGACTTGGGGCACATTCTAGGGATACAAGGATTTATCACCCTAGGAAGGACCCCAGGGACTGGGGCGCACTCACCACTAGAGTGCAATAGTTCTGAAAAGGGCTATTGCTGGGAAAATTGAAAAGGCCAATGCAAAGTGAAAATGCTCAAGCTCCCATGACTCACAGTAGAAGAGGAATAAAAAGGTCAAGTACAGTGGGCATGCTGAAATTAATATATCAGGCCAAATAATATCACCATGTTATCTTCCATGTGAGATTCCAAAACACATATCATTTTCCGAGGCCATCAGCAATGTGCTGGTGAGAGGAGAACCAACATTATACAAAAAGTACAGTAGTGGCCCTCCTCTGCAGTCACAGAGCTTTCTCTTTAACATCCATGATAGTGATGTGCCAAGAAGTAACAAGAGTCAGATGGCAGTGTTTAGCTGCCAGAAACCAGAAGCCCCAAATTACTGTATGCACATCAACATTCAAGGAGCAGCCAAAAATCGCTGACTGGCAGTGTGTTTGAAGATGGCTTATAGGCAATGGCATCTCCATGAGAAAATAGACACCTAGTCAATAAGGATACTGCTTAAAATTTACAACCAGAAAAAGGCAAGAGTGAAGAAACAGGAGGTTGAAGGCAGTTGCCCCAGTAAAAAGTCAGCATTACTTGGCCAGTTCTCAAAGTAAAGAAGTGGTCAGGTGTCTGGAAGAAAGGTCCTGCCATACTGTGGCAAAAGTATATTGTAATCATTACTCCAGTTCTTTTCCAGAGGGACCTAAGGCCACTTATTCGATGAGTATAGTGACAAGGAAAATACCAAACATTTTGCAGAGCCGTGGGTGTAGTCTATATAGATACCCAGAGACCTAAATTGGCATTGAATTTCTCTGTTACAGCAGGAGATATTTTGTAGGTAGAATGATCCCCACATGCGGCTGCTGGGATGTGGAATAAGCATCTATTCTTATTGGGATCATTCTACTAAGTAGACAAATGACTAGGCCAGCAGCCTTTAACCAGTCTTTATCATTGGCCACCCTAGAACTAGCATGATGGACACATCAATAGAATAACATCTGTGTTCAAGACAAGGGCCTGTCTTAATCCAATATGATTGTCTCCCACTTTCCAATCCCTGTTCACTATTTTCTCTGAAAGTCCAATATGTCAGCAATAGAGACCAATGTTATGTACACAATAGTGGGCAAGGCTAAGTAGAAAGCTCTGTTACCATCTTCCTTAGCAGCCAAAATTTAAATCAAAAACAGTATTTTATCCAGGGATGAGGGATGATGGAGATTAGTGGTATCATTAAAGGAGCACAGGATGCAGAGTAGTTTTCTTTAGCCTGTCTTTGTTTAATTCACCACACTGTCTCTTGTAGGCAGATTCTGTAAAGTATATGTAGATTGTAACTGGATTAACCAAGCCCCAATCCCAGGCATTGTGGCGTACGTTGTATCATTGCTAGAGGAGAATAATAAGACATCAAATACATGCTATTGAGCATAAATAAATCATTAATTAAATAGATTTAATTTTATTCTAGCCAGAAAAGAACAGAAACAGTTTATATTCACTTAGATAGACAACAATATTTATTTGCAATTTCTCCTGAAGGCTATGCTAATTCTCATGTCTTATAATATAGTTAACAACACGGTTGAAAGAAGTTTAGACCACCTAGACATCCCAAAGAAAAGCATACTGATCCATAGCATTGATAACCTCACACTGATTGGTCAAAACAACCAAGAGTTTCACTGTGTGGGTGCAAGTTGAACATAGATTGTTATGGCTGCATTCCAGACACATTTAGGGAGCACCTTGAAAGAGAATGGGAGGAAATATTGCTAATGGGCAGAGATGTGATTTGCGTACTTTGTTGTTCAGTTAGCATGGAGAAAAAGTGACCCAAGTAGAAATTAATGGTCAGTGACAAATGGCCTGGGCATCTGGTCAGGGGCATAGAAGAGAAAGGACAGGAAAATCAGAGACAAGCAGGTCTGTTTTAGACTTGTGAAGGCATATAGGGAATGGGCATGAAAAGTGAAAACTGTGTATCAAATAATGACAGCCACCACAAATCCATCATGAAGTAGGCACTGAACAACTAAGTAGACAAACGAGTAGGCCAGTAGCCTTTAGCCAGTCTTCACCATTGGCCACCCTAGAGCTAGCGTGATGGACACATTAACAGAACAACTGTGTTCAAGACAAGGCCTGAGTCCAGTAGCATAATCTCCCACTTTCCAATCCCCATCCACTATTGCTTCTGAAAGTCCAATATGTCAGCAATAGAGACCAATGCTAAAGTACCCGATATGGCATTAATCTTCATGTAATAGCCGATTATATTGAGCCACTTCCATTCTGAAAGAGTTAGTGGTTGTTTCTTACAAGGACATATACTTATTTTGTGTATCAATTTGCCTCTTTTTCCTACAGATCCTCCGCAGAATATCAACATAGCATAATATCCAACCAGAGGCCTCATTTGATAATATAAGAGGTATGGGAATAATACCATAGCCATATGATCTACGGATCATATAATATACACATCATCCAGAGAAAATTGGTCTTATAGAATGCTTCTGAATGCAGAGCTGAAGTAGCAGCTCAGAGGCAACACTCTGAAAACATCCTTCAGGATACAGCATATGCATTGAGAGTGTACTAATCTCCAATAGGAAAAATCCACAGGTCCAGAATTTAGTAGTAGAAACAGGAGTAGCACAATTATCATCTGTGATTATTTAATTTTCTGCGTCAAATAGACTGAGTCACAGTGTCTGGATATTTGGTGAACATTGTTATGTATGTTTCTTTCTTAATAAGATTAACATTTAAATATTGGTAGACTTCGAGTAAAGCAGATTACCCTCCATAATGCGGGTGAGCCTTGTCCAATAAACTGAAGACTTAACATGGATATTCAGTAATATATCTTAACATAGATATCAACATGCATTTTATAATGGTTTTAATAACTTCATAATATTTCATCAGTCATTTGTACTGTTACCTACCTAATTAGTTCTCTATTATTGGATGACAGTTTTTTTTTTCATTTTTCTTGTTCTATAATTAAAATAATGTTACATGATACTTCTACGTATGAGATTCTTTTTTTTTGTTGTTTTGTTCTTTGAAATGGCGTCTCGCTCTGTCGCCCAGGGTGGAGTTCAGTGGTGCGATCTTGGCTCACTGCAAGCTCTGCCTTCTGGGTTCACGCCATTCTCCTGCCTCAGCCTCCTGAGTAGTTGGGACTACAGGTGCCCACCACCACACCTGGCTAATTTTTTGTATTTTTAGTAGAGACTGAGTTTCACCGTGTTAACTAGGATGGTCTTGATCTCTTGACCTCATGTTCTGCCTGCCTCGGCCTCCCAAAGTGCTGGGATTACAGGTGTGAGCCACCGTGCCTGGCCTACATATGAGATTCTTTTGTTTCTCATTTAATTAATATGGAACATATGTTCCCATATACCTAAGTAATTCCTCATACTTTAGCTTTTAAGTAAAATATAATTTCCTTAGGAATGTCTTCCCAGGCTCTCTAAACTAGTGTATTCCTGCTTTTCTATGCTATTCCAGCATGCTCCATGCTATAACTACAGCATAATTTGTTGCTACAAACTTCTTCAAGTATTTATTTATTTTTTTAATTTGCTCTTCTTCTCACCAAAATGTTCTATGCATGAAGGCAGAGTCATCATTGCCTGGTTAATATTTTATTCATGGCACACTAATCACCACATAATACATACTAAATATAAAATAGTTTAATCATGGCTGAATTTACTTTTTCATAATTTCTTTTTTGTATCAATTTTTTATTTTTTTTAAGTTGACAAAATTGTATATATTTATGGTGTGCCACATGATGTTTTGATAGATGTATATATTGTAGAATGGCTAAATCAAGCTTCACACACTTTTCTGTGGTTAGAACACTTAAGATCAATTCTCATAGCAATTTTCTGGTGTACAATATATGTACTAACCACTGTTACCATGATATACAATAGATCTCTTGAATGTATACTTTCCGTCTAAATGAAACTTTGTATCCTTTACCAGATCTCCCCAATTCCCCATTCTCCAACCTTTGAGAACCACCATTCTATTCTCAGTTTCTATGTTTAGATTCCACGTACATATGAAATCATGTGGTATTAGTCTTTCAGTGCCTGGCTTATTTCACTTAGCATAATGTTGTATAGGTTCACCCATGTTGTCATAATTGACAGATTTTCTTTTCTTAAGGCTGAATAATATTCTATGATGTATATATAACACATTTGTTTTATCTTTTCACCTATTGCTGGACACTTAGGTTGTTTTCATATGTTGGCTATTGTGAACAATGCTTCTATGAACATGAGAGTTCAGACATCTCAACACACTGATTTCTTTTCCTTTGGATACATACCCAGTAGTAGGATTGGTGGATCATATGGATGTTCTATTTTTAGTTTTTGAGGAACTTCCATACTGTTTTCTGTAATGATTATACTAATCACATTACCATCAACAGTAAAAAAATAGTTCCCTTTTCTTTACATCTTTGCCCATATTTGTTATCTTTAGTCTTTTTGATAATAGCCATGCTAACAGGTTGTGAGGTGGTATCTCTTGTGATTTTAATTTACATTTCTCTGACGATTGGTAATATTGAACAGTTCTTTCATAAATCTGTTGGCCATGATGTTTTTGCAAGTCCTGTGCCCATTTTAAAATCAGGTTATTAGTTTTCTCTCTATTGAGTTTTTGAATTCCTTTTATATTTTGGATACTAATCCTTATCAGATGTTTGGTTTGAAAGTGTTTTCTACCATTCCATAGGTGTTTACTCTGTTGGTTGTTTCCTTTACTGTGTACACTTTTTAGTTTGATGCAATCCAATTTGTCTATTTTTACTTTTTTGTTGCCTGTGCTTTGGGGATCATATCCAAAAAATTATAGCCCAGACCAATGCCATGGAGCTTTTCCCTTCCGTTTTCTTCCAGCAGTTTTACCGCTTCAGGTCTTAGGTTTAAGTTTTTAATCCATTTTGAGTTGATTTTTATATATAGAGTGAGATGAGTGTCTCATTTTATTCTTCTGCATTTGAATATATGGCTTTATTAACAGCATTTGTTGAAGACGCTGTACATTCCCCACTGTGTTTGTTGAAAATCAATTGATTTTAAATGTATGGATTCATTCCTGGATGCTCCATTGTGGCTCCATTGGTTTATGTGTTTTGATTTTTTGTAACTTTTAAAAATGAGAGTATTTTCTTGATTTTTTCGAGATAATTTATTATCAGTATGTAGAAACATTACTTATTTTTGTATTCTGATTTTGTACACTGCACCTTTACTGAATTCATTTATTCTAAAAATTTTTGCTGGAGTCCTTAAGATTTTCTATATATAATATCTTGTTATCTTCACACAGAGACAATTTAAAGTTTTCTCCCCACTTTGGATGTTTTTATTTCTCTCTTTTGCCTAATTGCTCAAGCATGGACTTCCAGTACTCTGTTGAACAGCAGTGGTAAGAGTGATCAACCTTGCCTTGTTCCTGATCTTAGAGCGTTCACCTGGTCTCTACTGAGTGTGGTGGTAGCTGTGGGTTTGGTATATATGGCCTTCATTGTGTTGAGGAACATTTCTTCTCTGCTTAATTTGTTGAAGGTTTTATCATGAAAGGATATTGAATTTTGGCATCTATTGAGATGATCATATGATGTTTGTCCTTTATTCTGTTAATGTGGTGTATCATATTCATTGTTTTGCACGTACTGAATCATCCTCGCACTCCAGAGATAAATTCCATTTTTTGGAATTTTGGTAAATTATGCTTTTCATGTGTTGTTGAATTCGGTGCTAGAATTTTGCTGTGTACTTTTGTGACCATGCTCACTGGGGATATTGTCCTATGATTTACTTCTCTTGTATTACCCTTGTCTTTTTTCCAAAATTTTTGATGAATTTTTTTATGAATGCTTTCCTTTATTTTTAACCTAAGAAATACTTTACACATGGAGACATTATGCATGTTTTAAATTATTTAATTCAAAAGTGCTGTTTTCAGTAGGACGTTTGGCTTGTTGATATGTTCAGTACAAAATATTCCCTTATATTTTATTTCATTATGTAAGAGGCTGATTAAGGAGACTAATCTATCAGATACGTGAAGAAATCTGTGGTTAAAAGCTAAAACATTTGACTTCAAAATGTAAGAACATAATCGATATGAGTGTGAATTTGTATTTTCTTCCAAATCTGTAAATGGTTAAATTAAGTATCTCACTAGCAACTGTCAATAAAAATAGAGATTTAATTTTAGAGAGATAGAACAGATTAGCATCAGTGAATAATCATGACAGGAAAGTAACCTAAGGGTAAAGTCAAACAGTTACATTGTTAATAAAGCTATAAAGAAGAACAGATAAGCCTCCTGATGTGTTAAATGATGGTAGAAAAATTGAGTTGTCTGCATTACTACCCCCACAAGAAACAAATAAATCAGCCAATCCTATGTAGACAATGTTATCTTAGCCTCTTCCACTTTATGGTCTGAAGCATCCTGTCGTTTGAGGGAATGGGAGAATCCCTTAGGCTGTAGACTAATGCTATTTTCCTTCTGCTAAAAGTAGTTTTGAGTCTTTACACGGTATTCCGGTTTTTTTGTTTTTTTGGTTTTGGTTTTTGTTTTTTTGAGACTGAGTCTCGCTCTGTTGCCCTTGGCTGGAGTGTAGTGGTGCGATCTTGACTCAGCACCTCTGCTCCCTGGGTTCAAGAAATTCTCCTGCCTCAGCCTCTCTAGTAGCTGCAATTACAGGTGAGCGCTGTCACGTCTGTCTAATTTTTGTATTTTTAGTAGAGATGGGGTTTTGCCATATTGGCCAGGCTGGTCTCGAACTCCTGACCTCAAGTTATCCCCTTGCCTCGGCCTCCCAAAGTGATGGGATTACAGGCATGAGCCACTGCGCCAGACTGTAGTATTCTATTGAAGTAATATTTTCAAATGTACAACAACATAAGAATATATCTTGCTGTTTCATTCACAGAGAAAAATTATTCAGTTGCCACAGATAAGATACTTACTAGTTTAATTTTACCTACATATTTCCTCCCAGTTTGGAGAAATCTAACTGGTTAAAGGAAAAGCATCAAATTAAATGAGTTGTCTTTTACATATCTATATTTGTTAAGGAACTTAGCAGCATATAGAGTACTCTTAGCATTATGCTTGTGTTTATTTGTGTGGTGTGTATTTTAAAAGATGAACAAGACCAAATCCTTGTTCTCAAAAGTCACAATTTAATAAAGATAGAAGAGAAAATATGTTTTTTTTTAACTTTATCAAATAAGTATAATATGCCTTGCACGTAATTAATGCCGTTATTGACACACAAGCAAAGTGCTGGAGGATCTATCAAAGCAAGCTACGTCTCCATGACTTAGGAGTATCAGAAGCAGCCTCTAAGGAGTGTGATATTTGAGTTTATCCTTAAGTGATAGGTGGAATCTCAAGACATAAATGATAAGAAAGAAAATATGTTCTAAAAAAATGAATAACATGATTAAAAGTTTAAATATTAAAAAAAAAAAGCATGCTCAGGTACAGAGGAAGTTTTTTTAATTTTTTGTTTTGTTTTGTTTTGTTTTTTTCTGTAGTGTAAAGTAGAAGGATGATATATGGATAGATAGAAGATTGGCCCAATCCTCTGAGGGGCAAATGAGAATTGGGCACTATTTTGATATGAGTATGCTATATTTAATCTCAAACTAATGTAGGTGTGTCTGAGTTCAGAGAAGTATAAAAGAAGAAGAGGATTTACTAAAATAGACTTGAATTCCTCTGAATAGGGAGGAGTCATACAGAAAAAGAAATGTATAGATGTGGGAAGTATTTTCAAGTTAAATTTATAGAATTTAATAAAATACTACCTAAGTGGATGTTACATAAAAAGAAAATGAAAGATAAAGGTGACCTCAGATTTCCTAATCAAACCAGTGACATTTATAAGTGGAAGAAGAAAGAGGAGGACTTGTTGGTTTATAAGATGATTTTATCAATCTACTAGTGACTGACCCTATTTCAGGCACTGACTCTATATCTGGGAATGCTTTGAGTTAAAAAGAAAAATTTTAAATATACAAGATTTGGTTTTGATTACACGAAGTTTTAATTGTTTCTCCTGTATGTGTGTGTATATATATATATATATATACACACATATATATATGTACACACACATATGCATACATATTAAATATTACCGACAAAAGAAAAAAGTTTTCATAAAATATTAAGAAAACCATAATTAGAATAAATAATGCTTTAATATAATTATAAAGAAATATTGAAGGTTAAAAGATAAAAATTCATCTTGCAAATACTAACCAAAGAAAGCTGCTCTGTCTTATATCAGACATATTAGATGCTAAGACATGATGCATTAGGCATGAGCCACTGCGCCAGACTGTAGTATTCTATTGAAGTAATATTTTCAAATGTACAACAACATAAGAATATATCTTGCTGTTTCATTCACAGAGAAAAATTATTCAGTTGCCACAGATAAGATACTTACTAGTTTAATTTTACCTACATATTTCCTCCCAGTTTGGAGAAATCTAACTGGTTAAAGGAAAAGCATCAAATTAAATGAGTTGTCTATTTACATATCTATATTTGTTAAGGAACTTAGCAGCATATAGAGTACTCTTAGCATTATGCTTGTGTTTATTTGTGTGGTGTGTATTTTAAAAGATGAACAAGACCAAATCCTTGTTCTCAAAAGTCACAATTTAATAAAGATAGAAGAGAAAATATGTTTTTTTTTAACTTTATCAAATAAGTATAATATGCCTTGCACGTAATTAATGCCGTTATTGACACACAAGCAAAGTGCTGGAGGATCTATCAAAGCAAGCTACGTCTCCATGACTTAGGAGTATCAGAAGCAGCCTCTAAGGAGTGTGATATTTGAGTTTATCCTTAAGTGATAGGTGGAATCTCAAGACATAAATGATAAGAAAGAAAATATGTTCTAAAAAAATGAATAACATGATTAAAAGTTTAAATATTAAAAAAAAAAAGCATGCTCAGGTACAGAGGAAGTTTTTTTAATTTTTTGTTTTGTTTTGTTTTGTTTTTTTCTGTAGTGTAAAGTAGAAGGATGATATATGGATAGATAGAAGATTGGCCCAATCCTCTGAGGGGCAAATGAGAATTGGGCACTATTTTGATATGAGTATGCTATATTTAATCTCAAACTAATGTAGGTGTGTCTGAGTTCAGAGAAGTATAAAAGAAGAAGAGGATTTACTAAAATAGACTTGAATTCCTCTGAATAGGGAGGAGTCATACAGAAAAAGAAATGTATAGATGTGGGAAGTATTTTCAAGTTAAATTTATAGAATTTAATAAAATACTACCTAAGTGGATGTTACATAAAAAGAAAATGAAAGATAAAGGTGACCTCAGATTTCCTAATCAAACCAGTGACATTTATAAGTGGAAGAAGAAAGAGGAGGACTTGTTGGTTTATAAGATGATTTTATCAATCTACTAGTGACTGACCCTATTTCAGGCACTGACTCTATATCTGGGAATGCTTTGAGTTAAAAAGAAAAATTTTAAATATACAAGATTTGGTTTTGATTACACGAAGTTTTAATTGTTTCTCCTGTATGTGTGTGTATATATATATATATATATACACACATATATATATGTACACACACATATGCATACATATTAAATATTACCGACAAAAGAAAAAAGTTTTCATAAAATATTAAGAAAACCATAATTAGAATAAATAATGCTTTAATATAATTATAAAGAAATATTGAAGGTTAAAAGATAAAAATTCATCTTGCAAATACTAACCAAAGAAAGCTGCTCTGTCTTATATCAGACATATTAGATGCTAAGACATGATGCATTACCAAATTTAACAGTAACATTTCATAATGATAAGAGACAACTCACCCAAAACATATAACAATACTAAATTTGTGTGATGCAAGTAATGTAGCCTCAGAATAAATAAAGCAAAAACTTATGGAAGTAAAAAGAAAAATATCTATTTCTAAACTCAGTGAAAAATTTAAATATATCTCTATCAATTACTGATAGCACATGTAGACAAGATATCAATCAGAATATAGAAGATCTGATATCATGCTTAACAAATTTGATCTGATATATGTAAAACTTTGTACTCAACTATGACAGGGAAAAAAATAGTCATTCAGTAGAGCAGTCTTCTCTCCCAATTTGTATGAAATGAGATACAGTTTGGAAATGAATATTTTGAGCTTAGGGTTATTTTCTTGATCTCTTGTTTTTATTTTTTGAGTTCATAACAAACAAATATTTAGAAAAGAAAATACATTGTCTTAAGAAATCACAGATTTAAAACTTAAATATTTTATCAAAAATAACATTTGTTTTCTTGAGGGCATGTTAACATAAACCTTCTTTCTTTAAATGCTGGCTTTCTGATTCTTCTGATTCTATATTAGATTTATGTCTCAGTATAACACATTATTTCACCTGTCTTTTTAAAATTTTTGTGACTTTCAGAAATAAATTTGTAAGATCAATAATCATCTCAATTTCTATTAATTCAATACTGCTAAAGAATTTTCTACATCAGGGGTCAGTAGACCACAAGAAGCAACTTGTTTTTGTAAGTAACGTTTTATTAGAACACCTCTACACCTCTTTATTTACATATTGTCTACAGTGGTTTTTACATTTCCATAGGAGTTTTGAGTAGTTGTGACCAAGAACATATGGCATATAAACCTGAAATATTTACTCTCTGGCCCTTTAAAAAAAAAAAACTTTGCGAATTTCTGATCCCTGATCTATGTGTTTCAACAAGCAGAAGTTAAGTTTCAGAAATTTAAGACATATGACTCTTTTAGGTATAACACTTACTTTTGTTTAAAGATTGACAGAAAGGTCAGTTGTTGCAATGTTCTGATTGTTAAATTAGGAACCCTTTGTATTAGATATTACTGTATATAAATACTTAATATTTGGGATTTTTAACTGGTGACTTTAATAAATGAGAACTTACCTTGCAAAAATTGTAATACATATAGGAACATGTGTAGATGTATAGAATTAATAATGCATCCTTCTCCACCTATTGGAGATAATATTTGGGTAGGAGCATTTTTTGGAATCTGATTTAAATATTCAATTGACTCTGAGAACCACCACACAATGAATTGAATAAATAACATTTCAAAGCAGAAAGACCCTATCATTCATAACTGTCTTCCCCATTCTTAGCATGTGGCTTTTTTAAAACAATTGCACTAAAGGAACAATGAATGCATCCCAAACTCACTTCACCATGTATTCATTGTTTTTTTTGTTTTTTGTTTTTTTTTTTAAAAAAAAAAGGACAGGAGAAATGAAATCACGTCTGTAGACTTCTGGAAACAATCATGCTGTATGAGTTAGATTGAGGGCCAGCACTGCTTTGCCCGAATACTATAGGATCATGCTATTGAAAACCTAACCAACATATAAAGTAGTAACGAGAAAGAAAAATGAATAAAAATTCACATTATTGCAGATTGTATAGTTTGATGCTATGTGAATGGTCTTCATTTATGGCTAGCAATTGCAAGACTGCTGTGAAGAGTGGCAATTATACCTTAAAAATAAAAGACTGCAGTAATATCAGGACAGATATTAAAACAATAATGTGATTTAAAGGTTGCTTTCTAATACGGCTTCCCAACATCTGTCCTTCAAGATGTGGAAATGTACATTATTTTGTAAATTTAATCACACCTATCTGTATATATTTGGTACTCCATGCATCTTGTAATAATTAGGAAAAAAAGAAACTGTCCCAGAGACATCTCTTTTAATGCCACTATGCATTTTATTAGTTTATTTAACCATCAGACAAACACTAACCAAAATGGAGTAGATCTGGAAGATATGATTTTGAATTCACACTTGAGGATATAGGTACATTTCTGGATCTAAGGATATCTTTTTATTCTCTTGTTTCTTATTTTTGTAGTGGTGACAATATATCCTTCTTCGATATGTATGTGTATTTATACATACTTATTAATAAAATAGGTATAAAATTCAATAAAAGTGTCAAGCATTCTTGGGACACTTTTTTTTAACTCTGAGAAAAAACAGTGACAAGTTAAGAAAATATTGACAATTTAGTATCTTATGTGAATATCAAGTTGCAGCTTTCTGTATTCTTGTTTATGTAAATAAAGAAAAGCAATATATGACTGGGTACGGTGGCTCATGTTTGTAATCCCAGTACTTTGTGAGGCCGAGGAAGGCAGATGACCTGAGGTCAGGAATTCGAGACCAACCTGACCAACATGGAGAAACCCCGTCGCTACTAAAAATACAAAAAAAGTCAGGAGTGGTGGCACATGCCTGTAATCCCAACTACTTGGGAGGCTGAGGCAAAAGAATTGCTTGAACCTGGGAGGCGGAGGTTGCAGTGAGTTGAGATTGCACCATTGCACTCCAGCCTTGGCAACAAGCAAAACTCTGTCTCAAAATGTATAGTAGTGTCTGTCAGTAATATCAAAAGATGAACAGATAGATAGTTGATAGGATAGCTGTATAGCTATTACCACAAATATGCACATATTTACAAACTACTACACAACTCGAGACCACTCTGGAATTGTGTAATCATGGTCAGTAGTGAATGTTTGTGCAAGTCTTTTGAAAATTCCATATAACTAATTTGATACTGTTCCTTAAATTTGAGAATGACTTAAGTATTAAATAAATATGTTAAAATTTTTTCTTTTAATAGTGAAATAATTACTATTATCTTTCAGGCTGTGTAATGACTTTATTTCAGAATTATAAACAAAAAGAAACAAACTAAAATAAGAGGCCTGATTTTAGCAACATGCCACTTTATCTTTGTAAAGTCTACAATAAAATTGTTAATTGTGTAGCCTGCATGTTTCTTCTTTACCAGAAAGACAATTGATTACATGATAACATTTTGCTCATAGATTAATTATACCATTAACAATTTATTGCAAAATTTCTTCAGTCTTTAGAAAGTTAACATGTGCATGCAATATAATATCAAAGAATTGTGACACAGACACTCATTCCATTGTATCTTTGTTTATCAATGAAAACAAAACATTTAATAATTATTCTTTAATGTTTTTATGAATAATAGAGTAAGTATAAAAACATCAACTACATACATTTTTAACAAAGAATTTTTCATTTCCATTATTTAAAATTGACTCTAATTAATTTTTAATAGAATATAAATAATGTTGACAGGTGGTTATTGATGGAACTGATTAAAAAGCTTCATTCATTCATCTATTTTTTAAAAATCAAATTTGCATTGTTTTTAGTATGAGTTCCAAATAGTCTGTCAAATTCTCATGATACAGAAATGAATGAAGCATGGTCCCTGCCTTAGTAGTCTGGAAGACAATGTTGGTTTGCAAACTTTCACCTTTTTCCTTTTCGTTTTAAATTAAAGTTTTTTCCAAGGTTGCGGCTTTCTTAAAATTTTTTTTCCCCTTGCTTTTTTTTCGGTTTTTTCCTTTTTTAATTTTATTTTTTTTTTTATTAACTTTTTCTTTCGGATTTGGGGTTTTTTTTTTCTTTTTTTTCTTGTTTTTTTTTTTTGGCATTTTTTCCAGTTAGTTGCTTTTTTACATCCACTGCATTGCTTGTGCCTAAAACTAGACAGATTAAATGAAGTGCTAAGTGTGTTAGACAATTTATTTATGCTAAAAGTTATTTTTGCAAGTGAACTGACCTGGAAATTGTTGATTTTGCCTTTTTATTTTTCTAGTATAGAATATCCAATTTTAGATATTTTAAGAAATAACTTTTAAAGCTTCACATTTAACTATTAAAGAAGTATGTCAATACATAATTTAAAACTTGAACTAATACTTGCTATATCTTCATGTTCCTTGTCTGCCAGAGTTTAGTGCTAAGAGAGCCAGATTTGTACTAGGAGCCCAGAGGACTTATTATCTGGTTAATGTGAAAGTTTTTTTTAATCTTCAATAGATATTGTTTCTTAAAGCATCAATTTTTTAAAAACAAGAAACAAAATAACTGAAATAACTGTTAATGTGGAAATCATTTTGTTCTAGGATCAAATGTGAAAAATGATGCAATCTGCAGACAATAAAACTCTAGTTGTTTTGAGGTCAAAATAATCAGTATTATTTTTCTCTTGAGCAACACAGGAAGTAAAGGGACATTTTCATTAATTCCATCTGGCTCACAGATGTCATTTATTGTGAATTTTAGAAATTATGAAAACCTTATGGCTAATCTGTTTTGAAGCACATTCATTTTTATGGCAGGATAAAAGGGCCAGTAGATATTTGTAGACATATTTAAAGAGGCTATATTTACATATTTATTAAAACTAAAATATTAAGTTACTAAATGATAATTTTTCCAAGTAATTATTCCTATCTAAAATGGCATTCAATCATATTTGTTCACCAAGCCAAAGGATGACTTCTGAATAAAATATTTTTAAATTTGACTTTTTTACTAAAGGATGTGTGGTTATACACAGTGCATATATTAGGAAAAACCTTTATTCATGTAGTAATGCTCTTGATATGTTTTGGCTTATGGTTCATTTCTTTTTAAATTCTGCTACATTCTTTGTTCCACTTAAATTTGGCTTCTATTAAAACATTAAGAAATACTTTTTATTTACCTCTTAGAAGGTATGGACAATATGACACCTTTGGAGATTTAATGTTAGAAATACAGAAGTAGACCTTTAAAACGGAGTCCCTACTGCCAGTCATAAAGCAAAATCTGTGCAACAGGTACATCTAGATAGTTTTCATCCATATCTAGCTTGCTCACAATGACTTTCTCATGCATTACAAACAATCTGGCTCTTAATATAGTGTTTAAGTGAACTTTAATGTGGCACATGACAGTCTTCTGATATAGTCAGTTATTGGTTCAGAGGGTGAATTACTGAATCTTACTTCCCTACTGTTCAGTCCACAGGGGCTTAAATTCTTAACTGTATATAGAGTTCCTGCAATATAATGTCATATTCCCTTCTTCCAGGTCACTAAGTGGGAAAGGTTATAAGTTCAGAAAATACTAGCTGAACCAAACAGCTTATGATTTCACCTATAAACATTAGGGATAGAAACATTTTCTCAACATCATGTGAACTACTGCCTGTGGTTTTGGGTCAGGTGTCTATGTTCATATGATAACACTCAGGTTCCATGAACACACATTACTGTGATTACGGATTTCCCTTTAAACCAAAAACAACATTACATTTAATTATGACCTCACTGAAGCTTAGTTAGATGTATAATCAGTAAAAATCGAAGTGGAAAGGAAAGAGTCAGACAAGGTGAATGCATGATTTTAAAAAATGTTTGCATTTGCTCATGCTGTATTTTTATAATATGTGAAAATCTGACATTCTGGTTTCATAAATACATTCTACATTCTTTTCATTTCTTCAGCCAG
>NW_012103020.1:3336067-3341790 GCF_000951045.1 Mandrillus leucophaeus | reverse complement strand
AAAACATTAAGAAATACTTTTTATTTACCTCTTAGAAGGTATGGACAATATGACACCTTTGGAGATTTAATGTTAGAAATACAGAAGTAGACCTTTAAAATGGAGTCCCTACTGCCAGTCATAAAGCAAAATCTGTGCAACAGGTACATCTAGATAGTTTTCATCCATATCTAGCTTGCTCACAATGACTTTCTCATGCATTACAAACAATCTGGCTCTTAATATAGTGTTTAAGTGAACTTTAATGTGGCACATGACAGTCTTCTGATATAGTCAGTTATTGGTTCAGAGGGTGAATTACTGAATCTTACTTCCCTACTGTTCAGTCCACAGGGGCTTAAATTCTTAACTGTATATAGAGTTCCTGCAATATAATGTCATATTCCCTTCTTCCAGGTCACTAAGTGGGAAAGGTTATAAGTTCAGAAAATACTAGCTGAACCAAACAGCTTATGATTTCACCTATAAACATTAGGGATAGAAACATTTTCTCAACATCATGTGAACTACTGCCTGTGGTTTTGGGTCAGGTGTCTATGTTCATATGATAACACTCAGGTTCCATGAACACACATTACTGTGATTACGGATTTCCCTTTAAACCAAAAACAACATTACATTTAATTATGACCTCACTGAAGCTTAGTTAGATGTATAATCAGTAAAAATCGAAGTGGAAAGGAAAGAGTCAGACAAGGTGAATGCATGATTTTAAAAAATGTTTGCATTTGCTCATGCTGTATTTTTATAATATGTGAAAATCTGACATTCTGGTTTCATAAATACATTCTACATTCTTTTCATTTCTTCAGCCAGATAATATATTTCCTAGAAAATGTGTATACTGATGAAGTTGCATCTGGAATTTCATCAGTAGGTTTAGGCTGGAATAATTTAAATATGTTATCATAAAACTAAATGTCAAGTTGATTGAACCAAGATAACACAATAGCTTCTCTGAGCATGTTGGTGCACACCTTAGGCAATTGGCAGTCTCTTGACACAGATATGAACATATCTTATGGAAAACATTGGTGGAAAGTAAGCGAACAGTGTAATAGCCAAATGTATCCAAATTACCTACCAAATCCATTCATCTGAGACTTAGATAAGCTTCAAAAGTCACATACCAGCTTTAAAGCTGTTCACAATACTGTTTACTCTATGAGACACTCCAATTATTAACAATGTAAATGACTGCAATACTCAATACAATTTTCTAACACAATTACTTGGGTCTACAGGACTGTGACAATTTTTGAGCTGTTGAAACTAACATGTTTGAGATTCTGAAACAAACAGCTCTACAGTCAACTTAAAATCAATAACAGTATTTGATTTTTGTCATATTTGTTGCCTTCTATAATTCTGATAGGTAGCATAATTCTGTAGTATTGATCAATATGCTATGCTGTGTGTCAATATAAAAAATACAAATGCCAATTTCAGTTACTTGGAAACAGTTTAGGAGAACTCATGAAACGATTTCATCTATTTTTACCATTCTTGACCATAGGGGTTAGCAAATTTACCCTTTATCATCATTTGTCTTGGCCAAGGAAAGTCAAGAATTCATTTACTATCCAAGTGAAATCACCCATGTTAGAAGAATGTCTAAAGGTTTTGTTTTGTTGTTCATTTTCCAGTTTTCTTACTAATATGGGTACAGTTATAATGGGAAATATTTTGAATAAAATATAATTTTTTCTTCAAAATGTGGGCTTGAAGCAGCTGCTTTTCATAGTGTACATCTGCATAGTGTTACGGAATGATAGATTTTTAAAATGAGTGCTTCCAAATACCACATTTATTTTCTTCCATGCAGCTCGAATCCTCTCTCCGCCTGGTGTGTGTGTTCAGCTGGTTCTCCAAACCTTGGTCACAGTCTCACTGACCTTGGTTGCCTGGTTACAAAATCCTCTTTGTGATTTGTGAGATGCTTGTCTTGACGGAGAGCAAAGGATTTTTTTTCTACAGTAAACTTAAGAGAGTTTCTATTTCAGAGTACAACATATTAAAACCAGTATATCTTGCCAATTTATAACTTGCACTTCTTAGGGAATAAAATTATGAACTGGATTTTTTCCTATCCAAATTATATTTAATATTATTGCCAACATTTACTTCCTGATTCTAGAGAATAAGCATCTCAAACAGCTAGAGGGCTGCAGTCTAAGCTCCTTAAAAAATGAGGCATCTTTATAAAACATAAAGTATAAATACAGTAATATGAAAATTATATGTTCTTCTGAAGATAAATGTTTACATGAATCAATCATTTGCAATCCACTTAATTTTCTCATTCTTTCTATAAAGTTGAGAGAAACTAAATTTTTAATATTTTTTGATGCTGGAAAAAATAGTCTGTGATATGCATTTTATTTTGTCATTATCCAAGTGTATTTCTCTTTCTAAAGTTCCATATCCCTATGATAGTGTAAAAATATATTGCGTGTCAGATACATATTTACTTAAATTTTTACATCCAATTTTCTTAATTGTTTCTTTTTCCAAGATAATAAGATCCACTCATGTGTATACACACTTAAGGAGTGATTTTTGTGAGCTTATTCAAATGCAGTAAAATAATAACACTTGTTTGTTGCAAGTGTATGGGTGCCTAATTCTGGAGATTACCTTAAATAGGAGGCAATGGGCAAAGTAAATGTAAGTGGTGTGGTCAAGTCAAGAATAACAAGTCCATTGTATCAGACATCCAGTTTGCTACTTGGACAATTGAGCATATAGTCCCTCTGAAGTTAGTATAATTGGTACCAGCTGTTTAACTGTTGCTTTTTTTTTTTTTTTTTTTTTTTTTTTTTTTTTTTTTTAGTTTTGAACAGGAGCCAACTTGGCTTGAAAGCTGTGCTACCAAAATACCAAAAAGAAGAGACTGAAGAATGATGCCAATGTATATGTATGTATTTCTTTCAAACCATTTTCCTGCAGCAGTTCATCTCAGGGCCACGATAATTCAAACACAATGATAGTGATAAAAGAGAAATGGGTTGTTTGACTGCTAAGAGGCAGCTGGCCTGATTAAAGCCAATAGGAGTGAGAAAAAAAGCATTTCATTTTTAAACTTTTTCTTTATGAAAGAATAATTTCCCTTCAATGATGTGGTAAATGATTTATTATTCATCCTCTCAGTACTTTATGTAACATAATTTTTTATAAGAATTATTAGTAACTAAGGCAACACAGGGCCCAGGGTCTCCAAATTTAAGCTTCTTCATAATTTTTTTCATTAATGTATTGAGTAAAACATATCTTTTGCAAGAATTCAAATAGCAGATAATATTTTTCCTCTTTTCAAAATCATAGCAATATAAAGCATTATGTAACTGAGACACAGCTCCAATATTATCTAAGAGGTGTATCCAAAGTCACACAACTAGTTAATGTCAAACATGGATTAAATTTTTTTTATTTCTCGTTAATGAAAATCCTATTCAATGACATACTAGCCTTCTGACCCATCTTGCCAAAAGTAATTTTTAACAGATAGTACTTTAAATACACTGTAAAATTCCAAGCTAGTTAGTAAAAGTAATTAAAGTGTTAATTTTTTTTTAAGGTATAAAGGTAAGAGTTTCATTTTATACAACAGGGAACAATTAAATGTGCTAAAAGTATTAGAAAGTGTGCAGAAAGCATTAAAAGGAGTAATTTGGCAACAAAGTAGTCAAAAAAATAGTAATATTAAAAGTATAGGCTGGTCACGGTGGCTCACGCCTGTAATTCCAGCACTTTTGGAGGCCGAAGTGGGCGAATCATGAGGTCAGGAAATCGAGACCATCCTGGCTAACACGGTGAAACCCCGTCTCTACTAAAAATACAAAATTAGCCAGGCATGGTGGTGGACACCTGTAGTCCCAGCTACTCGGGAGGCTGAGGCAAGAGAATGGCATGAACCCGGGAAGGGGAGCTTGCAGTGAGCGGAGATCACACCACTGCACTCCAGCCTGGGTGACAGAGCCAGACTCCGTCTCAAAAAAATAAATAAAATAGAATATATATATATGTGTGTGTGTATATATATGTATGTGTGTGTCTATGTGTGTGTATATATATATGCATATATACATAAAAGAAGGTCAAGCTCGACGGGTCACACCTATAATCCCAGCACTTTGGGAGGCCAAGACAGGAGGATTGCTGGAGGTCAGGAGTTCAAGACTAGCCTGGCAGACATAGCAATATGCATCTATCTAAAAAAATAACAAATAAAAAATAAAATAAAAAATAAAATAAATAAATAAATAACAACCAGGAGGCCATGGCAAGAATGATGGCACCTCCCAGAAAGTCATATTCAGAAGACAAAGAAATGAGTATCAGAAAAATGTTGAAGAAAGAATAGTCAGGGCTTAAGTGGAATTTCATAAAATGAATGACAGGTATTTCATTAAAAGAAAGTCCACATTTTGGATAATGAAACATTTATTTATCCAGCAAATACTTATTGAGCACCTGCTCCCTGCCAAGCATTCTTCTATGCACAGTGTCTAAGAGAACAGTAGTATGTCACTGATAGAAAGGGATAATATGATAGCTACATCTTTCTTTTTCATTAAGCACATTTGTTTGAATGACTTTTCTACATTTCTATGTCTCTGGCAGAACCTGGGAAGGAATAATCATCTGATACATAAAATAATAAATAGAAGGACCTGTATTTTAGCAGAATATTTTACAGATAAGTAACTTGACACCCCAAAGAAAAAAAAATGAATTGCTCTAGATCATTTTTAAAATGAATTGTTCCCCTCTCCTCTTCCCAAATCTCCTAGAAGTACCTTCTACTTTCTTCACTTCTGAGGATCTTACCTCCTCTCTGCTTAATCCGAATGAACCCTGAGTCAACATGTGAATTACAGGCAGAGAAGAACAGTTAAACTCATCATTTCTAACCCACTCCCATGAGCTAATTAACTGAATACCCTTACCAACAGGTCCTTTATGTTGAGAATAAACTAGTTTGACAAAGAATCATTGGCATTCACTTGTGTATCACAACTCGATTTCTCCTCCCGTAATATAGAGCAGAAAATTCTTATGGCCAGGTAAGGGTGGGCTAACACTGGCCACATGAGGCTTTTCTTAGACCATAGTTTTATCAGTAGCTGGGACCCCAAATTCAGCTGTTTCTCAACAGAGAGAAAACAATGGCTTTGCTCAGAATTACTCAGCCTTGGCACTATTGACATTTGGGGCCAGATAATTCTTTGTTATGAGGGACTATTTTCTATGCTGCAGGATGTTTAACAGCATCTCCGTCCTCTCCTCACTAGATGCCAATAGAATGTACTCCCACACTCTGAAGTTGTGACAACAAAAATGTCTCCAGGCATTTCTAATATCTCCTGGGGGAAGGCCAAAATCACCCCCAGTTGAAAATCACTAATCTAGCTGATCTTAGTTCATCATACAAACATCCAGAAGCAGTACAGATGATAAAAGTCATGCTGGGAGTTTTGTGCTCGCAGATGGCTTGTGATGCTTTCCTCCATCCGCAGATCAGGTGTATACCTTAAGTTGTTATACCAGAAGTAAGTTCTTTCTTCTCTACGACTAACGTACATTTAGGTCTATTTGTTAGAGACAGGGACTGGATTCTTATTGGCTCAGGGACATTATTCTCTTAATGAGATTAATTTTATCAACACTGGAAACTAAAATACTTTCATAGTATGTGTCTGCCAGTCCAAAAAAAAAAAAAA
>NW_012103020.1:3331491-3334400 GCF_000951045.1 Mandrillus leucophaeus | reverse complement strand
GGAGGTTGCAGTGAGCTGAGATCGCGTCACCGAACTCCAGCCTGAGCGACGAAGCGAGACTCCATCTCCAAAAAAAAGAAAATACAAATCAACAATTTCCTCAAATTAATGTAATACTTGAAAAATATTGCCTGCAGTATTTCATACTTTTGCAAGATACAGTGACTTCCAAATGAAAGATAGTTTTCAGGAAGAAGAAAATATATTACTGTATTTTCTCTGAAGATAGTCTTTTTATTGCTATTATGTTATATTCTCGGAAGATAGTCTTTTCACTGCTAGTATATGACTCTGTGCTCATTTTCATATGTCAACTATCTCTTTTAACTGCCTTGGTGAAACTTTGGTATTTGGTGTAAAATATTGGCATTAGATTATTCTGTCTGAGATAACTACTTACAATGAGCAGATTGAAATATGTGTAGCTGGGCCCAACACTGTATCAGAGAGCCTGACACAGGCCCCAGTTAGAATCCTCTATTCATGTCATGGCTGTACTTCTGGTTCATCACTAGGTGTAATGAAGAGCCAGACATTTGTTTATTGACTCTCACTTGAAAATATAAGCTTTTCACAGTAGGCGGCTAAAGATTCACAAATTTAAGTTATTTCTTATGGTACAATTTTATGTATGTGTTGCATGTTTTACAGTTTAAGAAAAAGGAAGAGACTCTAACGTTTACTCTACACTCTCCATTTATGAAGTGCAAATTTAAAACATTTATAGGACTGATTTTTTAAGCCTGTATTCCAGTAAAGTTTATAGTCCCAATCCTGCGGTGGGCTCATCTCTTTAGGCATTTCAGAAAAGTTCTTTTGGAAGAAGCTTTTTAGTCTGTGGTATATTTTATTGACTTACCCACTAGTGCCGCACTTTAAATTTGGATTTCATCTGAGGAAAAAGATGGAACTCATTTGGATCAAGACACATGAATAATGTAAGTTATGGATCTGGACTGTGCCATTTTTGGCCCCAAATAGTCTGTGACTTTAATAGTTCTAAGATTGATTTTTGTTTTTGCACAACTCACATCTTTGTTAAAAAAAAAAAAAAAAAAAAAAAGAGAGAGAAAAAAAAAGTTTTCCAAAATCTTTGTGTAATGGAATAAATAGACCCTCTCCCAAACTGTCCGTTTTAAAGGACAAGGCTCCTTTGAAGGAGTAAATTTAGACATATTTATAAAAAGATATTATTTAAAGTCACACTTTGCACTTTCACTTAGGAAGAATAAGTGTTATCAAGATTTCACAGGAGCAAGATCTGGTTTTGTGGGTGTCAAGTGGCTTGTCCGAGGTCTCCAAGCACATGGTGGAGTGGCATTGTGAAACCGTCATTATCAATGGCTTTTTAAAAAACTTTTTGAAAACTACCTTTCCCTGTGATCTTCTAACTTGGTTCTTACCCTTGTTAAATTAATTTTTACAGTATTATGTGATCTTTTTAGCTTTGGAATGACTTGGGCTTAAATAGTTAACATTAGCTAATAATTCCTTGTTTTCTTTGCTTTTCTGGTAGGCAAGAGCTGGGCATTTAGCCAAGAAAGAAAACACTTATAATCCAAAAACTGAATAAATACATCTTTTTTTTCTGATGGTGTCCTAAATTGGGGAGGCAAAGGTGAAATTTTAAAATTGAGTCTAAATGTTTGTAATAAAACTCAACAAAAAGTGAGTTCCTCCTAGAGAGTCTGTGAAACCGCTGTAACTGGACAACTGCAATTTTGGGGACTTTATTTCCATGGAAAATTAGAGATTCTCTCTAAACCTTTTTTAAATTATATATCTAAGGAAAGTACTTCTTTGTCTCTTGAGGCTAAGCCCATACTGACTTGAACATTGGAAGTTTTGAGTCACATTTCTTTTTTGATCTAATTTAAGATAGTTGTGGAACTTAACGTTTCTCTTTTATAATACAAGTGTCTTAGTAATTGGGGTTCCATGTAATGCATAAGGTGTTCAAATCCTTAACTAATAAAATCATGATAAAGCATAATTCTCAACTGTATTAATACATTTATTTAATATACACTTAGGAATTTTTTGTTTTGTTTTGGGCAGAATGCTGAAAGTTAGAGCTGTAACTACAAATCAAAAATGAACAGAGTTCTTACCCTGTGGATCTCATAGTTTATCAAAATCGAGACATTATTTGAGAGAATAATTATGCTACCATAAGCTGTGCATCTCAGGTTTATCTAAATCATCACATAGAGATAAAGAAAATCAGTGTTATTATCAGTATTACAGTCTTTAAAATAGACATTTATAAAAAAAGTAAATATTAATTTTTAAGAATTAATTTCAGATTGTGAAATAGTATGATTGGATAACACCATAGGTTTTTGATAGGAGCCAATATTGTGGCTCAATTATAATTTCAGAAATGTATTTTATGCCCAGCACCTTTGTTCCTTTACACAAAACAAGTAACAACTACTATTTCACCTATTTGTTTGTCTGGTTTTCCCAATAGAAAAAGAGGAAATTCTATTTTTACAAAACTGAAGCAAGCATTTTGTCCTTAAGACTTCTGTAATAATTGACTCTAATTATTTTGTATGTTGTGTATGAATAGATACTACATTTATTATTTAATGGTATGCTCTATAGTTCCAACAGATATATTTTTCTTAACCAGATCTCTTGTAAAATGAGAAGCCAGAAGCCTCTGAAGCAGATTCAATTTTTAAATACAATAATCATTGCAGATTAAGGAAGGTATATGGTGAAAAAGACTTGACCATTTCAAATAATAAATTACTGCAAAATGTATTGAAGAAAGCCAGTTAGAAACCCATCTAATTTTCTGTTTAACCAGTGAAAATGTGTAATTAATAATATATTTCCCTTTGTACTTCTAATTTTATGCAGTCATAAAGAAAATTATAGTTCTTTTCACATTTCCACAT
>NW_012103020.1:3325789-3331441 GCF_000951045.1 Mandrillus leucophaeus | reverse complement strand
TAATTGGGGTTCCATGTAATGCATAAGGTGTTCAAATCCTTAACTAATAAAATCATGATAAAGCATAATTCTCAACTGTATTAATACATTTATTTAATATACACTTAGGAATTTTTTGTTTTGTTTTGGGCAGAATGCTGAAAGTTAGAGCTGTAACTACAAATCAAAAATGAACAGAGTTCTTACCCTGTGGATCTCATAGTTTATCAAAATCGAGACATTATTTGAGAGAATAATTATGCTACCATAAGCTGTGCATCTCAGGTTTATCTAAATCATCACATAGAGATAAAGAAAATCAGTGTTATTATCAGTATTACAGTCTTTAAAATAGACATTTATAAAAAAAGTAAATATTAATTTTTAAGAATTAATTTCAGATTGTGAAATAGTATGATTGGATAACACCATAGGTTTTTGATAGGAGCCAATATTGTGGCTCAATTATAATTTCAGAAATGTATTTTATGCCCAGCACCTTTGTTCCTTTACACAAAACAAGTAACAACTACTATTTCACCTATTTGTTTGTCTGGTTTTCCCAATAGAAAAAGAGGAAATTCTATTTTTACAAAACTGAAGCAAGCATTTTGTCCTTAAGACTTCTGTAATAATTGACTCTAATTATTTTGTATGTTGTGTATGAATAGATACTACATTTATTATTTAATGATATGCTCTATAGTTCCAACAGATATATTTTTCTTAACCAGATCTCTTGTAAAATGAGAAGCCAGAAGCCTCTGAAGCAGATTCAATTTTTAAATACAATAATCATTGCAGATTAAGGAAGGTATATGGTGAAAAAGACTTGACCATTTCAAATAATAAATTACTGCAAAATGTATTGAAGAAAGCCAGTTAGAAACCCATCTAATTTTCTGTTTAACCAGTGAAAATGTGTAATTAATAATATATTTCCCTTTGTACTTCTAATTTTATGCAGTCATAAAGAAAATTATAGTTCTTTTCACATTTCCACATGTTTTGTGTTATATCTGAAAATGATATGTTGTTTCTAGAATGCAGTAAAGACTTTTTGTAAAAAAATAAATCTTTTTTATCTTTCACCCTTAAATTAGAAATGAAAATTAATTTCAGTATATTAGATATACTAAAGTTTAGAAAATTAACAGTACACATAACATTATAACATTTGTTAAATGATAATGTTGTTTAGTATTTACTAGAACCACGTTTTAAATAGGATTTTTCAGTTTACAATACTCAATAATGTCATTGATGCATACAGTTTCTTCCTGGAGTGTAATTGAAAGCACTTTATTAATAATGTCAGCATGCCAAAAAAAATCTATAATGAAGGTACAGAATAGAAACTATTAGAGACTGTAAACTTGACAGTATGGCACATTCAAATTTATTTGGCTTTATATTTGTAGTTAGGGGTAGTATGACGTTGATCATAAATATAAAAGCTATTGTGTACTACTAGGTCTTTTAAGTGAAAATACAATTTTCTGAACCCTTTTGAATGGCAATGTAATTGACTGATAAATTTGACATACGTTGATAGTGAATCACAATCTAAAGATAAGTGAATTTTATATTATGAATAAAAAACAAATATGCTATTCTAGGAAACAAATGGTAATTCCAGATATGGCATTGTAGAAATAAATAGAAATGAGGTTATTTTCCCTGAAAAATGTTATCGATGATAAAAATAGATATGCTGTATCTCAAAATAATACAGTTGTGTCATAGTGGTAACTGTTTTCATTACAGCAAATAAAACAAACCCATGTAAATAATGAGCAGTAGTTTAAAATATATGCCTTCTTTTTCTCTTAAATAAGTGACTATGAAATATTCAAAGGCATTTTAATAGTGATCTTGTAAATATAATTAACCTGTTGATCTGTTAATAACTGTCAAAGCCCCCCGTTAAATCTTCACTTTAGTTTTCATTGGTACATGTAATTAACAAATATATCTACCAAGTAGGATATAACTTCTTCTGTCAACACATTTCTACAGTGACAATCTCATATAATAGTCATTGAATTAATAATTATGTCTGATTAAAAATGATTTGGATGTGGATTCTGATTTTCACAATCTATCTGGAAAGATATATTAGTATAAAAAGAAAACTATCACAAGAAAAGAAAGATATTAGAAGACTTAAAGGGGGGAAAGTATTATTATAGTTTACTAATAAAAATTACCATTGCATATGTAGTATTTGCTTTGGGTTTTGAAAAATGAACAAAGTAGGCAGTTGGAAATATGAAATTAGAAATAAAGCTTTGAGACTTGTCTTAAAGTTCCAAAATCTATAGTGTAAATAAAGGACCTGATCTGGTATAAGTGACTCCAAAGTCCATGCTCTTAGAGAAAAAAGACAAATATATAGAACATATAATAATAAACAGAGCAAAAGCAGATGTGGAATATATTACTTGTGTCTGACATTCTGATTTTAACTCATACCTTAATCGGTATTGCTTTTTCAAGCTTGAATCTCATTTGCCACTAACTGTATGTTTATAGCAGGAAAAATATGACAGTCTGCAATTGAATTGTTTCTTGAAGAGTGACATAGTTGTCCTCAGATTAGGTGGCATCAATTAATCCTGTAGTATAGATAAATAAGAGTTCAGCATTCATTTCAATCATACTATTAATTTCACCCTCAATGATTCATTCCTAGCATATCTTTGTTAGTGTTTGTCTTTCCCTTTCTGCATCTCAGGTAAAACATTCTACCAGCAATATTGGAAAGGTTGCCATGCCTGTGTTTGTAAGCAAGAGGAAACATGCTCCCTTTTGAGGTAAAGTCACATGAGATATCTAAGGAGCACTTCATCCTAGAGCGCAGAGTGAACAGTGGTTAAGTAACTGGGCTTTGTACTCAGGGTTCAAGTCTTGGTCAGTACCTACCAGAAGAATATCTTTGATTAGCTGTTTAACCATTACATATGATAGCTAACGTTTATTGAGTTCCTGCTATATACTAACCACTCCAATAAGTATTTCACTCTGGTTTTCTCAAATCTGTATGACTCTTTAAAGTAGCTATTGAGTCTTCTGTTTTACAGTGAAAGCAACTGATGATTATCAGTTTAAAGTAGGTCTAACTCCAAATTACTTACTGTTAATTGCTGGACTAAACTACCTGTCTTTCTTTCTCTCAAATTATTGTAAATTGTTATTTGATACTTCACATTTACTTCATTCCTTTTCATTCCTTTCATTCTTGTAAGAACCTGGCTCTATGGAATATCTCTCTCACCACTCTTCTAGCCTCATAATCTTCTTTTGGTTTCTCATCAACATCTAGGAGACAAGTTTTTCCTCCCTCAGAAGTCTCCTTTCATTCTCAGACACATTGTCACTACACAGATTTCATCAAAACTGGTTTCCTTCTCAGTCCGCAGTTGAATACAATTTGGTATCTGACCCATCACTCCAGAAAAATAAGCAAATTTTGCAAACTTCAATAACGTTTTTACTAAACCATAAACATAAACATAAACTCTATCCTACTTAACTATTCTTGGCAGTATTTCACATTCTCTACCATACTCTTCTCAAAACATACAAAATAGTGGTTAATGGATGAGCATTAAATTAATTTACATGTGTTTAAATCCCAATTCCGTCTTTTTGTTTATTTATTTATTTTTTTGGAGACGGGGGTCTTGCTCTGTTGCCCAGGTGAGAGTGTAGTGGCACGATCTGGGCTCACTGCAAATTCTGCCTATGGTTCAAGTGATTCTCCTACCTCAGCCTCCTGAGTAGCTGGGACTACAGGTGCGGGCCACCATGCCCGGTTAATTTTTGTATTTTTAGCAGAGACAGGATTTCACCATGTTGGCCAGGCTGGTCTTGAACTCCTGATTTCAGATGATCCACCTGCCTTGGCCTCCCAAAGTGCTGGGATTACAGGTGTCAGCCACTGCACCTGGCCCCCAGTTCCATTTCTTAATTGTGAATCTCTGGGTAATGTTTTACATTCTTTCTTTTGAAAATTCATACACATCTATGTAGGGGAAGACAAAACACACAAACATAAAAATATGTTTTCAAGCAGGGAATTAAAAATAAGAAGCAGGCCTGGTATAATGGTTTACACCTGTAATCCTAGGACTTTGGGATGCCAAGGTAGGAAGACTGCTTGAGGCCAAGAATTCAAGACCAATCTGGCCAACATAGTGAGACCCTATCTCTTATAAATATAAAATAAAATAAAATAAAATAAAATAAAAAATAAGCAATGGAAAGTAGCTGGTGCCTACTTCATATTGGATTAGTGTATGTGGCAGGAGGGCAGGGCAGTTGTTTGGGCTGATACATGAAGAGGAGCTGGTCAGATGGAGAGTGCTAGGAAGATAATCCTAGGCCAGTAAAAGGGAACAAACTTGGTATTATTGAGGAATTGAAAGAAAACCTGTGTGTCTGGAGAAGATTGAACAGATAAGAGAGTGGTATAACATGGTCAGAGAGATACGCAGATGCTAGAAGATGTAGGGCGTTGAAAATAAAGAGTCTGTATTTTACTACAAATGCAATAGAAAGTCATCGAGGAGATTTAAACTAGACACAATAGGGCATTATTTATACTTTTAAATGCTTACACTTGATATGTGTGTAACATAGCAGGAGTTAGGGAGACTAAATAGAAAGCTGAATCTCATTTAACTATAAATCTGAAATACTAGAGAAAGAACCAGACTGGCTCTACAGACTTTGCTTTATATCAAGAGAAATACAAAGAGACAAATAAAAACTGAGCTCAATTATAGATTAGCAGCTAAAGCATTCAATTCTGCTATTCAGTTCTGGTGAGTTCTGCTCTATCATCTGCTTGCACGTATGGATTAAGATTGGAAGATTGTATCTAGTCCTCCTGCCCCTGTGTTGGTGGGAATCTTCACCCCACTCATTAACAAACAATTTAGGGAATTTTTATGAACAATTCAAGGGATTTCCCTTATATGTGCTTTATGATTGCTCTAAGGATCAATGTGTAAGTACCTGGTACAATATTTGGAACATAGCAGCTGCTTTTGGTATAAATATAAATATAGGCATAAACATATAGATAGAGAATGCCCGAGATTTTATTGAATTCTTTTTGTATTTTTTGCATCTTTATTCTGTCATAATATAGGTTAGTTTGTTATTGTGGTGGTGGTGGTGGCTTTTGAGACATCCCAGGCTGGAGTGCAGTGGCACAATCTTGCTCACTGAAACCTCCGCCTCCTGGGTTCAAGCAATTCTTTCACCTCAGCCTCCCGAGTAGCTGGGACTACAGGTGCCTGCCACCATGCCTGGCTAATGTTTGTTTGTTTGTTTGTTTGTCTGTTTGCTTATTTGTATTTTTAGTAGAGATGAGGTCTCAATATGTTGGCCAGGCTGGTCTCAAACTCCTGACCACCAGTTATCTGCCTGTCTCTGCCTGCCAAAGTGCTGGGATTACAGGCATGAGCCCCTGTACCCTGCCACAAGTTAGTTTTAAATCTCAAATTTAATGTGAACTGAGAATGTGATTATAATATCTTCAATTTTATATTGATTTATAGTGTTCATTTCTTTAAAAAAACTCAAATAATACAGAGAAACCTACTATTTGTGCATTAGTCCCATTTCACAGGTGACTAATCAGATCAATCAAGGCCTTGGAAA
>NW_012103020.1:3320084-3325739 GCF_000951045.1 Mandrillus leucophaeus | reverse complement strand
GAATTTTTATGAACAATTCAAGGGATTTCCCTTATATGTGCTTTATGATTGCTCTAAGGATCAATGTGTAAGTACCTGGTACAATATTTGGAACATAGCAGCTGCTTTTGGTATAAATATAAATATAGGCATAAACATATAGATAGAGAATGCCCGAGATTTTGTTGAATTCTTTTTGTATTTTTTGCATCTTTATTCTGTCATAATATAGGTTAGTTTGTTATTGTGGTGGTGGTGGTGGCTTTTGAGACATCCCAGGCTGGAGTGCAGTGGCACAATCTTGCTCACTGAAACCTCCGCCTCCTGGGTTCAAGCAATTCTTTCACCTCAGCCTCCCGAGTAGCTGGGACTACAGGTGCCTGCCACCATGCCTGGCTAATGTTTGTTTGTTTGTTTGTTTGTCTGTTTGCTTATTTGTATTTTTAGTAGAGATGAGGTCTCAATATGTTGGCCAGGCTGGTCTCAAACTCCTGACCACCAGTTATCTGCCTGTCTCTGCCTGCCAAAGTGCTGGGATTACAGGCATGAGCCCCTGTACCCTGCCACAAGTTAGTTTTAAATCTCAAATTTAATGTGAACTGAGAATGTGATTATAATATCTTCAATTTTATATTGATTTATAGTGTTCATTTCTTTAAAAAAACTCAAATAATACAGAGAAACCTACTATTTGTGCATTAGTCCCATTTCACAGGTGACTAATCAGATCAATCAAGGCCTTGGAAAGATACAATGACAAATAGACATAGTATCATGGCTTTTCTTGGAAGAAGAGGATAAAATATAATATTTAGCTTCTAAAATATCAACATACTTTGTCATATTGTAAATTCAAAGTTCCGGAAATATAGGTAGAAAAAAGTGAGCTACAAAGCAGCTCTGAAGCTTCCCCAAACTCACATAGCAGCTTAGCTCCAATCCCAGACTGCACAAGTTCTGTCATATATTTGATTGTCTCACATTTATAAGGTTACAAGCATTTATCAAGGAAAAAAAAAAAAAAAACCTTTGAAGTATTACAAATAGGTAGATCAGTAGGTCATCCTAAGCAATGTAGAAATCTCAGCTGCCATAAGCAAAATGAAAGGTATATCGCATTACACATAAATTGTTTAGTTGTATGGCAAAAGATACCAATAACAAGTATATAGAAAAATGTTACCTTGATAAATATTTGTGGCACAAATGGCAGACATGGGATTAATATGCTCACTACACAAATAACAAATATAAATGAATTAAAAGATAAATAATCAATAACAGTTGTCAAAGTACATAGCATTTCACACAAGGAGAGCCCAGATGGTTAATAACATACAAAGAGAGGCTTAATCTTAGTAATTAGAGTCAGAGAAATGCAAATTAAATAAATATTTGAAAAATTATTTGAAAAAGGAATAGGTGCTAGTGATAGGTAGAATTCTCATATTGATAGTTAGAGTAGAAATTTGGGAGCTCTTTGGAAATATTCTGGGAATTGGCATTAAAAAAGTCACAATAGTTACTAAAATTTAAGATACCATAACCTTTAACTTGGAAATCATTTACTGTAAAATGGCCTTAAGGTAATAAAATATTCAGTCTATAAGAACTTACGTACAGGAATTTTTAATGCAAGAGATTTTATGTGCAAGGATTTTATTATATTTACTTATAGCAGAAAATAAAATAATAAGGGTATTATTTAATAATTATATCAAAGAAGTACTATTGAAATATTAGAAGATATTTAAATTAATGAGGTAGATGTATAGTCATTTACTGAAAGAGCCATTATCATTTTATACTAAGCAAATCATTATATAAATTATAAATATATAAGTATGTATAATAGCTTAACAGCTTTTTTCATAAAAAGATAACCATAAACCTTCACGTATGTGTGCATATTTTATGTATATTCATATGATAATTCATAAAGGTATGGAAAAATACATGTCAATGCTGTTATTATTGGTTAATTCAGTAAGGTGGAAAAAGATTAAATATATTTGCCTTACACTTTTGACTGATTTGTTAGCTTATATAAGCATGTACTACTTTCATACTTTATATAGATAATACATTTCTAAAAGAAATGTAAATTATTTTTACAGAATAAATGTAATGATGTCCCTCCATTTTCAGAAGAAAATATTTTATTACTTTCTGTCTTCTCTAACTGTAGCCTCATTTCCAAACTTGCTCTTTTATAATCACTTTGATCATGAGTTGTTTATTTGTAAATTTCTGTGATCCATGGAATCTCAATTCTAATTCAAGGTTAAAACATCTCAAGTGTATAATTTATGCCCTGCAGAGCCCTAAAATGGCTTAGGATATGTAGCCCTTTGGTGGGTGAGACAAACACAAGAGCACTTTCTTTTAAAGAAACAAGATTGCATCACCTCAGTAAAAAATGTTTTTTTATTTCAAGTTCCTCTGCTTTCTCTGAATATTACAAAGTACTGCAACATAATCAAATAATCAAACAATGCTTATTTACCATCGTAATATACCAGTGCTCTACAAGCTAAGGTACAAAAGAAATTAAGCTGCCATTATCACTTTATCCCTGCTGCTTGGAAACTAATAAAAGCACATTAATAATAAACTGTAGTCAAATATAAAGGGCTGTGTAACAAGCTAAAGCAATAGGAAAAGTAAACATTGTACAACTAAATACGCACCTCCACAAAATTCTCATCACTAGGACTGTCTGGCCACAGAAAGAGCCAAACATGTTTATAGAAAAGATAATAAATTAGACCAAAATATATGAGTAAAAAAAGACATGTTGATTGTATCAGGACACAAAAAGATATCATATTAATCTTAAGGAAATAGGGTGACTATGTCAATTCTTTAACAAAACAAAACAAAATTAACTTACAAAAATATTCCACAATGCAAATGCACAAACCCCACTTTCACGTTCTCTGCAGGACAGTCAAGCAAACAGAGTTGACCACTGCCTAAGAATGTTCCAGGTACACTAGATTTTATAAGTGGATGTGTTTACTGACAGTGGAAAGGATATTAACAATAGGTAAAACTCATTCACTTGGAATTTAAAGTACATAAAACATGTTAAGTTTGAGGCATAAGACAGGATGTCAAGAAACCGCATCACATAGGTGTTACACGAAAAGATCTGGGACAAAACCCACTTGCTGACAGCCAGTTCTCCATGGGTCTCATATTTCTTTACATTTTTGGAGACAGAGTACTGACTGCCTTTGTTCAAAACTGTCATTTTAAGAGTGTTTGTATAGCAAAAAACCCTGGAAATTAAAGTAGTGTCTTCCCCTAGAGCAAAGAGCAGGCATGCTTATTGTCTGGTAGAAGATAATGACTCCCTTTGACAAAAGGATAGGCTTGCCTATTCTCCTTTGTAAAAATTCTGAGTTCCCTAAGGTTAGGGTTCCTCTCTGTAATGCAGCCACATGGGTTCATTTACATGTCTCTGTGGGCCTTTGGACAAGGGAAACATGCTAATATGCTGCTCTGCTGCTTACTGTGCCAGGAGAAGTGAAGTCCTTTGTCTCTGACCCAGGAGTCTCATCTCTTCCCCCTGATCAATGAAATTGTGCTAGGCTAACTTGTTAGCTTATAAATAGTGTAAACCCTCATAGTTTTCATAGTTCTTTATAATATTCATTAGAAGGATGAAATTACAGAGAATGCTTTTGGGAAAAAGGAAGATGAGGGCCTTTCCGGCCAAATAAAGGGATTCAATAGAAGTCAGGGGATTGGTAGCAAATACATGATATTTTACAAAAGTATTCATCTACAATGGGTTAGAAGTATTAGAGGGGCAGAAAGATAGAGAAAGAGAGAGCAAAAGAGAAGGAGGTAGAGACAGGAGTTAGGAACTGGGAGAGGGAGGGAGGAGCCCTTTCCTACCAATTTTTAAAAGCACTGCTCTAGAAAATTATTCTAAATCTAAAAATTTATGTTGATTGTTACAAGAAAAAGATGCTCTTAGTTTGAGAAACTTAACACTATGGGACTGTTTTGGTTAATAAATGTTCTGATATACATAATATATGTGGTTTTAACATTGTGTTTGCTTAAAATATTTTGACTGTACAAAGTGCTAGATCTGCAAATTTCAGCTCTAGACTTTTCATTATTTCTCATTAACAAGATTGACTCAGATACCCTCTTCGACAAAATTTGACTTATCATTTTAATATTTGCTAACAAAGTCATTCAATCTCTTTGCATTTCCTTTTATATGTATATTATTTGTAATAAAGTCATATTATGTGTATAATTCTGCGATCTTTATTCCCCCTCTCTACAGGAATAACCCAAATCAAGAGATTTACTATAAGTTTGAAATGATAATTTTAAGTCAATGATGAAGAAAGTCCGATTTACTTAAGTAACCAAAATATACTGAAAACTTGTTAAGATAAGCAATATTACTATAATTTTGCAGGCCTTTTGAGACTTTATTGATGAAAGGCTGGAAAATATCTTAAATAAGACACTTTGGTTCCTACAGTGTCAAAGGCCACATTTTGAAAGTCTCAGGAAATTCTCTCAAAAAAGTAAAAGAGATGATTGAGAAGAATAATGAACATATTCATGTGCTAAGTTTCATACTGAGTCTTTACAAATTCTGTTTCTTACTTGAGCTTTCTTATTTTTTAAAGTATTCTTTGGTTAACACTCATTAACCATATTCTGCTGATAGCAAGAAATAAATTTAATAGGCAGCTGGGTGAGAGGGAATGTCACAGAGCTGAAATTGCCCCAGACTAGTGATGCAAAGATTTATCTTTCTCCAAATCCACTGCTTATTTAATACATGTTACCAAATAAGATGTATATTTAAAAACCCTTTAAGTACTTTTGCATGTGTTATTGAATACCAAAGGTGTACTCCAATGAGTATTGAGCAGCTAACAAAATAGTTGAAAGCAATATATATATATATGTATGTATGTGTATGTGCAAGAGAAAGAGAGCAAAAATATGTACATATGATGTGTTTATATAACTATACACCTACATATACATACACTATATACACATACACACAAAACACACATACGTTTGTAACATTAATCTACTGGACCCAACATTCAATCCATTGGGATCATTCTTTATCTTTGTAAAGAATTATATGATATGACATTGCCAGAGTGGAAATGAGATGAGTCATTTTCAAAAATCTCACTAATAAGATTTCATGAAGAGTTGTGATCATACTACAAAGAACCCAAGTTCTCTCTGCTTCTCAATTAGTGTTTAGATAGTCTTTTCAGCTGGCTCTGTCATCTTGCCCATGGCAAAAATATTACACAGGACTATCTCAATTAAAATATAATCCCTCTGAGTGTAGGTGTTATTGAAAACATAGACAATCTCCATCCGATATGAAGGTTGTATTCTAAAATTTTCTTTTAATTCAGCCATTTGGAACTCAAGTGATTTTTTCTATTTAAGTTGGATTGTGTAGTGTTCGATATTTTTCCAGGAAGGCCATAAAAGGCAATTCTGTCCATAAGATTTCTAAATATGATGGTTAATTCTATTTTAATTGCACTTAATTATTGTTCTGTAACAGGTGTATTCAAAATAACATGTCTTCCCCTTCTGAAGAATTGGGGCTCTCTATTTCCTATCAAAGTGTTGTTTAATCAAAAGGCTGACTCTCTGGCA
>NW_012103020.1:3315140-3320034 GCF_000951045.1 Mandrillus leucophaeus | reverse complement strand
TGATTGTTACAAGAAAAAGATGCTCTTAGTTTGAGAAACTTAACACTATGGGACTGTTTTGGTTAATAAATGTTCTGATATACATAATATATGTGGTTTTAACATTGTGTTTGCTTAAAATATTTTGACTGTACAAAGTGCTAGATCTGCAAATTTCAGCTCTAGACTTTTCATTGTTTCTCATTAACAAGATTGACTCAGATACCCTCTTCGACAAAATTTGACTTATCATTTTAATATTTGCTAACAAAGTCATTCAATCTCTTTGCATTTCCTTTTATATGTATATTATTTGTAATAAAGTCATATTATGTGTATAATTCTGCGATCTTTATTCCCCCTCTCTACAGGAATAACCCAAATCAAGAGATTTACTATAAGTTTGAAATGATAATTTTAAGTCAATGATGAAGAAAGTCTGATTTACTTAAGTAACCAAAATATACTGAAAACTTGTTAAGATAAGCAATATTACTATAATTTTGCAGGCCTTTTGAGACTTTATTGATGAAAGGCTGGAAAATATCTTAAATAAGACACTTTGGTTCCTACAGTGTCAAAGGCCACATTTTGAAAGTCTCAGGAAATTCTCTCAAAAAAGTAAAAGAGATGATTGAGAAGAATAATGAACATATTCATGTGCTAAGTTTCATACTGAGTCTTTACAAATTCTGTTTCTTACTTGAGCTTTCTTATTTTTTAAAGTATTCTTTGGTTAACACTCATTAACCATATTCTGCTGATAGCAAGAAATAAATTTAATAGGCAGCTGGGTGAGAGGGAATGTCACAGAGCTGAAATTGCCCCAGACTAGTGATGCAAAGATTTATCTTTCTCCAAATCCACTGCTTATTTAATACATGTTACCAAATAAGATGTATATTTAAAAACCCTTTAAGTACTTTTGCATGTGTTATTGAATACCAAAGGTGTACTCCAATGAGTATTGAGCAGCTAACAAAATAGTTGAAAGCAATATATATATATATGTATGTATGTGTATGTGCAAGAGAAAGAGAGCAAAAATATGTACATATGATGTGTTTATATAACTATACACCTACATATACATACACTATATACACATACACACAAAACACACATACGTTTGTAACATTAATCTACTGGACCCAACATTCAATCCATTGGGATCATTCTTTATCTTTGTAAAGAATTATATGATATGACATTGCCAGAGTGGAAATGAGATGAGTCATTTTCAAAAATCTCACTAATAAGATTTCATGAAGAGTTGTGATCATACTACAAAGAACCCAAGTTCTCTCTGCTTCTCAATTAGTGTTTAGATAGTCTTTTCAGCTGGCTCTGTCATCTTGCCCATGGCAAAAATATTACACAGGACTATCTCAATTAAAATATAATCCCTCTGAGTGTAGGTGTTATTGAAAACATAGACAATCTCCATCCGATATGAAGGTTGTATTCTAAAATTTTCTTTTAATTCAGCCATTTGGAACTCAAGTGATTTTTTCTATTTAAGTTGGATTGTGTAGTGTTCGATATTTTTCCAGGAAGGCCACAAAAGGCAATTCTGTCCATAAGATTTCTAAATATGATGGTTAATTCTATTTTAATTGCACTTAATTATTGTTCTGTAACAGGTGTATTCAAAATAACATGTCTTCCCCTTCTGAAGAATTGGGGCTCTCTATTTCCTATCAAAGTGTTGTTTAATCAAAAGGCTGACTCTCTGGCAAAGAGTGTGAGTTGCCTTAGAGGTTTTCTATATTACAATAGATTGCCTATGCTTTTGTAGAAATGATCATTGTTTTTTGCAGTTGAAAAGATAAATCTCTAGTTTGAACATCGACATTTATGCTCCCATTATGTCCTACATACTGTGGTAGGTACTGAAGAAGAAACATAGAGGTCCAAGACACTGGCTGGGCTTTGGGGGCATTGGAAAAGCAGGGAACTCAGTAATCACACTTATCTATCGCACAAAATACTCAGCACATAATAATAAATGAGGCTGAAGAAAATGTAAGCTGAGGATATTTCATATGGGTTCTTGCCATATGTTTCAGACTAAACATTTTACCTGTTCATAGGTTTTATTAAGATGTCACCCTACACATGTACTTTGAAAAGTTTAAGAAGTTGTAGGTTTGAAAGTTTGGAAGGGAGAATAACTATTAGAGAACCAATTAGTTTATCGCAATGGTTCAGTCTCTCTCCTTAAAGTTGGAGAACAAGATCAAGTATCTCCAGTATAAAAATAAAATCCTATATAGACACAAAACTACTTTATGAAATTTCATATATAATAGTTTCATTAGACAAAGGGCATTACTAATAAGACATCAATACTTACAGGAATTTCTGCATCTAAGGTGTGCAAGAAAGCTCAAATATTTCACTTTGGATAACTTTTTTTTGAGGCGGAGTCTCGCTCTATCACCCAGGCTGGAATGCAGTGGCGCAATCTCAGCTCACTGTAACCTCCGCCTCCCGGGTTCACGCCATTCTCCTGCCTCAGCCTCTGGAGTATCTGAGACTACAGGCACCTGCCACCATGCCCAGCTAATTTTTTTTTTTTTTTTTTTTTTGTATTTTTAGTACAGATGGGGTTTCAGCGTGTTAGCCAGGATGGTCTCGATTTCCTGACCTTGTGATCCACCTGCCTCAGCCTCCCAAAGTGCTGGGATTGCAGGCATGAGCCACAGTGCCCAACCCACTTTAGATAACTTTATATCCTTTATACTAGGCATCTAACAGAAAATAACTATCATTTGAGAAAATATCTCCTTTTCTTAGTCTGTCACAATAAAGTATGAATCCGTCTGTATGGAAATATGCACCATACAGGTAAAAATGCTTTGAAAAATATGTGATTTCCTCTTTCTGTTATACAGAAAACATAGTAATTGCATACAATATTACAGATATGTCAGCTTTGGAAGTCTGATAATAATGTTCCTGACTAATACAAAGTCAAGTTACTAAGAAAATTAAAGTAAAGCAGTGAAACCAATAGATGCTTAAAGAAATCATGATATTAAGCATATTGAGGCACGCCTAATCTTTTGGATCACTGAGATCTCACTCTGTGGTGGATGCTTATAAGAAGATATTCAGCTCCATAACGAAATGTGATAATTAAATAATTTAGTGGCAAATTCTATGGTATCACACTGGCATTTTTCTTTTCCACACTTATTCAAGCATGGTGGTTTCTATTTTCTTTTTCTAACACAAGAAGAAAAAAATTTTTTTTATTCCTCCTACACATATATCACACACACACACAAAGTTACAACATGTAGCTTAAAAAATCAAATATAGTTAAAGATTGAAGTTAAATTGAAAACTTTTAAATTGTTCAAAGGAAATTTTTTTTTTTTTTTTTTTTTTTTTTTTTGAGATGGAGTCTTGCTCTGTCACCCAGACTGGAGTGCAGTGGCATGATCTCCGTTCACTGCAACCTATGCTTCCAGGTTCAAGTAATTCCCTGCTTCAGCCTCACGAGTAGCTGGGATTACAGGCATCAGCCACCACACCCACCAAATTTTTGTATTTTTAGTAGAGACAGGGTTTTACCATCTTTGCCAGGCTGGCTTTGAACTCCTGCCCTCCTGGTCCGACTGTTTCAGCCTCCCAAAGTACTGGGATTACAAGCATGAGCCACAGTGCTTGGATGGAAATTTTTTTGACATAGAAAAAATACGAAATGTGATAAGCTTACTAAGTGTCACTTTCTTTGCAAGTTGAAAGCTATGTAATTTTGCATACTGAATTTATAAAATATAATATTGAGATATCTGATCTCTGATAATTTTCTTTCCAGGCCCATAACCAGATAGTCAAGCCATTAGTCACTGCCAGAAGTCTGTACATATTCCCACATTCAGCCACTTGACCACTTAAACAAAATGAATGGTTAGTGATATAATTTGTGTCCCCACCCAAATCTCATCTTGAATGATAATTCTCTATAATTCCCATAATTCCCACATGTTGTGGAAGGGACCCAGTGGTAGGTAATTGATTCATGAAGGCAAGTCTTTCTCATGATAGTGAATAAATATCTGATAAATAATAGTGAATAGTATATGATGGTTTTATAAAGGGGGGCTCCCCTGCGCACGCTCTCTTGCCTGCCGCCCTGCCACATAAGACATAAGACATGACTTTCTCCTATTTTGTCTTCCACCATGATGGTAAGGCCTTCCCAGCCATGTGGAACTGTGAGTCCATTAAACTTCTGTTTTTTTCTTTCTTTTTTTTTTTTTTTTAAATTACCCAGTCTCACATAAGTCTTTACTAGTGGCATGAGAACTAACTAATAGTTAGGCATACTCCTCACAATTCTACTCAATAAGAAATTATTTTTCTCACTACCTTTTAAAACCACCCCTGAATGTGACTGTAATGTAGCTTCAGTACATTCTTAGCTGCTTCTTTCATGTCAGTATGTCCTAATCATAAAGTAGAAGTTGGGCATTTTCCTTCTCTGCTAGCTACTATTATCATCCCCCATAGGTGATAACCGTGGAAGAGGTTCCGGTGCTACTGTAGTGGGTAACCTGGGAGTCTGGGCTGCCTGCTCCTCAGCTTATTCATGCTTACTGTTCTCTGCTGAATCTCAGATGTACAATTTCCATTTTTGGATGAACTGCTTTTTCATCCCATTCAACTTTATGACTTGGAACAGCTGACATAACTCAGATCATAGGGACAGTTCTTTGATGCCTTGTCACTTGGTGGCCTATCATCCAATGTTTCATGTCTATGGAAGCCCTGGAACATACCAAGAGCTACCTCTAAACAGATACACAAATCTCTTCTGAGGATGGGTTGGCTTTTTTTCCAGAATTCCAGGGGACTTTGTTGTAATTTTCTCACAGAGGCGACACAAATATATCATACCATA
>NW_012103020.1:3260739-3315090 GCF_000951045.1 Mandrillus leucophaeus | reverse complement strand
GGCCCATAACCAGATAGTCAAGCCATTAGTCACTGCCAGAAGTCTGTACATATTCCCACATTCAGCCACTTGACCACTTAAACAAAATGAATGGTTAGTGATATAATTTGTGTCCCCACCCAAATCTCATCTTGAATGATAATTCTCTATAATTCCCATAATTCCCACATGTTGTGGAAGGGACCCAGTGGTAGGTAATTGATTCATGAAGGCAAGTCTTTCTCATGATAGTGAATAAATATCTGATAAATAATAGTGAATAGTATATGATGGTTTTATAAAGGGGGGCTCCCCTGCGCACGCTCTCTTGCCTGCCGCCCTGCCACATAAGACATAAGACATGACTTTCTCCTATTTTGTCTTCCACCATGATGGTAAGGCCTTCCCAGCCATGTGGAACTGTGAGTCCATTAAACTTCTGTTTTTTTCTTTCTTTTTTTTTTTTTTTTAAATTACCCAGTCTCACATAAGTCTTTACTAGTGGCATGAGAACTAACTAATAGTTAGGCATACTCCTCACAATTCTACTCAATAAGAAATTATTTTTCTCACTACCTTTTAAAACCACCCCTGAATGTGACTGTAATGTAGCTTCAGTACATTCTTAGCTGCTTCTTTCATGTCAGTATGTCCTAATCATAAAGTAGAAGTTGGGCATTTTCCTTCTCTGCTAGCTACTATTATCATCCCCCATAGGTGATAACCGTGGAAGAGGTTCCGGTGCTACTGTAGTGGGTAACCTGGGAGTCTGGGCTGCCTGCTCCTCAGCTTATTCATGCTTACTGTTCTCTGCTGAATCTCAGATGTACAATTTCCATTTTTGGATGAACTGCTTTTTCATCCCATTCAACTTTATGACTTGGAACAGCTGACATAACTCAGATCATAGGGACAGTTCTTTGATGCCTTGTCACTTGGTGGCCTATCATCCAATGTTTCATGTCTATGGAAGCCCTGGAACATACCAAGAGCTACCTCTAAACAGATACACAAATCTCTTCTGAGGATGGGTTGGCTTTTTTTCCAGAATTCCAGGGGACTTTGTTGTAATTTTCTCACAGAGGCGACACAAATATATCATACCATATAGTTTGCAATCACTGACACCATAGGGCTTGATGAATCACTGTGGCAGAACAGTTTGCCCCTCAGCCTAGACCCGCTTCAGAGAGCTCAACGAATCTGCAGCCTTCTTTGTCACCCAGTATATTGGCCTGGAGCAGTATTGCTAAATCTGGGATATGTTGCCTCAAGAACTCAATGAGGTCTACCAAGAGCTGTACTTTATTTATTATGGGTGGGAACTGACAGGTCATGAACCTTAAAAAGTTGACTGAAGTGTCAGGTCATTGAATCTTCAGAGTGTTTCTTTTTCATCCTCTGGAGCATATGCGTGAGACACCAAAGCTCTAATAGTGTAGATTTAGCTACCTCTTGCTCGTACTGTCCAATTAGGGTAATGTCATTGTTTTAATGGATCTGTGTGATATCCTGTGGAATATTCAGGTAGTAAAAATATCTTCATAATATATTAAGGAAGAGGGTAGGAAAATTAGTATGGTACTAATGCAGAACTGTCAATGAATATTGTAATCCATCTAAGGTAAATGGAAACTGTTCATCATCCTCTTGCCTAATCAAAATATCTGCATTCCACATACCGAAGGCCTTGTTAATCTACTCTAGCAACAATTTCACATCTCTTATAGCAATGTGGTTGGAGCTACCACTGGTTGAGTTTGCAGTGGTCTTAAGCATTTTTCTACAATCCTTTCACCTTTTTTTACGAATCAAACTAGTGAATTAAATTAATTACAAAATAAGAAACCACATCCTTCCTTCTTTTAGGTTTTTACAGGTAGAATATCTGCCATGTCCCTGCCTCCCCAGTATGTAATACTACTTTTGCTGTTCTACTTTGAAGTCATTTTGTAAGTTTTCTACTTGGCTTTCCACAAAGGCCTGTCCCAAAGACCAAGTGCTCAGTGTGAAATTTATCCCAACTGCCAATTATGTCCATTCCAATATCACACTCAGGGACTGAGGGAATGACCACTAAGAGAGTAATGGACCCAGGCAACCAAGTGGGAGCTGAACTTCAACCAGGACTTCATTTACTACCTGGCTCCCATAGACCTCCTTTCTAAAAGTGGGACGGTGGTGACACTTTGACTCTTTAGTTACAAGTGCCAACTCAATCCTGGTGTTCAATAATTCCTCAAAATGCCTGTGTAAATGGCCATAGGTTGCTCTGGGTAATGGTTTGGAGAAACCATTACCACATATATTCCTTGCAAGGTCACAGGTTTATTCGTATTAGGAGTCTAGTGACCAGTTCAGTCAAATAGATTTCAAGTTTAAAACTTAGCTTAGGACTGGGACTTGAGAAAAAAAATCACAGAATTTTCAGAGGACACTTTTAGTATCTAATTCCTCCCATGGTTGCCTTTTACTGACTGTAGATGTTAAATAACACACTCTTTGGCTGCCATTCTATTTTGTTCTTCAGAACACCATATTGTGATTCATTTCCACAGTTCCTTGTGAGGCAGTGCTTTTGTTCACCCCTCAAGCATTGCTTTAGGTAAATGTAGTTTCATGCCCTATTTTCTAGTTAAGTGATGCCATCTGGCATCTATTATTTCAGAGCCCAATCATCTCAATGGACAGTAAGGAACTCGGTTCTATTAGCAGTTACCCCTCAAACTCTTAGTCTCTGTCTGGAGAAGAAATAAAATTCACAGTGGTGTTAGTGCTCCTTTTAACAGCTCATTTCTCATATATCCTCCGGGCCCTAATGCCCAGCTGATCTTCATATAATCTATCCATTACAAAATGTCCACCTTGCACAGCCACTTTATTCGTGGCTCCACTAAGCCAGGGAAACTCATTCATTTTCATATCACTCAGCGCTGGCTGTTGCTTTTCTTAGGCTTCTGACAGCCTTAACAGTGAGGATATTCCACCTCCCAGTGTCTTGCCAGAGTTTATATTCTGTGTTCCAAGAAAGTGCCCCAAAGTGAATGAATTATTTCTTATCCTACTTATATTAGATTCTATTGATAAAATTTCAATCTTGGGGGTAGTTTGCTGACTCGTGTACATGGGAGCTCTTTGGGTATAAAATCTTCTCCCATCTCTATCACTTAGTTACTGGCCAATTATCAGAAGAGGAGCTCCTCTATCTGCCTTTCCAAGAGGAAACATCTTTTTCAACATCTTTAGCACAGATGTAAGCTATGAGGGCTCAGGAGAGTCATGCAGGGACGGCATCCTTGAGATAAAATAGAGATATTTTCATCTCATATTTCAGGGTCCCAAATTCCTTCTAATACCCTCATCTCACATAACAGATCTTCTTTAAGGGCTGAGCATTTAAAGGTCTGCAAAGCTCTGCAGACTTCAGTTAGCTGCTCTGTTTTGTTTGTTCTTCCATTGCAAGAAATGAAATTTTCTTTTTAGAATTAATAAGTGAGGATTCCCTTTTCCTTGTTTTTTGTTTGTTTGTTTGTTTGTTTGTTTGTTTGTTTTTGAACAGCTTCAGTATTACTGGTACTAGTTCTTCCAGGATACAAAATCAATGAACAAAAATCAGTTGCATTTCTATACACTGCTAATGACCAAGCTGAAAACCAAATCAAGAACTAAATACCACTTCCAACAGCTTCCCAAAAAAGTGCCTAGGAGACCAGGTGCGATGGCTCACATCTGTAATCCCAGCCCTTTGGAAGGCCAAGGCGGGTGGATCACCTGAGTTCAGGAGTTTGAGACCAGCTTGGCCAACATAGTGAAACCTTGTCTCTACTGAACATTCAAAAATTAGCCGGGCGTGGTCACGCACACCTGTAGTCCCAGCTACTCAGGAGGCTGAGGCAGAAGAATCGCTTGAACTCGGGAGGCGGAGGTTGCAGTGAGCCAAGATTGTGCCACTGCACTCCAGTCTGGGAGACAGAGCAAGGCGCCCTCTCAAAATAAAATAAAATAAAATAAAATAAAATAAAAATAAAAAAAACAGCTGGCAGAAAACTTCCTGTGAAGTTCAACTATTCTTTAAAAAATCAGAATGTTTCTGTAAGGGCAACACCTTATCGATAACATAATATTGTTTAGCGATATCAATATTGAAGCATTGAAACATAGCCATTCATTTTCTTTAATTTTACTTTCACACAGTTTCAACAATCAAAAGGATGTATAAAGCCTACTAAGAGAAATAGCAGTCACATGCCCTTGTCCCATTCTCTTAGCTCTTTTGTTAGGCATTTTTCTTCACATCTATAAAATATATGCTTATGTTGCTGCTTCTTGATTTTTTAAAGACAGTATCTATTGGCTTCCTACCATGAAAATTGAAGACTAAGTTCTCTTTTGTTTCCCATGTTTTAAACCATATTTTTCCATATTTCACACTTGTCACTTCATTCTCAAAATATAATTTTATTGTTTTATTAGTATTCAGGTTTTCATTATGACTATGTACAGGGGTGAAGGCTAGTCACAGTTTAGTCTTGGTTTGAGTCTACATAGAATTTAACTTCTGGCAGAAGTTTAGTTTTCTTTCTTTTCTTTTCTTTTTTTTCTTTTTTTTTTTTTTCACTCTTGTTGCTCAGGCTGGAGTGCAATGGCACGATCCTGGCTTACTGCAACCTCCGCTTCCTGGGTTCAAGCGATTCTCCTGCCTCAGCCTCCCAAGTAGTTGGGATTACAAGTGTGCATCACCACATTCAGCTAATTCTGTATTTTTAGTAGAGACAGGATTTAATCGTGTTGGTCAGGCTAGCTCAAACTCCTGACCTCAGCCTTGGCCTCCCAAAGTGCTTGGATTACAGGCCTGAGCCACCACACCTGGCCAGAACTTTTGTTTTCAAACCAATTTTCTTCTCTTATTTACTTAACTGTCTGGGAACATACCATTAATTTACTCTAAAATTCCTGCTGTTAGTATCAATCTCCTCAGCACATTCAAGCACATCAAATGATTTACTGACTTAATATCTCAGAGATATATTTCCTCGTGAGCACGAAAAGTCACCAGCCTGGGCTCAGTGCTCTTGAGGCTTGTGATTCAGCTGTCCTCCGGGAGGACCTTTCGCCTCTCCTTCTGGAGATTCGCTTCTCTTTGCACATTGAATCTTCCTTCTGGGTCACATAGGATTCTTTTCCTTTTTTCTTGGTTTACTTCATTTTACTGGTATGTTACTCAGAATTCTGCAGAGAAACAATCTGTAGGATATAGATAAAGATAATTACTTTTTTTTTTTTTTTTTTTTTTTGCGACGGAATCTCGCTCTGTCACCCAGGCTGGAGTGCAGTGGTGCGATCTCGGCTCACTGCAAACTCCGCCTCCCAGGTTCACGCCGTTCTCCTGCCTCAGCCTCCGGAGTAGCTGCGACTACAGGTGACTGCCGCCACGCCCGGCTAATTTCTTTGTATGATAAAGATATTTATTCTAAAGAACTGATTCATATGGTTATGGAAGCTGAGAAGTCCCATGATCCACCACATAGACGGTGATGACACAGAAAGGCCAGTCGTGTAAGTCAGTCTGGGTCTAAAGGCTTGAGAATCAAGGAAACAAAATGATGTATATTCTCGTCCCAGGGCAAGAGAATAATTACATGCCAGCTAAAGGAGTGGTACTGACAAAGGGGTAAATCCTCCTTTCTTCCATGTTTTATTCTATTCATGCCTCAATGGATTGAATGATGCCTACTCACATTGAAAAAGGCTATCTGTGTTACTGAGTCTAATGATCCAAATGTTAATTTCATCTGAAAACATCCTTACGGACTTTCTCAGAAATAATGTTCAACCATATATCTGGGTATCCCTGATCCAGTTCAGTTAATGCAAAACTTATACATCAGTGGTGGAGTACATCAGCTAGCAACTTACTGAAAAAAGAGGAGTGGAGATAATTTTTGAGATTATGCATATGTGAAGAAAACGTTTTTCTACTTTCATATTTGACTGATGGCTGATAAAATATGCAGTTTTATTTTGGGAACAAGTCCCACCCAGGACTTTGAAAGTGCTTTTATTTTGTTTTCATTTTTGTTTTTTCAACTGGTTGCCTGTACCACTACTGAAATCTCTGATGCAATTATAAGTGCTGATCCTTTTCATGTAACCTATATCTATATCTTCTCCCTCTCTCAAAACCTTTAGGATCCTCTCTTTGCCAAACTTCAGTTTTCTAGAATTTCAATGTGATGTGCTTTAGTACAAGGGTGCCAGAAACGAAATAGTTTCTTTTCACTTTGGAAACATTCTCTACTGTGCTGGGAAAATCCCTTGAATGATTTCTTTGATATTTTATACCTCTCCTTTTCTCTATTTTTTTTTTATTTTTGGAAATATTTTTAGGTGATGTCATATTGATCCTCTAATTTTCTTTACCTGTCTATTTCTCATCAATTCTTCTGTTTTCTAACATTTCAAGATACTTTCTAGATTTTATCTTCTAATATTTCAAATGCATATTTTCTAAAAATTTCTGAACACATACATACAATTATTAGTACATTAATAATAAATTACTTGAATTTTTAATTACTAAAGGTGTCTCTTTTCTCCAATTTCCTTTTTTACATTTTTCTGTTGTGTATTTTGGTCTCCATCTCTCTTATTAGGGCTTCTCTCAAACTAACAATCCCTACTTTTTCATTAATTTATATGTTTAGGGTGCTTAAAAGAAGATGGGAAATTCTCTGGTCATGGGTTCAACTTACGGATCTATGGGCTGGTCAAAGCCTCAAGGAAGATTCTTCTATCATCTATTATGAGAATTAAATTTGTCTGTAAAATTCAGAGGACAAAGAGAATCACAAGTCTAGTTTAAAAACATTCATGTAATGCTTCTTTTTTTATTTTTTTATTATTTATTTATTTATTTGTTTACTTGTTTATTTATTTTGAGATGAAGTATTGCTGTATCACCTAGGCTGGAGTACAGTGGTATGATCTCGTTTTATTGTAACCTCTAAGGTTCAAGTAACTTTCCTGCCTTAACCTACCGAGTAACTGGGACTACAGGCATCTGCCAGGACACCCGGCTAATTTTTGTATTTTAAAAGGGACAGGATTTCATCATGTTGTCTAGGCTGGTCTCGAACTCGACCTCAAGTGATCCTCCCACCTCAGCTTTCCAAAGTCCTGGGATTACAGGTGTGATCCACCATACAGGCCTCTCTTTATTTTTTTGAAGTCACTGCCACTAATAGTACTGTGCAGTTTTATTAACCATTTAAATATCTTGTAAGATACTTAACTATTTAAGCATCTGGTAAGATTGGGACACAATTGGGATTGAAAAGTGAACATATACTCAGCATTTAAAAGTTTGAAAGAAGCCACTACATACTCTTCACAATATGTTTTCACAGAGCAAATACCGTACTTGCCATTAGCCCAGCGCACCAAGTGTACTGAAATAAAAAAGATGCAACGAGAAAAATATCTACATTAGAAAGAACCACACTTTCACTTTCACCCCTTTATCCCCTAAACAAACATCTTACAGTATGGGTTTATGCATACAGCTGTACATTAGCTTCTAGAGTATTGTCAGAAAGGACAGAATAAATGACACTTGCCAGTAGTTTTTGGATATTTAGGAAATAGAGGATGAAAGTCAGTTCTCAGAACAAACTAGTCAGCTTCAGTCTCATCAGCAGGACCTCTGGATTCTTTGTTCTTCTGCACTTGTTCAATATGCTTATCCTTCTCCGGCAAACACTCCAATTTGACAGCTATCTGTGCCTCTTTGTTCTCTTCATTAGCTTCCATTTTGTGGGTCAGGTTCTTTTTGCCATTTTACTGAAGTTATTGTTCTCTTCTATTGCTTTCTAAACCACTTATTTCTCCATCCTTTGCAAGCTGCTTCAAGACCTCAGCTTCATAGGACTTGTGTCTTTCTTCTGCAGCTTCTCATATCGTCCGAGTTTCCTCTAGGGAAATGATCCTTCTTCTGTGGAGAGGAGGAAGGGAATTATAGAATTGATTCTTTTGACTGAGGGCTGAGAAACAGCTCAAAAGCCTGGCCTCAAAAGCACTCTTCTCCAGTTCTTTCAAATGGATATCAAAAGAAGCCGGGTAAATGGATGACAAGAGACTGGCAGTGTGTTCTATAGAATCCACTGGCGTAAAGAAAGGCCGTGAGCCCACCATCCATATTGTACCTCTATTGGTGCGACAGGTCCTGGGAACAGGCTGAGTAGACAAAAACCACTTCCTCCTGTCATCCCTGACCCCAGCCTGTGCAACCCATGCTATCCACACCCCACCCCTGACAGGGAGTGTGGCCCGTCATCTGTCACCCACAAGGGTGATCATGGGGATCTAATTCGCTCTTTTAAATGGTAAATGTCCTTTTAAATGAAGGACAGAAAGAAAGGGAATTTTTCTTGTTTTCTTTTTTCAAAATTTAAATAATGTTCAAATCCTGAGGTGTTTCAGAAGTCAAATAGTAGTATCTCTTAGATAAGTGTACTCAACATATAAATGAAAATATAAGAAAATACCCTATAATGGCCGGGCGCGGTGGCTCACACCTGTAATCCCAGAACTTTGGGAGGCCAAGGTGGGTGGATCACGAGGTCAGGAGATTGAGACCACAGTGAGACCACGGTGAAACGCTGTCTCTACTAAAAATACAAAAAATTAGCTTGGTGCGGTGGCAGGTGCCTGTAGTCCCAGCTACTCGGGAAGCTGAGGCAGAAGAATAGCGTGAACCCGGGAGCCGGAGCTTGCCCTGAGCCAAGATCGCGCCACTGCACTCCAGCCTGGGTGAAAGAGCGAGACTCTGTCTCAAAAAAAAAAAAAAAAAAAAAAAAAAAAACCCTAGAATTTGTTGATAAAGATATAAAGGCATATGATGCAGGGTATACAATCATATAGTTCATATTATACGTTCATATGGAACATACCAAGTCATATTTGACAGTGTTCAGTAGGTGTCAGGTTGAGCTCAAGACAATCATGGTTCTTCCAGGAATATTCTATCCATCATTCTGATCTGTAGAAAAAAAGGCCGTTCTATGTCTTTAGTCTGATTCTGGGGAAGAATTATATCATTCTTTTATAACATATTAATTGATATATAAACCCTATTCTATATGGGAGATCATCATTAATAGTAATGTAGAAAGATTTCACTAAAAATTGGACAACCAATTATTTGCTTCTTTATTTTATAGTAAGGATATAATATGGAGACCTCTCTATATATGCTTTTCTCTTTATTCTGTAGAATTAAGACCAAAGATGAATCATTACATGAATAGATTCCCATCAATATAATCATTTAAAAATTGTCAGGGAATATTGCATGTTTAGATTTGATTCTCTAATCTCGTTTTAGAAAATCCGCAGGTGCTATCATAGGGTACATGGTGGGTGATAGATTATTTTTTAAAGATTTTTCAATATGAGGGTGGGTGGTTTCTAATATGTATAAATCTTTATAAAGAGTTATCTTTTGAGTCAGTTGTGGAATATGGCAGTGACCACTTCTATGTAGGTATCAAATATCATAAAATCAAATCTCATAAAAATCAGCAAGCCAAAAGTAGACTGATCTCAAAATCACAAGGAAATTGTATACAATGGAGCGGTTGGAGCAATCTGTGTACCAAGGAACATTTGCTTCATCAATCAGATGTGAATGTGCTATTCTAATACATGTTTTCTTATTCTGATAGCTTTAATGGTGTACACCTGAGACATAAAAGTTTATACTTTTACCATAATACAGACAGTGGGGTTTCAGAAAGCTTTAGTATGTATAACAGCCTGTCATGAGTACTACATTTGGCAAACAAAGTCTCTTTCTCTATTTTTTTCCTACAGAGAAAACAAGAATTTGGCTTTCATTATGTTCAGTTATTCAGAGAAGAACTTATTATTCATCAAAAAACATACTCTTTAGTCTTTCTTTAAACTGAGCAGGTAGATTTTACTACATATAGAAAATAACCCATCTTGGGCTGAGTGCAGTGGCTCATGCCTATAATCCCAGCACTTTGGGAGGCCAAAGCAGGAGGATCACTTGAAGTCAGGAGTTTGAGACCAGCCTGGCCAACATGGTAAAACCCCATCTCACTAAAAATACAAAAATTAGCCAGTAACGGTAGTATGTGCGTGTATTCCTAGCTACTCTAGAGGCTGGGATGGGAGAATCCCTTGAGTCTGGGAGGCAGAGGCTGTAGTGAGCTGAGATAGTGCCACTGCACTCCAGCGTGGGTGATGGGAGTGAAATCCTATCTGAAAAAAAGAAAGAAGAAGAAGAAGAAGAACCCAGCTTATTTTTCTGATCAGCTAATGTTTCTCAGCAAGGGAAGTATCCAAGTAGCAGATAGAAAAGGGGAACACTCTAAATTCAATCCCCAGGTATCCCTGGTTAAACTGACACTCTCCATTTGAAAACTTTGGACTGATTTCTGTGACTGCATTTTTGGCTAGCCATCCTTGATACATTTTACCTCTTAATATGAGAAATTAAACTGTTTATACTATACATGTCTCATGTTAATGTACATACCATTTTAAAATTCACCTTTGTGGTTCAGGGAGAAGTCTATTGAAACCCATAACTACATGTAAAACACCAACAACATTAGCAACAACAAAATATGAGAAGAAAATAACATTTTCTTTTCAGTCATTACCCACAAATCTTGTCAGCAGTGTACCTGAAAAAAATAAGTGAAAACGCATCTTATTTTGATTCATATTGCAGTGGTTCAGTCAATACTACTTAACTAAACTGAAAAATTGTATACTGGGTTTATTAGTGCTGATTTTGATACTTTCAGACAGGCTATAAAAATATTATGCACATTGGCAACAACCTTTCCTGATAGAGGAGTAGAGTGACAAGGTATATATAAACAAATAAATAAAAGATTGCATAGATAAGCCAATGCAGTTTACTGGCATATAAATTGTCTGCAAGAGTTAAGCTTAGAGAAAAAAAAAAACTGTCCAATTTCTATGATCATTTACATCATATTTTTGCTACTAATATTTTTTCTTAAATTTATAAAGGACTATTTTAGCAATGGGAACAGTAGTTGAAATAAGTTATTTTCTGTTTACTTTGATACTTAAAGGCCGTTAAAAGAATGGACATTTTCCTTTAATTCCCTTCCCCCCTTCTGTCTTACATATAGTAAATTTCCAGAAGAAAATAAAAGGATTCAATGTATTTATCGTATGTGAAAATATATTTTCAAATCTAAAATAGACTTTATTGAGAAATACTGTAATTATGCTCATCGATTTTACCTAGACAAAGCTGTATTTGTTAAAATATAAATAAGTTTAATTCAGTTACTTTTTCACCACTTAACCATTATCATCAAAAAGCATGTATTAAAAATATATTTCCACTTAACCTAGTTGTGGTTGCTATACATAAAATTTCATTAGATACAATTACTGGCTATGATTAGATTGTACAGAAAATCAGTAGTTTTGCACTGCGGTTTTCCAATGACTTAGCAATATAGGCAGATAATTTAGGCCAAATTACTCATCCTCACATATTCCAGCCAAATTTAAATGATAACAATTATTGTTGTTATGATTTTCAGAGACAGGGTCCCACTCTGTCATCCAGATTGGAATGCAATGGAATGATCATAGGTCACAGTAACCTTGAACTCCTGGGCCCAAGCAATCTTCCACCTTAGCCTTCCATGTAGACAGGAACACATACACTCGCCACCAGGCTAGAGCAGTGTTTTCATTTTTGGCAGAGACAAGATCTCGCTATGTTGCCCAGGCTGGTCTCAAACTCCTGGGCTCAAGTGATCCTCCTGCCTCAGCCCCCTGAAACACTGGGATTACAGGTGTGAGCCATTGCACATGGCCATCCTTTTTAAATCTTAAATCTGATATAGTTTGGATATTTGTCTCCATCCATATCTCATGTTGAAATATAATCCCCAATGTTGGAGGTGAGGCCCAGTGGGAGGTATATGGATCATGGGGGCAGATCCTTCATGAATGGCTTGAGCCATGCTTTTGGTGATACCCAGCTTGAGCCAGACAGACCCAACTCTCGCTTGCTCCTGTTTTTGTCATGTGAAGTGTCTGCTCCTGCTTTGCCTTCTGTTGTGAGTAAAATCTTCCTGAGGCCTCCCCAGAAGCAGATGCCAGCACTATGCTTCCTATACAGCCTGTAGAACCATGAGCCACTTAAATGTCTAAAGGAACCAAGTGCTAACATCCAAGACACTGGGGAAAAAACCTCAGAGGCATTTTAGAGACCTAAGAGGCAATCCTTCCTATCACAGGCTCTGAGGCCTAGGAGGACAGAATGATTTTGTAAGCCAGGCCCACGGCTTCACTGCTCTGTGCTGTCTTGAGGCACTGCTCCCTGAAACCCCACCATTCCAGCTGCAGCCATGGCTCAAAGGGCCCCACGTGCAACACAGGCTGCCACTCCAAAGAGCACAAGCCATAAGCTTTGGCAGCTTCCAAATTGTGTTAAGCCTACAGGCAAATAGAATGCAAGAGTGAAGACTTGGCAACCTCCATCTAGATTTCAGAGAATTTATGAGAAAGTCTGGGTACGCAGGCAGAAGCCCGTCCCTGGGGTGGCCCTCATAGAGAACCTCTTCTAGGTTTGGAGGGAAAGTATGGGATTGGTGGCCCCACACAGAATTCCCAGTGGGGAACTGCTTAGTGGAGCTGTGGGAAGCAGGCCACCATCCCCTACAGACCCAAGAATGGTAGATCCACTAGCAGCTTGCACCCTGTGCCTGGATAAGCTGCAGGCATTCAAAAATCTCAGAGCAGGCATGGGAGCTTTACCCTGCAAAGACACAGGGGCAGAGCTGCCCAAGGCACTAGGACTCTACCCCTCATACCAGTGTGTCCTGGATGTGGAACATGTACTTAAAAGAGATTGCTTTGGAACTTTAAGATTTAATGACTTCCCTACTGGGTTTCAAACTTGCATGGGGTCTGTAGTTCCTTTCTTCTGGATGATATCTCCCTTTTGGAATGGGAATGTTTACCCAATGCATATATCCCCATTGTATATTAGAAGTAACTAACTTGTTTTTTTTGTTTTGTTTTGTTTTATTTTATTTTATTTTATTTTATTTTATTTTATTTTATTTTATTTTATTTTACAGGCTCATAGGTGTGAGGGACTTCCCTTGTCTCTGATGAGACTTTGAACTTTAGACTTTTGAATTTATGTTGGAATAAGTAAAGATTTTGGAGTATTATTGGGAAGGCATGATTGTATTTTCCAATGTGGCAAGAACATGAGATCCGGTGGGACCAGGAGTGGAATTGCATAGTCTGGATTTTTGTCCCCATCCCAATCTCATGTTAAAATGAAATCCCCATTGTTAGAGGTAGGACCTGGTGAGAGGTGTTTAGATTATGGGATGAATCCCTCATAAATGACTTGAGCCATCCCTTTTGTGATAAGCGAGCTCCCACTCTGAATTCACACGAGATCTGGTCATTTAAAAGTGTGTGGCATCTCCTCCCCACACTCTCTCTCTCACTCGTATTTTTGCTGTGTGAGGTATCTGCTCCTGCTTTCCTTCTGCCATGAGTAAAATCTCCCTGAGGCCTCCCCAAAAGCAGATGTTGGCACCGTGCTTCCTGTACAGCCTGCAGAACTGTAAACCAATTAAACCACTTTTCTTATAAATTACCTGGTCTCAGATATTTCTTTATAGCAACACAAGAACAGCCTAATGCAATATCCTTACTTCACATATAAGAAAAATAATTCAGTCTTTAATCTATAAATAATTTGAGTGTCAGAATTATTTTCCTCTCATTTATGTATTTTCATACATAGAAATATTCTTATAAAAACAAGACTAATATTAGATTATGATGTTGTGGGATGGAGAGTTTCTCAACTAAGATATAATGTTCTACATTAGTTCCTTCATTTTGAGAGTCTTTGTAATCCTCAGCCACCAACTTCACCTGCAGAATTCATATTATTGATTGTTAAAATTAAGTACTAATATAAGAAATTATTTTCCCTGAAAACTACTGAACTCATGAAAAATAATATGGAATGAGAAATTCAAACAAAGCTCAAGGTGGGGAAAGATTTTTAAATGAATATGAGCTTCTAGAGAGGTTGCAATCTGATACAAATGCTGTGAACCCCCAGAGGGAAACAGCAATGTGGAATTACCATTAGGTTTCTGAGAATGTGGAAACTATTTTACATGCCAGGGTATGTGAAGCAAAGCCGAGTTCCCAAATGTGAAACTGTCTGGCAGGCAGAGTTTTATTTTTAAAAATTTTACAACTCTTGGTTAAAACTTCAGCCATTACATGACACTAGATGGATTATTTTTCTTAATTCTATAGTATAAGCATAGATTTGTATGCATTCAAAGTTTGATAGTATCTAGAAATTTAAAGAAAAACAAATGAATTGCTAGATAACTTAGGAAAACATGTTTGCTTTTGACACACAAACAAACAATAAAAACCATTTGGGTTTAAATTTAAGTATATTGCAGTGCTCTTGCTGACTGAGGAATGGAATGGCATTCTGAGAATGGGAATGGGGTAGAAGAGGGGACAAATGCCTCAACAAAACAATAAAGTATCAGTGAACAACTGTGGCTGGAAATGTACCATCTCTTTGAATGAGTGTGCTAGTCTTCTTTCTTCTTTCATAACAATCTGGTTTCTCCATTAAAAAAAAGGAAAGTACTTTCAAACGAACTGAAACATTATTCTCATGAAAACATAATCTTCAGATTTTTCCATCATCTACCAAAAATGAATGTGGAACAGTGTTTTAAGATAATATCCTGCTCATATGATTAGTTCATTTTTATGTTTAAAAAAAATACGTTAATTGCAATGATACTTTTGATAATTTCTAAGTCATTCTTATTTTCCCGTAGTTGTATTCAATTTCTATTCATCATTTCTATTTTTTCTACATTAATATTTAAAATTTTAAATATACTAGTTACTAGAAATATAATTAATAGTTCTTAAAATAATTATCAGATGTGGACACTAGATCTATTCTATTAAATAATAGAAGATTGCATTGAGAAGGAAGAAAACAAGAGGCATATAATTTTAGAAATGATAGAGTTTTGATCTTGAATCTATGATTTTATTTTAATGTCTGTATTTGGTCTTTAGAATTCTAAGAATCACAGCTAATAAAGCTAGCATAATCAAGCATTTATGCAATTGATAGTATCATACACTCAGAAATCACATATCACATCATCAAGAAACAGAAAGTTACATTTTCCCCAAGATACGGAAACTCTATGAAACAAACATAGAAAAATCTTCCCTTAGCTGTTGTATGTGGTTTCCAAGAGACCTGAAATTCTATTTCATATTTGGAATTTTACCTGGATCCCATTGTATTCATATCTTCAATTCTCTCAAATGTTGATAATACTTTTATTTATTTATTTATTTTTGCATGATCTTTTTTGGTGTATTTTAGTGTTTTCTCTTTATGTCCTTATTTACTTACAGCTCTGAATTTTTTTAATTTCTTTTTTTATTAAATTACCATTTAGGAAGTTGAGCTTCATTTTAGAATCAGCCCTCTGCTCTGTAGACTTTGTCCTTGTAATTCACACTGTCTGGATTTGTTTTGTTTTGTTTTGTTTTTTGACACAGAGTCTCGTTGTCACCCAGGGTGGAGTTCAGTGGTGCAATCTTGGCTCACTGAAACCCGCACCTCTCAGGGTCAAGCAATTCTTGTGCCTCAGCCTCCCAAGTAGCTGGGATTACAGGCATGTGCCACCATGCCACCATGCCCAGCTAATTTTTGTATTTTTAGTAAATACGGGGTTTTGCCACTTCTTAAACTTTTGGCCTCAAGTGATCCACCTTCCTAGGCCTCCTAAAGTGGGATTTAATACTTCTTTATCAACTGGCATTTGAATATATTCCTGACCATGACCACCAACCTAGTAACCTTGCTACACCTACCAGTGTTCTCCAGGTCCTGCCTTTAGGCTTTCCTTATGCCATCCTTGTTCTGACATTCAAAAATGAGACTTTCAAGTTTCACTCCAATGATATCATTAGCTAATCTCTTATCTCCAGATTAAATTTGCAATGTAGATATTCAAAAATACTTCCGCAACATTCTTAAGAACTATCCAGCATGAAACATAATAACATTGTTTTAAAATATTTTTCTTCTATTGTTGACCAATACAACTCAATTTAGAGGCTGTATGTGAATGTTAATGTTCATGATTTTGACATTTGGGAATTCTACTTAGAGTTTACACAAAATTAATCAGAAATTTTAAGAGCTTCAGCAAATAATATACTGTAATTGAGCCTTATATTATAGGCCTTCCAAGCTTGTGAGTAAGCAGGCCATGTTAACCTTTGTCTCCAACTTGTAATGTTCTGAATGTTCCACTGCAGAATTTTGGGAAGTCTAATATATTACAATAAATTTTCCCTAAATATTTTAAGAAGCCAGGATGCAATTCCATTGTCCACAGAGCTGGCCAGTTTATGGATCATGTTTGCTGGTCCTCCATCAGGATTACATAGTCCAGGCCTGTCCAGCCCTCCAAGATGCTGCCTTGCAATAGCATTTCCTGTCTTTAACTCTTTATGTCACCACTGCGGTTACTAGTGCTGTTGGAATTCCATCTCATCACTCTGCTGAACTGAGAGGAAAGTGTCATTATCTGTGATGAGTGATGGGAAAATATCTCATTAAAAAGCAGTTCAAGCTTCAGCAATTTATAGTGAGTGCCACAGGTTTTGCCCTCTCAGCTACGGTGAACTAAGATGATATTCATAGACTGGGTTTCAACAAACTCTCTCTCAGAGATAAAATCTGTCATAGAGATTTTATCATAATTACCATCTATCTGGTCATAATTATCAGAGATCTCACTGCTATTATTACTGCTACCAATTCAGATAAAATAGAAAATCCTCTAAAATTACAATTGAGGATATAACATATGCCAGGAGTTTGTAATAAGGAGCCCACTCCAGTTTCTGTCTGTCCTTCATTGCTCCCCAGTGTATTCAAAGGATTGTTTGTTAGTTTTTTCCAGTGTTTACAATTTTTATTCATGGGAGGATAGGTCAATGGAAGATACGCTGTCATTTATGAAAGAGGATCATGGACAGCCAATGGTTGTGCCATATTCTAGTTTATTGTGGAAAAATGTCTTTAGACTTAATACTGTTATACAGATAGGAAACTTGTTTCCAAAAAGCTTTATATAAAGGAGCCTCAACCTTTTTTTTTTTTAATTTCTATTCAATATGTTCTTTACATGTCACTAATCTTCAAAGCTAGTTGTATTCTTCTCCTATTAAGAACTATCCAAGTGTTTGTTTTTCTGACAATTCTTGATACATAGAGCATAAAAAAAGACATACAAACAAGGATTTTAAATGACTACTTAGAACTACAAACCTAGAGTGTTTTATATCATCTATTTCAAACTCTGTAAAATAATGTCTGTATTTCATATCATTTCCTTTTGTATATGAATAGTATAATAAATACCAGCAGTGCAATCTTAATTTTTCCATTTTTCAGGTTTCTTTTTCAAATATCAAATATTTTAGACTATGCCTATTATTTCTTCCTGTTTAAAATTCTATGTTTATCTTTTTGTTTCTCTCCTTTTTATTTTCTTCTCTCCTGTCAAATTTTCCAGCCAATTTTTAATGCCACACTTCCTTCTTGCTTTGTCTTTTTGAACTAATTCCCTGTTTATAGCTTATAAAAAGAACATAATATATACTTAATTCATTGGGTTGTGTGGGAATTTTTAAAATTCCATTGTCTGTCCATGGGTGTGTATCACATAGATCTCCCTTCAAGAAGGCCTACAATTTCAGGAAGACTCACAACCCCCTACCAGCACACCTTCAGATTCTCCATGGGGTTCATTCTGAGGCTTCATTTCCTCAAGGCTGCTGCAAGACAATCACTGAGTATTTCGAGGAGTACTACAGATGGAACATTTCAGCCCAATATGGCACTCCTTTAATGACAGACCATTCCTAAGCTCTCCCAATCAACTTTGTCAAAGCAGTTCTACAACACAAACTCTTCTGAGCTCATCCTCCTTTTTCACTTCTCGTCTTTCATAAGTGACATGTCTGCATTATGTTTTAAAGACTTTTTTCATCAGTCATGAGTCCTCTCTCCTTAACCTTCACAGGAATTTACCACAGTAATTCTCATTTATATCTAATCATATCTTGAGATCTTCTTCTAAGATGCCATGAACAAAGTTGGTATTGAGAGTGGTTCAAGAAAATAAGTAAAAAAGATAGATTTTAGAACTGGTTCACTTGCATCCTGGCTGGCAAGAAGAATCCAATCGTGAGTAAGCTGTGGGACACAAATAGTTTTGTGCAAAAATGGTGACCCAATTGCTAAATATTTCACTGGTAGTAACTTAGAGAAATGTCTATTGGAGGCAAACACCTTGCTGGTGTAATAATGTAGTCGTTTGTATAATGGGAGAAGGGGAATTGGGGAAATACTATAGGGACAGTGAATTTGACTATTCCTTAAGTCATATTAGTACCGAACAGAGGGAAAATGATAAAGTGATAATATAAACATAGGGGTGTTGATAATGGGGAGGCTATGCTTGTGTAAAGCATGGGGGTAAGAGAAATGTGAGAAATCTCTGTGTCTTCCTCTCCATTTTTCTGTGAAGCTAAAACTGCTCTCCAAGTGAAATCTATTAATAAAACATTGTTTTATATTTATTATAGTTGAATAATCTACGATGACTATAGTAATTGAATTAAATCATTTATCAGATTTTCCCTTAATATGTTTTTTCAAAGCCGTCATCCACTCCAAAATATACATTGGGGTAAGACCATATAGGTTGATTACTACTAAATGCTGGTTAAGAACACCAATTAAATAATATTTCTTTATGAAAAATATTAGCTGGAGTATCATTAACTTCTAATTCATTTTCAGTGACTACAATGATTGGAAATCACCTGGCTTGAAATGTATTTCCTTAGAATCTATTATTTTTTCAACTTTTGTTAACTATTCCAAATGAAGCTTTACTCAGATATATGAAATAACTGTTATTCATGCCTGTTTCTCTTTTATGTAGAAGCACTATTTTTATTCAAATGCTTTCAGAAAGGTTTGAGAAAATTAAAATATCACTAATGTAATTTTTGATAAAATTATTCTTTAGTATCATATGCTATGTAGCCTTGGGACTGATGTTTTGGATCATTCAATCATTATAAAAAGAAAATGTCTGACATATAACCAATACTCAAAGCTAGACCTGCTGTCATAGAAAACCATAGTAGCATTCTTCCTGTCAGAAAAAGTGTGACTGCGCACTTGTGGTCCCAACTTCTTGGGAATCTGAGGCAGGCAGATTGCTTGAGTCCTGGAGGTCAAGATTTTAGTGAGCCATGATTGCTCCACTGCATTCCAACCTGGGTGACAGAAGAAGAACCTGTCTCAGAAAACAAACACAAAATGAAAAAGCCTGAATTAATTTCCAATTCAAGTAAATATATGTCAATATGCATCCCATGAGGATAATTTCAGTTCTGAATTCTAATTCTAAGATACATATAGTTAGATAATAGCTGGGTAGATGATATATAGATGCTTGGATAGATAACACATAGGGCTTTGTCGGGAGTTTTATGACTAATACTTTGCTGCTTTCATCCTTAGAAACAGTGCATTATTTGACAGAATGATGAATAAATAAAAGTCATCAAATGAAAATTATTGCTGTAAAAGTCAGAGAGTAATTATGAAAGGAACACAAGGAAAGAGACCCTACATGATAGCCTCACCCATACAAAAGGATGCATAATGAGGTTCAAAATCTAACAATTGTTATCCTTACAATTATCTGTGCCCATTTACCATGTGAGAAGTCTTCCTGACCCTCCCCGCCAAGGGTACTCAGACCCTAATTTGATGATCATTGCTATAGAAATATTTTGTATGATTTGTTTATACTTAAACTCTTTTCAAGTGGTTTATATAACTAATTGTTTGGAAGAAAATATTAAATACCACGTCGTATCATCTGATTTCTTTTTCACTTAAAGTTCAATTACCCAAAGTTGTCATTAAAATTTAGTACAACAGGGAAGTCACTTAGAGTATTTACACGAGCTCCCTCTTCCTCAACACGCACAGGCCTTAATTTCCATTATCTTCTTCAATTTCAAATATGTCTTTGGTATAGTTTCTAGGATATATCAAATATATTCAGATCTGTTTATGGAATAATAGAACAAGATATGATCTGCCATTACTCCAACTTTGATAAATGATTAATTTTATTCCATATAATAAGGCAGAGAAGAAGTAAACATAATTTAAATGTGTTTTAAATATCACTACACATGGCCAGCAGTATATTTTTCAAATGCACAGCAAATAACTGTTTCATACTTCTTCTTTTAAAATTCCATAGAGAAAATATTTCCCTTAGAGTGTTTAAGATATAAAAGGTCTTCCTGAAGAAGCCATTCAGTTTGACTCACAATAGGAATAAAACATTTCAGATCAACGATCTACTTGAAATAGGATTTGTGAATTGTTTCCGAAGTCTGAATAGTTCTTTGGGAAAGGTTACACATAATGAGATTGAATGATAATGAAAAAAAATGAGAGATAGAAAACTTATAAAAAGGCATAAGCAACTGAGTCCTAGGTATTTGATGTTATAGCTGGGAGAACAATTTTTAGCTATGGTCAAAACTTTCCATGCATTAGAGAATAATAATAGCAATGTTTACAAGCCCCTCCTAATGAAGTAGAATTTTAAAGAAATTATTTCTAGCTCCTGTCTTAACAAGGCAATTTTACAGATATTTAAGAAGTAGAAGTTAAAATAATTCCCCTACACAGGTTTCAGGTGTACTGAACACTATGTCAATGTTGCTGACTAGTTTCAGTGTGACTTTCAATAATTCATGTCCAAATCATTGTTTTTTTCAGGAAGCAGACTTGGTAAAGAAGCCTGTCCTATTCCACTGCTGACTCACCTATTCCTTTTTCTTTACCACCTGACAAGTATGTTCCTAATTGAGATGCATAGTAAAGTTTGCCTGTTCAGAAGAAGAAATGGAGAAAAATTCTTTATAGTTAATCTTATTTCAGTTTGACTGCTTAAAATCAAAATTAAATCCTCTTCAAGTCTGAATAAAGAAAAAAGAATACAGTCCCATTTTTCAAGCACCATATATTGAAGACTTATTTATAGCAAGAAATAGGTTACTATTTTCTGAAATAAATGCTTTTTATAATAGCCCAGTTTATTTTATATCACAGATGGATGGGTGAAAGAGCAATGCATTCTGTATAGAATGCTAATAAAACCATATTGAGCATGCTAAAATATTAACAAAAACTCATATACCTCTTCATTATTTACAATGTAAACATTGAAAAGTTGGAAAAAATGTATAAAAACTCATTGCCATGTGGTACAGGCTTTGGCATTTTCTATATTATTCATAGCTTAATGAACTGCTCCTAGTACTACACACTTTTTTCTGTTAACTGGCTTCTCTATTACATACGTAATCATCTTCACTCCCAAAACAGCATCTTTCTTAACATGCCTATTACTCTTGATGGTACCATCAGCCTTGCAGTCACTGGGTCTCAACTCTTGGTGTCATTTTTAACTGCTCTTTCTTTCTTTCTTTCTTTCTTTCTTTCTTTCTTTCTTTCTTTCTTTCTTTCTTTCTTTCTTTCTTTTCTTTCTTTCTTTCTTTCTTTCTTTCTTTCTTTCTTTCTTTCTTTCTTTCTTTCTTTCTTTCTTTCTTTCTTTCTTTCTTTCTTTTCTTTCTTTCTTTTTTTGCCACTCACATAATAAGAAATCAGAGCTATATATTCCACTTCTATGATTTTCTTACAGATATCCCTTATTTTCCATTTTCACTGCTATCAGTCCAGTTTAGACTTTCATTAACTTTCACTTAACAAATTATGGCTGAGTAAAATCAGGCCTGCCACCTGTCTTATACATAATTTTTTATTGGTACACAGCCGTGCTTGTCCATTTGCATATCATCTATGGTTCTTTTACTCTTCAACAATACAGTTGAGTAGTTGTAACAAAGACCATATGGCCCACAAAGCCCAAAAAGTTTACTATCTGGCCTCTCACAGAAAACATTTGTCATTCTCTGACCTAAAATATTGTTATAGGAATTCTTAATGGTCTCGTTATCTCCAGACTCGTTTAACGTTAATCCTCATATCAATCTGTCTATTGGATCTTTTTGAAACATCAACATTCATGAAAGTCTCATGCTCAAATCCGTCAAAGCCTCATGCTTACTCATACACTAACACACATAATTCTGAGCCTAGTAAAAGTCCTACCTGTGCCCATATGAACTGATAGGGACTTTGCTCCTGGGTATACATGGCCTTGAACTTCCCAGTACAACTTGGAATATCCATCTTTGTGCTGTAGAAATACTGATGATGGTAATTAGAAGCCCATCTAAAATTATACTTACTCCTGGACTCTTTCGCCAATACATCCAGCCATATGCAAACTTGCATACTTTCCTCAGAAGATTTTCCATTTGCTATAGTCATTTGTCATCCACTCTCACTACACTGCAAGCTTATTGAAGAATAAAACTTTGCCCTACTTCATCTACTGTTAGTTCTGATTTGGTTCCTTGCATTTGTTTATTTAACAGACATCTGTTTTATAACCTATACATCCTCAGCACTGTGCTGATAAAGAAGGATGCAAAGAAAATATAGTTGCTGCCCTCAAGGAGTTGACTTAAGACTTTTAAAAGTAAACAATATCGTATAATGACATTAATGTAAAGGTATACCCAAAAGGAAGCTAAGACTGCTACTTAAGTCAGACTGGAAGATAAAGGAAGGAGCCTCAGTGCAGTTGGCAACTCAGTGGTATTGGGTAGGAGCTAGCCCAAGTGCAACATGATTGAAGAACATTTTAAGCAAAGAAAAAGGTATCAGTCAGGTGCAGTGGCTCATGCCTGTAATCTCAGAACTTTAGGAGGCCAAGTGGGGAGGATCACCTTAGGTCAGGTGTTCAAGGCCAGCTTGTCCAACAAGTTGAAACTCTGTCTCTGCTAAAAATACAAAAATTAGCTGGGCATGCTGGGAGGTGCCTGTAGTCCCAGCTACTTGGGATACTGAGGCATGAGAATCACTTGAACCTGGGAGTCAGAGGTTGCAGTGAGCAATTGAGTTACTGCACCCCAACCTGAGAGACAGAGTGAGACTCTGTCTCAAAAAAAAAAAAAAAAAAAAGGGTAATGGAGATAGGATTTGTTAACTAAACATAAGGAATCATTATGAGAATTTTTACAAATATGTAGATAGATTATTAAAAAAAAAACAAAACCTCAAAGTGTTCACCATTTCTCACAGAACCATTAGAAGTTCTATGAGGCCACGTGTGTTCCACTTCATTTTGCATCTCATCTGTCATCATGCTTCCCCAGTCTAATTTTCTTCCGGCAACTCTGTCTTTTGAACTGCTCTCACTGTGCTTTATCTGGCCTGACAGGCTTTCCACTTGCAGTTCCCCACCTGGAACTCTCCCTTTTCTACCTTATAAACCAGTTAACTCAATGCTCATACTTCAGATCTCCTCAAGTTTCCCTTCCTCTGAAAAGCCTTTCCTGATTTCCCTGATTAAGCTAAACATTCCATTAAATATGTTCCTGGAATTAAATACCTCTCTTTGTAAGCTCTCAACATAGCTGGACTTTCATGGTTTTGGTTTTTGTTTTATTTTGTTTGTTTTTTGATTATTTGTTTAATATCTCTCTCATAACCTAGAGCAAAATATCCAGGAATGCATGAAGTGTTACCACTGTATCCTCAGTGCAGAAAACAATTGTTCTCTGAATGTCTTAGAACGCATTAAGAAAACTGTATAATGTTTACTTAATAGAATAATTAATTACCTGTAATTAATAAATAGAGGAGGACGAAGTGAAAAGTATTTTAAGATTTATGACTTGGCACTGAGCACATGGTTGAATGTTTATTATGTAGCAAACACAACAGCCTAGGGAAATATGAGGGATATGATTACTTTTGATTTTTGACATGGTATTTTTTACATGCAAGATGAATTAGAATGTTAGTCTGGAGGTTAGAAGAAAAAGTCTGAATTAGCAATAGGTATTTTGAATCTCTCATTGTAGTTAGCGAGATAACCCAAGCAGAATATATCTAATTAAATAGGAAGTTTAAGAATGTCACCCTGAGAAATAACCGTGTAATGGAAAGGCAGTTTAGTAAGCAAGGTCTATGAAATAATTTTTTTTTTTTTTTTGGCAGAGTCTCACTTTGTCACCCAGGCTGGAGTGCAGTGGTATAATCTGCAGTGGTTCACTACAGCCTCCACCTCCCAGGTTCAAGAGACTGTCCTGCCTCAGCCTTCCAAGTAGCTGGGACTACAGGCACATGCCACCATGCCTGGCTGGTTTTTGTATTTTTAGTAAAGATGGGGTTTCACCATGTTGGCCAGGCTGGTCTTGAACTCCTGACCTCAAGTGATCCACCTGCCTTGGCCTCCCAAAATGCTGGGATTACAGGCGTGAGCTACCACACCCAGCCTATAAAACAGACTTGATGGCACAGAGTAGTGGAAAAAAAATCAATAAATAGTTTTAAAAACCAGTAAGGGAACAAGTTTTGAAAAGGAGGAAACTTTACTGATGGACACTGGAGTGCTTCAAATCTAACCAAACTCACCAATGAGTTACATATTTCAAAGAGCATATAGTTGGAGAAAAACAAGGTTGCATTCATGAGTAGTACATATTTCTTCCATGTCTTTAAGACTCTAGAACTTTTCCTCCTGGGAAAGTTCTTTCAGTGTAGGAATGGGAGTGTCATATAGATTTGAGAGTTGGCTAGGACACAATGAATTTGGACTAGGAAGATCCAAGCTTTATACCTTCTGCCTGTGTGACTCAGACTATTTCTACTTCTTCTGGTTCTTCAACTGAATATTGGAGATAATAGTACATATTTTCCAGAGCTACTTGGTTTAAGGAAAATATAAATAAAGAGATTTCATTTTTTCTCCATATTATATTTTTGTAGAAACAGTCTATTTTAATGCTAGTTTGAAGATTATGAAAGGTAAAAATTCTGGCCTAACGTTTTCCTTACAATAACATCCCGAAAACTATTCAAAGTACTTTTTTACAGAAAATGCAATAGTAATGCATTCCACAAAAATTGCAGAGTCTTAGCAAAATCTATGTGACAAGGTAAGACAACTCAGAAAATTATTTTATAAATCTCTCCACCTGCAACAATGTAAACAAATATTATAAACAGAATCCATGTTCAAATTAAATTCTGGATATTTAATTACCCATAGACATCCTAAAATGGGTGAACAATTTTCATCATGTAGCCCTATGTAAATAACTGTTAATATTGTTCATAAATAGGTTGGCAATATAAAGTAAAATAAAACTCAAATTCAAGGGTGGATGAGAATTCTATTAGCATTAAAGTATTTCTATGGTAAAGTGTTTTATCCACTTCAGAATCATCCAAAACACAACGTGCTCTTAATGAATAAATAATTTCTAAAAAGTTTAAAAGTCTCTCTTTTGCTGAGGCCCCTGGCACTGGCAGTATGGGCAAGTGCCATGCACTTCGTACTGCTAAGAAGCTCTGTAGTCACTGAAGAGACCAGAGGTGGCATGATAAACACCAAGAAAGTCCATTTAAGCACAGCCCTGAAGGCCAAGTCTTTTGGAGGTGCTTCTCCCGCAGAAGGAATTGTGCTGGAAAAAGTGGGAGTTGAAGCCAAACAGCCAAATTCTGCCATTAGGAAGTGTATCAGGGTCCAGCACATCAAGAATGGCAAGAAAGTAAGAGCCTTTGTACCCAATGATGGTTGCTTGAACTTCATTGAGGAAAACGGTGAAGTTCTGGTTGCTGGATTTGGTATAAAAAGTCATGCTCTTGGTGATATTCCTGGAGTCTGCTTTAAGGTTGTCAAAGTAGCCAATATTCTCTTTTGGCCCTACACAAAGGGAAGAAGGAAAGACCAAGATCATAAATTTTAATGGTGAAAACACCATAGCAATAAGTTTTCATATGCAAAAAAAAGTAAAAATAAAAATAAAAATGGTTCTGCTCCAAATAAGTTTTTTTGTTGTCAACACAGCATTTAGGGAGTCAGTTCTTACTTAATTTGTATGATGTGCTATCCAAGGACTAATTTAAAGAACTTAATCAAATGATCATTGTCGCTATGCTATAGAGTATGAGATAAATATGTTGTCAGAAGATCTATCTTGTCTTTTCTTTAAAACTAAATTTTCCATTAGAATGCTATATGCTCCCATATTTTATTTTATTCTAGTATTTACTTATTTGATTGCATACATAACATTATCTGAAATCCTTTCTTAATATATGGTATATAATAATTATTTACAAACACATGTTAAACTGGTTAAGGTAAGGTATAAAAATATGTCGAAAGCTTGAAATTGTTCTTTTCACACTGTATTTCTATCACAATAAGTGAAATGATAAAGGTTTTTTAAATAAAATATTAAATTGGCTAGAAAAATGGTGTATCAAAAAATATTTAAACTGTCTTAAATTTTAGTTCCAAGCTTTGATAAAACTCAAGTAGTTCCTAAATACCTTTTTGCTATTATAATTCAAGGCCCAATGTTATACCTACTAATAAAAATATAAATTTGAGTTTATAGTAATTTTAATAGGTATTTATATATCAAATAAAGATACAAGTTTTATTTTACTCGAGATATATTTTTATTCAAACTATATCTTTAATCTCTGTAAATTCTATAGGAGAAAATAAGATAAAATATTCTTCACCAATATCAGAAATAGTCTATAAAAGAGAATTTACTTTTTGAAGGTAGCAAACCTGGGGTGTCTTCTCATGAAATAACAGAGTGACAAGTTCTCTATGTAATCTGATTAATATTATTAGTCAAAAGAGATGAGTCAGAACTTTATCCTATTGTCACTGTTTTATTGTTCAGACTAACTAGAATATTCATTTCTATCTTATCAGTAGATCATTTGCAAAAAAGTGAAAGTACCTTAAAGAGATCTGTATAATTTAATATATTCACTTTATATCTTTTACCTATTAAACATGTGAAAAAGGAAATATACTAAGACCATAAAATTAAGCAAAGATAAGAATGGAATTATTAAAAATGCATATAGTCATTTTGATTTGAGAGCATGTGGCTAAAATAATCTAAATTTCAGGGTTTTCAGGAATCATACATTGATTAAGCTTTTGGAAGATTTACCTTAGGGGAGTTTAATGGAAAGACATAATGGGGAAATAGTCATGTTTAAAATCAAACATTCCTTTGATTAGAGGGTGAATATTGCCAAAAGTAATGAAAGCTGACCAGTTTTTATGTATGAAGCACTTTTCACCCACACAGAAACCAAGAAGAGGCAAGTACATGTGTGCGATATTCAAAATTACTTTATTCGGATTTGAAATTAAGGTCATTTTAGTGTTCCATGCTACAAGTGCTAAATAACTGCAGAGCAACAGAATAGTCTTTGGAATTCTTCAGTATTTCCAATACAGACATTAGCAAAATATCAGATGTCATCCCCTTTAAACAAGACATGAAATAAACAAGTTAAGGACCTTCAACATGGTGGCTAATAGCTATATGTGAGATCTACACCGAACAAACAGGTTCCTAAGGTTCCTAAAGAGACTTATGTCACAGTCTGACAAATTATTGTTATATTGAAAAACATTAAGAACACATTCTCTCCAAAATAAAGTTTCCATTTAGGCACCATCAGCAGGGCTTAATTAGAAAACATGAATAATTGAACATGATGCTGATCTCTTTGAGCAACAAACCTAAGAGTCACGCAGAAGCAAATTCTTGTTAGACAAAGGGGCATGAGGTACTGAATCATTCTCCAGTGTTTTCCTGTCTCTGCTGGCAACATTTTCAGTGATAATTCAAATGAATACCCTCTGAACAAATACTATAAATGTAAGTCTTCAGTTAAAATAGGAAAAATATCAAATAAATAAAACAAACGTAAACTCTTGCAATCTCTACATAAAACCACGTTTCTGCAAATGTAATAGAGAAAGAGGGAGAGAGAAAAGATATAGATTAGAAATACCTTAGTGTATTGCAGTCTTCATAGAATTAATCATTCTGGCAATGGTATTAAAAGCCAAGTTTACAAATACTCTCTACTGAAAAACGGTTTGAATTTATGTGCCTGTTTCTCATTTTATGTAAGTCCCTCCCTAGTCGTGTGCTAAGAGAGCATATGCTAAATGCTTACCTAAAATCCTCAGTGGCTATTCCAGGTTCAATGTGTTAACTTGAGGTTATTAAAAATATATCTGTTGGTAAGCAGTGTTTAACTAAAACAGTTTAGGCACATATGTACAAAATCCAAATAGCTAAAACCAAATTAAAACACAGAAGCAAAAGTGTTGAAATAAAAAAGACAACTCTGTAAAATATTTAAAAAGGTGTATTCTGAGCCAAATGTTAGTACTCATGGCCTGGGGTACAGTCTCAAGAAGTCCTGAGAACATGTGCCCAAGGTGGCCAGGCTAAAACTTGGTTTTATATATTTTAGGGAGACAGAAGCTGTAGATAAAGGCATAAAACATATAAGGTATTCATTGGTTTGACTTGGAAAGGTGGGACATCTTGAAGAAGAGAGGTGGCAGAGGGAGTACTTACATGTGTTAGGTGGATTCAAAGATGTTCTGATTGTCTTGAAAGAGTTAAGTTTTGCCTAAAGCTGAAGACACCAGAAAGAAATGTTTGAGTTAAGGAGAGTTGTGGAAGCCAAGGTTCTTGTTATGTAGATGAAGCCTCTAAGTAGCAGGCTTCAGAGAGAGTAGACGGGAAATGTCTCTTTTCAAACCTTAAAAGTTGTCAGATTTTTAAGGTCTGAATCCAGAAAAGACTTAAAAAGGGAAGGAGATTCTCCACAGAATGCAGATTTCCCCAACAAGAGACGTCTTGTCAGGCCCATTTTAAAATATCTCAATTAAATGCATTTTGGGGTAAAATGCCTTGATTTCCTTTAGAGTCATGTGATAACATACCAGAGTCAGGTTGGAATTGTCTTATTGCTATAGAGTCTGTTTTGTCAGTTTTATGTTCTCTATTTTAATGTTAATCCTCAGTTGTGCCAAAACCCCAAAGGGAGGGGGGTTAATGAGGCTTGTCCAACTCCCATTTCCTGCTACAGCCTGAACTAGTTTTTCAGTTTTTTGGGGGATCCCCTTTGGCAAGAGAAAGGAGTCCCTTCAGTCTGTTGGGGGATTATAATTTTATTTTTGGCTTACAGTGTTTATCTAGTTTACTGATTCTCCTGGAGCCATGCCCAACACTACTATTTCTATGTCTTTCATTTTTGTTATCTTTCTCTATTATGGGCCATGTATCATTTTCTTGGATTCCCTGTTTGTTCAGGATAACTAACCAAAGGGGTCCCCCCTCTTTCTGTGTTATTATTTTATCTACCATAAAGAGGAATTGGAACATCGTCTGTAAAAGCTACAGCTCCTGCTCCTGCTCTTGCTGACTTTGCAAAGTCTTCTTTGCCCTCTACATAACCTTCCATTATATTGCTCCCTGCTTTTCTCAATTTGCTTCTCTGTCCATGTATTGTGCTCTGCCTCAGGACTTCCAGACCTGAAGAAGACATCAGAGTATACCTTAAAAACCCTGAACTTAGTGAGACTGTGACCACCCAATGGGTTCACCTTGCCCACTGCTTAGACAAAGCTGATTTATGAAGGCAGGGGAATTGCAATAGAGAAAGAGTAAATCACTCAGAGCCAGCTGTGCAGGAGACTAGAGTTTTATTATTACTCAAATCAGTCTCCCTGAGCATTAGGGGATCAGAGTTTTTAGGGACAACTTGGTGGGTAGGGGGATGCCAGTGAGCCAATAGTGCTGATTGGTTAGGTAGGAGGTGAAATCATGGGAAGTTGAAGCTGTCCTCTTGTGTTGAGTCAGTTCCTGAGTGGGGCTGCAAGATCAGATGAGCTAGTTTATCCATCTGGGTAGTGTCAGCTGATCCATCAAGTGCAGGGTCTGCAAAATATCTCAAGTACTGATCTTAGGAGCAGTTTAGAGAGGGCCAGATTCTTGTAGCCTCCAGGTGCATGACTCCTAAACCATCATTTCTAACCTTGTGGCTAATTTGTTAGTCCTACAAAGGCAGTCTGCCCTCCAGGCAAGAAGGAGGTGTGTTTTGGGAAAGGGCTGTTATCAGCTTTGTTTTAAACTATAAACTAAGTTCCTCCCAAAGTTAGTTTAGCCTATGCCCAGGAAGGAACAAGGACAGCTTAAAGGTTAGAAAGAAGATGGAGTCAGTAAGGTTAGATCTCTTTCACTGTCTCAGTCTTAATTTTGCAAAGGCAGTTTCAAGATCACTGAGCAGTTTTTTTCTGCTCAATGCAATAGTTCAAAATTCAGATTCTGTGACCAGACTGCCTGAGATTCCAGTCTTAAGGCCACTGCCTCCCTACCAAAAAGACCTTCAGTGTTGCATTTTATCTCTCTGTGCCTCCATTTTTTCACCTGTAAATGGGACAATATTTATCTTGAGCTTTTCAGAAATAATAAATGTGCTAATTATGTAAAGTGCTCAGAAAAATGTTGCCTTTAAAACTACCTTTGCGAATATTGTAACTGAGGCAATTATGACAGTGAAAGAGATCTGACCTAACTGACTCCATCTTGTTTCTAACCTCCAAGCTGCTCTTGTTCATTCCTGGGAGTAGGCTGAAGTAATTTTGGGAGGAACTTAGTCTGTGGTTTAACTTTTAAAACAAAAATGTGAACACCCCTTTCCCAAAACAAACCCCATTCCTGCCTAGGGTCTAGATTGCCTTTGCAGGACTAACAAATTAGTCACAAGATTAGAAATTATGGTTTAGGAGTCATGCAGCTGGAAGCTGCAAGATTCTATACCTTCTCAAATTGCTCCTGGGGATACCATCACTGTTTTAAAACCTAAGATGAGTTCCTGAGATATTTTGCAGACCCTGCCCTTGATGTATAAGCTGGTACCACTCAGACTGTTAAACTGGCTCATCTGACTTTGTGGACCCCACCAAGTTTTTAGTGCAAGAGGACAACTTTGACTCCCTGTAATTTCATCTCTGACCTGACCAATCAAAACTCCCAATTCACTGGCCTTCCCCCTACCAACCAAATTATCCTTAAAAACTCTGATCCTCAAATGCTCGGAGATACTGATTTGAGTAGTAATAAAACTCCGGTCTCCCACACAGCCTGTTCTGCATGAATTATTCCTTCTCAATTGCAATTCCCACATCTTGATAAATCAGTAATAAGCATCATATCAATTGTTAACTATCAATGTTGTTATTATTATTATTACTATTATTACTAGTATTGTAACTAAACATAGGCTCAACTGCTTGCTGCTTGCAAAGCCAATAACAGGGATGCGATTTAGTGAAAGGAAATTGACTTTATTCCAGAGCTAGCAGTGAGGAAATGGTCAAGGCTAGTACCTGAAAGAAACCATTTCAAACTTTAGACTGGGACAAGGGGCTTACAAAGGGAACTTGGAATGGGAGGCATGTGGAAATAGTCCTGAATACAAGGTCTGTGTGTTCTGTGCTGGTGGCTTTCTTGAGTTGTGCTCCACCTGGAGTGCAGGCTGGCATTATCTCAACCATGGCCAGGTTGTTGACTAACCACTTTGAGGTAATCTCTGGAATTTTGCAGCTGGGTTTCCCCGCCTGGTCTGTCTCACGATTAGCCCCTGGAACTTCTAAGTAAGCACATAGTTAAGTGTGCATGGTGTAAGTTTAACAAGCATACAGTTACATAAATGTGCATGGTGTAAGGGGGTTGTATGATGGAAAAAGGAGGAAATAAAGGGTTTTCAGGTACTTTTCAAGGCTACGTGCTCAGATTAAGAAGGGAAAACAAGCTCTAAAATGCATTTCTAGATGGTATACCCATTTACGGTATTAGTGAGAGAAAGACAGATGTTAATCTTTTATTTTCTACTAATTCAATGAACAATTTTGCAAAATTGCAAACTTTTTGTAGTTTTTTTTTTTTTACTTTTAAGGAAAGAATTGCCAGTTAATATACAAGACCTTTCCTCACACTAAAAATAAGAATTTCAAACTGAAGCAAAGCTGTCCTTAAAATATTTAAAATTAAGAGTATTTAAGGCTGCTTTATTTTTACATTACATATTATTATAAGACAACCTCTTAGATGCCATAGAATAATATATTAAAATTTTTATTACCTGTATATTTTATAATGTGATTTCATTTTAAAATGAAACCCATTTATGTTAATGGGTTTTTCCCACATTATTTTTTTTCTGACATTATTATTGATATATGCATTTTTTTTTTTACCTTGAATCACTATTTACAATCATTTCTAGGAAGAAAAAAAATGTCAAAATGTGTTGTTTCTTTATAATGAATTCTGTGTGAATAGATGCATCTGAGATTTTTTTCTCATTTCAATTCATTCCTCATGTAATATTACATAGCCTGGAGTATAAACAAAAGCTAAAAATAAAAACACATATTTCTTAGCTTGTAACAGCTATGATACGCTTCCTGTAAAAAAGAAATAACTTAACCAAAATAGCAGTTTCAGAAAACACCTCTTCAAAGAGAAATTGTTTAGAAAAAGTATGATCTTAAATTTGGAGAAGAGCTGAGATGTCAAATAGTTAAGTTTTTACCTAAAGAATCAAATGCCTATGAAACATCAATTTTTCTAATCATCATTAATCTTTGACTAACAAGTACCTGGGGTGGAAGCTTGTTGCTTAACAAGGCATCCCATTCCTTTGCATTTCTGAAACACTCAAATTGAGTCACAAGTAGCCTCCATGTCATTTCCCTTCAGAAGTCCTGCCTCTACCCTCTATTTTGTAAGAAATAAGTGCACTATCTTGAGATATTCCTTATGACGTAATTCGTAGCTTCTAACTGTCCTAATTGTTCTTCTCTAGTCATTCTTCTTTGCCAGTTTTCCTCTGAAAATCTCAGGCAATTTCACAGTCTTTTCTTGTTTCCTTTCTAACATAAAATACACAAATGTAAATTTAATGAAGCACATAGTTGAAAATTAAAGGACTGCATTTTTCTATCCTTTTATATAATAACTTTTATTCTGCTTCTTCAAAAAATATCTTAGAACATAGTAGCAACAAAAACATACATTTAGTCCAAAAATGAGAATGACCTGATTCAGGTCAATTAAATTCAAATGCCTGCCATCAATCCCTTTGCTTTCCATTTTATCATCAAGCATTATGTTACTGATTTTAATGTCCAGTTAGCTACTTATCTATTTTTATTTGTTGCCAAAATTAATTTTTTGGGTTTCTATTATGGGGTAAATCTAGAAAGAGCTGAGAAAGTGTTATGCCTTAATTGTAAAATTAGGAGATAAAAAATCAACCTGTTTAAACATATTTCCAAACTCACCAATGAGTATAAAACATGAAATAAAGTTCTCTCTTCCAATTTGTGAGAAATCAAACACATATATTCTCAAAGATAATTAGAAACAAAGCTGGTCTCCACAGTTTATCTCTGAATGAATAGGCACATACCTGGTGCTTTTATTCATTCCTAGAGAAATCCCACCTGTAGATTGTATAACTACAGGAATAGATATTTGGAAGAAGTTGTCACAAAGAATGCCTCACTCAGGATTGCAGGTGACTCCTTTACAGCTGGGGCAGCGTGGTAGAATTTTCATCTATATGTGGGGGTTGGAGGTGGAAGTTGAAGAATGATGATAAATAAGAATAAAAGAGAAATGGAAACACACTTTCGTGGAATTTAAAATAACTCATGCTCTAGTCAAGTTTGTTTTTACAAATATTAAATGAAATTCCAAAAATCTATAACGAAATTGCTGTTAGCAATAGAGCCGGTAGGGAGGTGGGGAAACAGGGCATGCTCTGTTTGAATAGAGTTAATATAAGTGAATAATAAATTATGGGAAGAGAAATAGGCACTCTAGTAATTTTGCATCTTGAAGAACATGTTTTATACATTTATGAAAATTCTCCCATAAATTAAGTAACGTATTAAAGAATGCAAGGAAAGGCAAACATTTTATTCAAACCAGTTGTGTTTTATTTCCCAGTTTTATTATATACCATGAAAAATTGATTTAAAATTCCTAACTAAACCCTGACTTGCATCAGAAAATAATCTTCAATTCCACTTTTAAATTTACCTTTAAAGAAGAAAATGTGTATTTTACTGAAATCTTGCATTAATAAGATAACTTTGCTTTTTATATAACACTTTGGCCAGAAATCCTGAGTTTTATTCTATGTATTTGCTTACATTTATGTGATGCACCTTAGCAATAAATCTGTGACAATTTAGGCAATGCTGGTAAAGAAGATCTTTAGTTAAACCAAACCAAAGACCTGCGAAGGATTGTAACATCACGTGCTGGCAGTTCCAAGTGAATTAGGCAAACTCTAATTTTACTAACTCGAAGATTATCAGGTATGTACTTGAGATAACTGTCACGTGCAACTTGAAGATAATCCCAAGATTTAGTCTGGGACTTTTGTTACTGGAAAGGTGTCCCCATCCAGACCCTAAAAGAAGGTTCTTGGATCTTTCCCAAGAAAGAATTCAAGGGAGGTCCCTAGAATATAGTGAAGACAAGTTTATTAGAAAAGTAAGGCAATAAAATAATGGCTACCCCATCGACAGAGCAGCCCCATGGGCTTCTGGCTTCTGGTTGCCCATTTGTATGGTTATTTCTTGATTACACACTAAACAAGGGGTGGATTATTCATGCCTCCCATTGTAGATCATATAGGGTAACTTCCTAACATTGCCATGGCATTTGTAAACTGTCATGGTGCTGGCGGGAGTGTAGCAGTGAGGATGACCAGAGGTCATTCTCGGCACCTCTTTGTTTTGATGGGTTTTGGCCAGCTTCTTCTTCTGCAACCTGTTTTATTAGCAAGGTCTTTATGACCTGTACCTCATGCTGACCTCCTATCTCATCCTGTAACTTAGAATGTCTTAACCTCCTGGGAATGCAGCCCATCAGGTCTCAGCCTCATTTTACCCAGCTCCTACTCAAGATGGAGTTGCTCTGGTTCAAACAGATCTGACACTTTCATGAGACCTGGGAGAGAAATTGATTCTAGTTAATATCTGAGCACTTAGAAAGGGATACATAATTTAATTGTACAGCTTAGAATTAGAATCTAAAGCTCTTATTCTTACTCTAGGAAGGCACAAATGACTCAACAAATAAATGAGTATTTTACACTGAATTTGGTATTGAATTGATAATCTTTACTAGTTATTGACTATGTAGTATCAATCTTGCTGTCTGAGTTTGATGACACTAAATTTGGTAATTTCAAAAGGAGTGCAATATGGCTTTTGCTATTGTTATTTATTTATTTTTTGAGACAGGGTTTCGCTCTTGCTGCCCAGGCTGGAGTGCAATGGTGCAATCTCGGCTTACCGCAACCTCTGCCTCCTGAGTTCAAGTGATTCTCCTGCCTCAGCCTCCCGAGTAGCTGGCATTACAGGCATGTGCCATGGTGCCTGGATAAATAATGTATACAAAAGAATCTAAGATACATGAATGATGACACTCTATTCAAAACTGAGTCAGAAGTGCTTGGGTAAGGTAATATTGACTGCTATTATTGAGCCTGCATCTGTCCTTCACTGTGTCTTATATTTGTGATGTCACTTAATTGCCACAATTATGTTATGTGATTGCTATTATTATGAACTCTGTATGATCGATGAGGAAACCAGTTTGTAAATAAATTGACTTGCCTGGATTGCAGAGCAAGTAAATGTCCTAACCATATTAAAGCCAGTTCTGTTTAGCCCCAGACCCTTTGACTTTAGCCACTATACAGTAGTGGTTATAGCATGAGCTTTGATTTCAGGTTCAAGTTCATCTTGGTGAGTATAGACATGCTTTCTCATTTCTGCCAGCTTCAGATTTCTCTTGGTAAAATGATATAATTGGAATATCTTTTTCCAAACAAGTGTTCTGAGACTTAGTAATATAAAATTTGTCATTTCATCCATTCATTCAGTCAATATTCATCAAATAGCAACTTTGTACCAAGCTTTCAACTGTAGCTAGAGATACTATGATGACTCAAAGAAGAGATAAAGACTTAATCAAAATATTTATGCAAATTAGTACATAATTGCCAAGTGTGTGAAGTATTATGAAAGAAAAATAAGTGGGGGAGATGGATGTCTTTAATACTTCAGGGGTTGGGTAAGTCTTCCCTGAGGAAGTACAATATCATCTGAGATCTGAAAGATAAGTAGAAAATTCTTTTTTTATTTTTTTATTTATTTATTTATTTATTTTTTTTGGAGACAGAGTTTTGCTCTTATTGCCCAGACAGGAGTGCAATGGCATGATCTTGGCTCACTGCAACCTCCGCCTCCTGGGTTCAAGTGATTCTCCTGCCTCAGCCACCAGAGTAGCTGGGATTAGAGGTGCTCGCCACCATCCCCAACTAATTTTTGCATTTTTTTAAATAGAGGAGTTTTACCATGTTGGCCAGGCTGGTCTCAAACTCCTGACCTTGTGATCCACCTGCCTCAGCCTCCCAAAGTGCTGGAGTACAAGCGTGAGCCACCACACTCAGCTGAAAATTCTTAGCATGGGAGCTTCTCTGGCACAGCGAGGCATGCGTAAAGACCCTGAAGCAGGAGGATGTGTGTTTGTCAAATCAAAATAAGGCAAGTAAATTACCTTTTGTTCCTAAAGCAAAAGAATGGCATAAAATGATGCTAGAGAGCGGAGCATGGACCACATAATGAAGAGCCCTTTCAACCATTTAAATGATGTTGATTTTTTTTTTTTTTCCTAAGAGGAATGTAAGTCATTTAAGGTTTTTGACTAAAGCAAGAACCTAATCAGATTTGAGTTTAAAAAGAATGGAGAAACAGTGGGAGATGATAGAAGTGGGGAGATAAATTAGCAAATACCATGTGGGGGTGGGGCAGTGGATATAGGTAGACTAGACTAAAGCCAGACTCTGAGGATTTCCAACATTTAATCATTGAAGCCAGCTGAGCAACTTGACAATGAAACCACCTTTGCGAAAGTTGTATCTGTGAGAAAATTTTAACAATCAGCTAACCTAACCCAACCCCCATCTTGCCTTTCCCTAAATTATTCCTGGGCTATTGGACCAAGCTAACTTTAAAAGACATTTAGGCTACAATTTAAATGATAACAGCCTTTCCCAAATCTCAGCAGCTTTTGTAAAGCTAACAGGAGGCCTCCAGGCTGAGGGGAGAAGAGTGTGAGTCCTGCTAAGATTGGGACATTATTTCGGAGGTTGTAAGACGTGCAACTTCCCCAATTCCTCCTACAAAATAACACCAATATTGGAGACTGGCCTCTTAAGATAGTTTTTCAGGTTTCTTTGCATGTCTGACATACATGGCTCCACCTGGACCTGATGACTCCACCTGAACCGACAACCCCACTCCTGTGGCCCCACCCAGAAACAATTCGGCCAGCAAGAGGATAGTTTCAAGCCCCCTGTGATTTCATCTCCGCCCCAAACAATCAGCAGCAGGCACCTGTTAACTGGCCACCCCTACCCATTCCCCAAAACTGCCTTTGAAAAGCCCCTAACCTAAGAGCTTTGAAGGAGATGATTTGAATACGAACTCCATCTCCCACATGGCATGGCTGGCCTCCTGTCTATTAAACTCTTTCTCTACTACAATGCCATGGTCTTTCTTTATGCAGTGGGCAGGAAGGACCTCTTGGGCAATTACAACAAAGAGCAGCTAGAGAGACAAGGGAAAACCAAGGCTGGACAGTGTAAGAGAAACCAAGGGCTTCAGTGAAGGTATAATGAATTATATTGGAAAATAACTTTGTTTTTATTGTTCCCAGGGATTTACGTTCTGGTTCTGCTTCTGATCTGATTTTGTCTGTTCCACTTTTATGCTTTCCTTTTCAAATAACATACCACCATTAAACTTTGTAGTAATTTCCAAGGACATATTTTTTTATAATTTTAATTAATTAATTTTTTTTTTTTTCCAGACAGGATCTCACTTGATCACCCAGGCTGGAGTGCAGTGGAGCAATCATAGCTCACTGGAGCCTTGAATTCCTGGGATCAAGTGATCCTTCTGCCTCAGCCTCTCGAATAGCTGGGACTGCAGGGATGTGCCACCACACTTGGTTAATTATTTTATTTTTAGTGAAGATGAGGTATTGCTATGTTGCCCAGGTTTGTCTTGAACTCCTGGCCTCAAACAATCCTCTTCCCTCAACCCCCCAAAGCACTGGGATTACAGGCATGAGCCACTACATCTGGCTTCCTTTTTTATAATGTACAACCCTTACTAGAAATGATGAAAACAGAAGACATTTAGTATAAAAATGGAAAACAAAATCAAATCCATTTCTACTGAGTTTAGATTTTTCCTGTGTTTTGACAGTTAGAAAAACTCTAAGGTTATTATTTTAAAGGATGACCAGATGTTTACTTCTTTTAAATGTGACTTTAAAACTCAGTATGTAAAATTAAAAAATTGACAGGTACCTCTGGAGTTTTAGGTGAAGTTTAGTAAACTGAACAAAGTTGAATTAGCTCACTCATTTTTTAAATTGCCTCCCAGATAATTGTATAGCTTATGAATTAAAAAGTGTAGTCCTATTTTCAGATGCACTCAAACCAGAGTGACTTCATCTTGACTGAGGGCTAGGAAAAATGTGTCAGAGACTTGCTGGGCTGGATTCTCAGAAAGATAGGTATTCCTAGTGAGAGAGGAGAGAAGAAGGAACCAGTTAGGCAGATAGTTAGGACAAGGTCCCTGGTAGAAGTCTTTCTAACAAAAGAGCAGCCTGGAAGCAATCAAGCTGCAAGCGCAGATAAGGAAGCAAGGTCCAATGCCTTTGTCTCTTGTGCAACCAGTGAAATCCATCTATACATGGTGGGCTTCAGTGAGCATGTTCTGTTCCTTTTTGGGCATACTCGGATAAGGGAACTTGTACAGAGGGGCTTGCCTAAGACGGATCTGCAACCATATAGATAAGAAAAATTACACAGAACCAGACACACCTTCAGTGGAAAATTCCATCTCCTGACACATACAGAGTAAGGGAAATAAAACAACATGGAATAACTCAGGCTAAGGACCCACATGCGCACTAGAGGGATGGAATGGAGCTAATAAGAATTCATCCTTATGCAAATAAGACATTCAGCCCTAACTGGCTTTTTGTGCCTCATCTAAATGAAACTCTCTGCCCTTATAGCTTGTTTATAAAAGCCTTTGCCTTCAACTGTGAAATGGCAACTCTTTCAGGCCCCTTCTCCACTGTGGAGAGCTTTCCTCTTTAGCTTATTGAACTTGGCTCCAACCTCACTCTTAGTGTCTATGCTCCTTAATTTTCTTAGTTGTGAGACAAAGAACTCCAGGTAATACCTCAAACAACGAAACTCCTCCAGTGACCTTAGACTGCTTTACTGTCCTCTAGATGTTTACAATTAAGGGAACAGATGGATAACATTTACTAAATATACTCAGACTTAGGAGTGTCCTGATATCCCTATATCTTTAGAACAAAAGCATTCCTAATTTTGCTTTAAAGATAATAATATTGAGGCTGGGCACGGTGGCTCATGCCTGTAATCCCAGAACTTTGGGAGGACGAGATGGGTGAATCACAAGGTCAGGAGATGGAGACCATCCTCGCTAACACAGTGAAACCCCGTCTCTACTAAGAAATACAAAAAATTAGCCAGCCATAGTGGTAGGCACCTGTAGTCCCAGTTACTTGGGAGGCTAAGGCAGGAGAATGGTGTGAACCCAGGAGGCAGAGCTTGCATTGAGCCGAGATTGTGCCACTGCACTCCAGCCTAGGTGACATAGCAAGAGTCCATCTCAAAAAAAAAATAATTAAATAAAAAAGTAAAAATAAATAAAAAATAAAGATAATATTGATCCCTGCAAAATACAGTAATTAAGAAAATTAATCCTTTACCACAAACCCTTATAGCAGAGCATATTTCCCCATGATCTTTTTTTTATTTTTATCCTATATATAAACAAGCATTGTACTTAGGGTAGACATGTTCCTGCTCTTACTTTTGGGAATGACCTACTCTGTCTATGGAGTAGCTGTTCTTTCACCACTTTACTGTCTTAATAAATTTGCTTTTGCTTTGCACTGTCAACTTGCCGTGAATTCTTTCTTGCATGAGTTCCAAGAACCCACTCTTGCAGTCTGGATCAGGACTCCTTTCCTGTAACATCTTTCTGGTGACCACAAAAGGATGATACTGGGAAAAAAAAAAAAAAAGACTGAATACATTGGCAGACTTTGGGTAAATATTGAGATACCAAAATAAAAGCTGGATTGGGTTAGAGGCCCAATTTAGGGGACTTAGAGTCTCCCCTAAGACAGAAAGGTTAAATACCTCTCTTAATAAAAGGCAAGGATGTTTAACCAAACTTGAGTTCAAACTTTGACCCAACTTAGGAAGGTTAGAGTACTTCCTAAGATTTAGGGGGTTAGGGGCCCCTCTCAGTAAAGTCCCTCTTGTCTAAGAATGGATTTGGCACTATGGGATGCTAACTGCTATTCTCTTTGGGTTATTCTGCCTTGCAGTCTTTGCTGATGGGTGTAGGTGACAGAATTAGGCATGTACAGGATTGTGAGACATGGGGAGCGCTTTCCTTCCCAAAAATGAAAATTCAAGAGCTAATGGAACTGCTGCAAAAGTTCCCTTTGCTACTGACAAGTAGCCGCCTGAATTTTTTAGTTTTGCTGCAATAGGTGGGTCTTTCTCTGGCCTCCCTGAGCACTTTGCCCTCCTGACCCTGCCACACGCAATGTTTTTTTCTCTCTCTCTTTCTCTTTTCTATCTTTTCTGTTACTGAGGGTGACCATCTTGCCCAGAGACCGCATGTTGAAACTCATGGTCAGAGGTTGCATTAACAATGATTGGGTCCAACTGGGGGCAAGATTGAGCCTTGCCTATTTGATATTGGGTGCTAAACAGAGTGGTTAATGTCTATGTTTTGTCACATGTAGTTTGCTCTGGACAGAATGGAAACAGATAATTTTCCTTTGTGTTGTGGCTAAGCCACAACACAAAGGAGCCTTGGCACCAGGGCTCTGGTGCAGTGAACCAGGTCACTAGGGCTGCTCAGGGAAAGGGAATCCAGAAACTTGTCATGCTGGCAAAAGGGTAAGAATTTCTTACCAGTCAAACTTCTGGCCTCTCTCTCTGTCTCTGAATGAATGTTAAAAATCATTGTTTATAACTGTGAAGTTTTGATTTATGGGAAAAAGGATTCATGAAGCTAATCTTAACCTGTGGTGAATCTGGTCCACGTTGTCTTTCTGTATTGTTCTGTCATAATGAAGGGTACCTTAGGATAGAATTCAGGCCTACGACTCCTATAAGCCTGCTGTTCAAGATGGCCTAGCAAACTGGTCAGTCATGTCCTTGGGAGCTTGACCTTGTAACCATGTGGCCATGCTTTTTCTTTTCACAATGGTGGCCTGGGGTCAGGGTTCAATTCCTGGCTTAGGAAATGGTCCTTTATCGTCTACCTGTCTTTCAATTTATATGTATCATGTGTGTGATGTTTATATATGAAAGAGCTTTAATTAATTAGTTTTAAAATAATAAGAGCTTAAATCAAATATTTTAAAAGAAAAATAAAAATTGCAATGTCTTTTAGTTCACATAAGTTTAATAATCTTTGGAAAATAAAAACAGCTTTAAAGATTATTGAAAATAAAGACATTTGGTCTAAATTAGGCAGATCAGATGTTAAGATTATTAAATACCTTAAGGTCATAAAATGTTTTTTGATTAAAAAAAAAGTTGTTCAACTTATTTTGGAGCATTAGATTCTAGATAAGGCCTGGGGACATGTGGTGTTAGCTATACCCCCTAGGTATGCTGTAAAATGTCAAACCTTATCTGGTGTACTAAGCTCCACACCTAGTACATAATTAAAATTGATTACTTACCAAGGTTTTCACCAAACATAAAAGTCACTAAGCGTTAATAGTGTAACTGTATTTGAGACTACTGAAGAAACAGTTTTACATGCAAGGTGTGTAAGGAAAGTGAAATGTGTTTGTGATAAAAGATTATAAAACATTGTGAGAATGTAGATTTCTTGCCTAAATTAAAGGGTTAACAGATTGTGTTAAGTTAGATAGAATAAAGCTGAAGATTTGAAAAAATTGTGGAAGGTTTGTGAAAAAATAATCTCATAAAAGAAATCCTGTGTGTCAACATATTGGCTAATGTTAAAGAGGTATTCAGTTTTTCTGTAAATTGAGCATTGGAATAAAAGCACAACAGGTTTTTCTTAGAGTATTGATTTGCTCTTTAACAAAAATTTGTAAAGAGTTATAAAAGGTTTATTATACTATTACCTTATGGTCATACTGATTAAAGCTGAATAGATTTATCTATGAGGTTGTATTAAGAATTGGGTTTAACATCAACAGTACACTAATGTAAAGGTGAAATTTGGCTTATTTAGTATAAAAGTAATACAGGAAACATTGTCAAATATAAAATTGGCTTTCTTTGGGCTGTGTTTGTATAAATCTGTTATTGGTATTTGTTTCAAAATTACAAAGACTTTTGTAATTCTAATATGGCTTAGCATATGTTATTAATAATTATAAGTGTTAGGTAAAATTTTGTATGACACGAAGTAGCCAAATTTCCTTATCAATTGTGGCTTTAATTGCGGCTGTCTTACAACTTTTTGCCATCCACAGATAATTATCTTGTGTTGGTCCTCTTCGAAAGGTGGTTTACAATAAGCTACAGGGCTTTGACAGATGTTCCTAAATGCAAATTTCTGGTAACTTTGGAGATTGTGACATTAGAATACAGAAAAAAAATCTTTCAGGACTCTCACAAAGACCTGAAATGTTCATGACTATCAAGGAGAACAGGAGTTAATTACGTGGACTGAACTAATAGAAGACTGAAGTAATCTTGTTGACTTTTTTCTTAAAACACTGCTGATCCTTTGTTTTGTTTTTCTGAATTAAGGAAACTTTTTAGTTATTTACAGCTTGTAACAATTGAGTAAAGTATACTCCTGTGAACAAAATTTGGAGCATATTTGTTTCTCTCTACCTGATTTCTCCAGAATTTGGCAACTATTTGTGAGTATTCTCAATTTATGGCATAGTTACTTGCGTAAGAGCAATAAAAAATCTGTTTTCTTTTGCACAAGACACAGTTGGAGAAATTGCTTATTTTGCCAAAGCTTTGAGGGGAATGGTATGCTTTCTTTTAAGGAATCAAACTTAACAAAGCCAATTAAAACCTCTTGGGAAAACTAGCCTCATACTTTGTCTACCCAGTCCCTGTACAGAATTCCTGTACAGGGTTCCTGATCTGTGGTAAATAAAGAATGTCACTTTATGACAGGTCCAGGAGCACCAAGTTATCTTGGGACCTCAAGAGGAGATAAGTTTACTCAACTCATATGTATTTGAAGGTACAAACTTATGGCAGGGCTTGGCTTTAAAAAAGTCTTATTTGAGATTCCTTCTATGGAACAGAGTTTCATCAAAGCCAATTTTTAAAAAAGCTTATGTGAAAAATTATTATTGCTGCACTTTATACAAATAATCAGGGCAATTATAATAAAGCAAATTGGTCTTACCATGCTTTGTCTTTAGTAAAAATGGGAGGCTGGAGAAATTATGTTTCAAAATCTATGGTACACTTACTATTAGATTCTAGTCTCATTGGTTTTTTTCATGTTTGTTTATGAAATTTAGGCTAATCACTGGTTGGTTCACCAGAATAAGCAATTTAATAATCTTGTTTGTTCCAGTGAACCAACCAGTGATCTCTGACTGCAGCTCAGAAGAAACAAGATAAATGAGTAATGTAAAAATCTAGATCAGTATTCTAATTCTGAACACATATTGGAATCAGCTAGGAACCCTGTGTCAGCTTGTTTCCAACAACTGCCCAGTTCTTAGAAAGCCTTCCTGTTTAGTTTACTTGGAATGATTTTACTCACTTTACTTTCACTGTGATTGTACTTTTTGTATAGGAATTCAAGATAAGCTTACTCAATGCTTTCTTAAATTGGACACTCATTAATCTTCCAGATATCACCTTTTGTTGGAACTAGAAGTTATGAACAACCCTCACCATACCGACATTTTCTGACTGTAATCCTCTCTACCTTGAACGTAAGAGACCCAATTGTTAGGAATATCATTGCCCCCATTCAGCCTTAAGAAGCTATAGAAGACAGATCTTCATCCCTCTGCAATGCTTAGGATTAACGGCCCTCTTGTATAGGGAGGGGAGAAATATGTCAGAGGTGTTTGAACCAGATAAACTCCATTCTTGAGTGAGGGCTAGGAAAATGAGACTGGGACTTGCTGGGTTGCATTCCCAGAAAGTTAGGTATTCCTAGCCTCTAGATGTTTATGGTTAAGGAAACAGATTGATAATGTTTGCTAAACAGACCCAACTTAGGAGTGTTCTAATATCCCAACATCTTGAGAACAGAATATTCCTAATTTTGCTTTAAAAATAATAATATTGATCCTTGCAAAATAGAGTAATTATAAAAATTAATGCCTTACCACAAGCCCTGTGGCAGAACATATCACCGCATGATCTTTTTTCATCCTATGTATAAACAAGTATTGGACCTAGGGTGGATGCCTTCCTTCTCTTACTTTTAGTAATGTCCTACTCCGTCTATGGAGTAGCTGTTCTTTCCCTACTTTACTTTCTTAATAAACTTGCTTTTGCTTTGCACTGAGGACTTGTCCTGAATTTTTTCTTGTGTGAGATTCAAGAACCTGCTCTTGGGGTCTGGATCAGGACCCCTTTCTGCTAACACTATGATGAAATGGATAAAGTTGAAATCAAACTGATATTTATGTTTTTTTCTTTTCTGAGAAATTCAGTCCATAAAAGGTTTTATGTCACTTTCACTTTGTTCTATTGTTTGGTTTCTGAATGTCTTACTTTCTGAAAAGAAATCCCTAATCTCTTATCAATAGTGAATATAACTCATTCTTTTACCTTATGAGTTAATATTTAATTAAATTAAAAATTCTGTATGAGTTTGAATATTAATTTCCTCGTTGGTAGAATTTCTTCACAAAATCAGTATTCTCCTGTTATAATGCTCCAAAGGAAATTATCCTACAAATCATAACTGAATTCAACCATTCTTTCAAAAATATCTTAATATCTGCACTCTATTTCTTCCATTTTGAATATATTCTCATAGCTAGTAGTCTTGCTGTGGACAAGGAATAGGTTTTAGAATTTGTGAGCAAATAAAGATATGCAAAACCATGGGCTCCTACTTTAAACTATCTTGAGCTTGTAGAATCTGTATCATCTCGTGTGATAAAGAATAAACTGTTAACGTAGAAAGGAAACAAGAAAAACCGAGGGAATTAACCTAATCAGTTAGACATTTTAGTGCCTTGAGGAACTAAACTGTTCCATTCTTCATGAACCAGATGATATCTGTAAAAGTGTTGTTCTTTCTTTGTTCCCTTTTGGTCTTACGATATTTCTCCTCATTGGCTTTTCAAGTCTTGCCAAAATTGATGCTGTTTTTGTTGTTCCAAAATAGTTGCTGGCACATGCTATGTGGCAGACATTAAACTCCAACTAACACATCCTTACTGATTAGTTTCTAGTTTATGGTTGCTGAGGACTGAGCAGAGCTCTTCCAAAGCTTAATTTATAAAGCACTGAAAACTATAAGCAGGCACATACTAAAATCTGTTCATATAAGTGTAAGCTAATATTTGTGCCACATATTACAGGTATAGAACCTGTATGATTAGAAATAGAACATCCAAACATCAATTGAATTATCCATTATTAATAAATAGTAAAATTGTGAGTAGAATATTAAAAATTCATATGTGTACAAATAGGAAAGCAACAAATAACAAAGCATTCTACTTTATTATTTAGAAAAAGATAATGAAAGGAGATCAATACCTGTATCAGTAGTTAAAATAATATTTAAGATAAACGTCTCAATTTTCTCTTTCTCCTCCTTCTTTTCCCCACATCTTTTAATTATGAATTTCTTAATTAAGAATTTGTTTTAGGAGGTAAGAGCTGTTATTTCATTTATTCATTTTTTTCAACAACTATTGCCTGGACACGTTCAATTTGTCAGATCCTCTACTAGGCTCTGGGAATGCAACAGTGAACAAAAACAAACATCCTTTATATGTTCATGGTACTTTCAGTAAGGTTGTAAAGAAATAACCAAATCAAGTTATCTTTGAAATAAAGTCCACATTGTCCTTTTGCAAACGCTGTAGGGGAAAGGTACATGTGGAGTGATAATGTTACCAAAGGGGTCAGGAAATGCTAACTCAACCACACTAAGGTGACTGACTATAGGAAAGAATGGACTCTACTGAGAGGGGAGTGGAAAGCATATCCAGCAGATGGAGTCGGGTCTGCAAAGAAGTGCGGTGGGTACAGGAAATCTAGATAATTTTACTCTGTATAGAGTAAAGGAGAAAATGGGGACCAAAATCAAGCTATAGAGGTTGTTAAACACAGACCATGGAGAGCTTCTCAGGCTAGGTTAAGAGTATTGTTTTCATGCCAAGAGTCATTGCAGGGCATTGAAATATTACGAGCACCTGATAGATGAGGTTTTTTTTTGTTTTTGTCTTTGTTTTTTGAGACAGAGTCTCATTCTGTGGCCCAGGCTGGAGTGCAGTGCTGCAATCTCAGCTTCCTGTAACCTCTGCCTCTGGGGTTCAAGCGATTCTCCTGCATCAGCCTCCAGAGTGGCTGAGATTATAGGCACACACCACCACACCTGGCTATTTATTTGTATTTTTAGTAGAGACTGAGTTTCACCCTGTCTTGAATGGGGTCAAGCTGGTCTTGAACTCCTGACCTCAAATGATTCACCTTCCAAACTGCTGGGATTACAGGCGTGATCCACTATGCCAGCCAACTGATAGAGTTTTGAAAAGAACACTGTGACTGTACACTGCAGAGTGGATGGTAAAGAGGACAATTTAGTTATGAATAAGCCAATTGGAGGTTAGTTTCACATGTTTTGCAGGTGAAATTTAATATTAACTTTAACCAGAGTAATTGGAAAGCTCTTCAAAAGATGTATTAGAAAGTGTTCATATATTCCATACAAAAGCTTTTGAGAAATATCAGTGATTTTAGGGTTGGACAATATTTTTTGTCTCTAAGTCAGTATGACAAATAAGGCAGGAGTTTTTGAGGCTACAAGTGAATACCTTACTTGGATTTTGTACATGTTAAGTTTATTTACCATCAGAGAAAAATATTTATATTCTGAAGAGTGGGGTCAGAAAGCTATAGCCAAATCCATCTTCCCCGCTGAGTAATTTTGTAAATATAGTTTATTGAATCACAGTCACACCCATTCATTAGTGCATCATCTTTTAATGTTTTTGCACAGTGGTGGAGTTGAATAGTTCCAACAGAGATTATATGGCCTGCAAAGCAGATAACATATATTATCTGCTCCTTTACAAAAGTTTGACTACTGTCCTAGAAAATGGAGATAATTTTATTTTTATTTTCTTTGTTACTCTCTTCATTGATGTTTGTCACCAAAAAGGTAATCACCAAAAAGGTAATCACTCCTAAGTAGCCACATTACTTAATGTATGTGTTCAAAAAATAAATTATTACATTTCTACAACTTGTAGGCATGGGTAATATTTAGGATGATACTTGAAGGTGACTCACATGTGTGAACAATTGAATCCAGTCAGTATGAAAGTGCTATGTGATATAGCCAATCCCCTTGCAAACCATCTTTAAAGAATATTCCCCAAACACAAAACAAATAAACACACAGAGTCCATGTTTATAGCTTATACTATTTTAGAAAATTACTGAAACATAACATAATTTTATTTCTTTGCATTAGTAGCTTTCATGTTTCCACAATATCTCTCTACCTTATAAAATAAACTCAGGCATAACTGTCCAATGTCACAGATTGACAGAGCCAGAATTCTAACCCATCTTGTAATTAAGACACTGGGTCCCCCTGAACCCAATAATTGATTTAATGTGCACCAATTTGTGAATGATATTGTTCACTAATGAAAGACTGTTGTACTAGGATTTACTACTAGAATAAAGGTTTAACTGTGTATGTAGCCTTGTGAGCTCATTGCCTCATTTAGTTCAACCAATAATAATTAGAAAAATTATTTAAATATCTAATGCATATAATAGAGCAATAGATATTTCTTCCTCCCCCTCCCCCAAAAAAAGATATTTTGAAGGCATAAACCATTAAAACTGTTTTTGTGTCCTCCATAGCAAAGACAGCTCTTCTAATAGAAGGAATCTAAATGATTATGGAATGAAAAGAAGTGCTGTCATTCAATATGAAAACTACTCCAGTAAGCCTCCTAAATAGTCAAAAGGGTGAACCAAATTACTACTTATGTAGTTCCTTTCAGTTAAATCTTTATGAGCACCATGCTGCTTCCTTGAAGTGTAAACATTTATCAAACACAAGGGAAAACATATGTGTGAATAATATTGTTTGGAATAATGTCAGCATCACCCTCCTTATTTAATAAAATACCTAATTGAACATGATCACATAAAGAAACAATCACTTATTTCTAGAAATAAGTAGAAGGAAATACACCAAAATATTAATTTATTTTATTTTGTGGAATTAGTGCATTTTTGTTCTCATTTAATCTCTGTTTTCCAAATATACTTTAATACAAATGTATTGCCTTGTTAATAGAAATATATTTTATGGAAAAAAGTAAAATATTAATAGATTTTTAAAAAGATTTGTGCACATTAAATTTAATCTCTATTGAATATCCAAGATAAATTGATATTGTTGATTTATGAACTATGCTGAAAAAATACTTTCAAGGCTAGTAGGTGCAAAGAATGCACCAAAGGATGCAAAGAAATAACTGTTAACAAAACCCAAATCTTTTGTGTTTCAATGCATTAAAAGGCATTCAGTGATAATAGCTCCTCTGTATAAAATAGCATAGTTGTCTTAGCCCATTTTTGTGCTGCTATAAAAGAATATCTGAGTCTGGGTAGCTTAAAATGGAAGAAAATTATTGGCTTAGAATTCTGGAGGCTGGACGTCCAAAACTGAGGGGCCGGCATTGGGAAGGGGCTTCTTGTTCATCAGTCCGTATTGAAGGGCAAAGAGAGGGTGAGAGAGAGCAGCAGTGGGCTAAACTCACCCTTTGATAAGGAACCAACTCCTGCGGTAATTAATCCACTCATAAGGGCAGTGCCGCCATGACTCAAACACTTCTATTTAGGTCCCACCTCCCAACACTGCCATATTGGGAATCAGTCTTCCAAAACGTGTGCTTTGGGGGACACATTCAAACTATAGCAATAGTACTGAATACTTAATTTAATTTAATTTAATTTTACATAAGTGATGATTAAGTTTTGCTCACCAGCCTGTTGGTGACAAATGGTATTGTGAAGCATATTCGTGACTATAGAAACGTGTTCATGAAAAAGCAGTAGGCTTACTGCTCATTTATGTCTTAACTGAGGTATTAAGGGATCTTAGAAAGAGCAGAGGTTTAGAGTAAGCTAAATCTTTTTAAATTTCTCTCTTGTTTTTCCCAAAGTTGGAGTCTTAGCTCTTTCATCCTTAAGAATGGGGTTAACATCTCTTCTACTATCCTCTAAGCATTAGTTCTTATTTGTAACAGTAATAGGTAACCTTTGCTGTGCGTTTCATATGTAAGAGGAACTTTGCATCTGTGAAATCTATGAAAGTTATCTAATTAAAATGGTCCTATTAGAATCTTTGTGTGCAGAATATAACATTCAGGATTAGAATGGTTTAATAACTGGGTTAAGGTCTTACAAATAGTAGGGTAATAACTGGAATCACATCCAGACAGTCTGGTATTTGAGTTCAAGCTCGTAGTAACTATGCAAAACTTGATTTAGTTTTTTCATCTCAACTGATATGCTAATACTAATACTTTGATTACATGAGCGCCACCAGACTTCGAGTAACTCCAGTTTCTTTCCTATCAAAAAATTTCTTTAGGCTTTTGGATGTAAAGAGACTCATAAATTCAGCAAATCTTCACTTTTAGTTACAAGTGTTTCTCCTTCACTTAGATAAAAAGAAATCCCACAAATGATTTTATAGCAGACCTCTGTTATTTGTCTGCTGATAATTCATTAAACAAAGCCAAAAAAGGAAGAAAAGCTTTTCTGTTTTTTATTTTTTTGACTTGTTAATCCTTGCAAAGTTCATCCTGCTAGGAAGCTGCAGGGTACTTTAAACCAGGTCATTTTAACTAAACATAAATACAGCACAAATTGGATGTCCCCTCAGGCCTTTGAACTGACTTAAAGCTAAGACTTTACGCAGGCCTTTGGTTTTATCTATGCATGTCCTTGGAGGAGAGCCAAATTCTCAGCAGAAACACACATTTGCAGGAATAGGACCAGCTGCAGAAGGTTTTGAAGCTATAAGCACTAGCACTTTCTAAAAGCTGAAAAATATAAACGATCTCTGAACTTTAATTACTTGCCTTCTCCAAAGGCACATGTGGAAACCCCATGTCTATGCCTAAACTATTCTCTGCTGTAGGGTATGATGGAAAGACAATTAGCTTTGGAGCTTGCCCAGTTTTGCAATACTGGCCTGCTATTCAGTTTTAAAATAATTTAATGTTTTGGGGTTTTTTTTGTATGTTCCTGGAATATAGCAGAATATCAACAAATAGTTTTATATTGAAGCTGACCACTTTGCATTACCAGTATTCAGAAGTATGTCATTCAAGATATTCAATTTTTTAGTAAAGATTTCAAATATTCATCTTGTTCTAAAGCTATCTTGCCTTTTAGTGAATTCCCTTTTCCTTTTCCTTTCACAGCCTTCCACTGCAACTGTCTTTCTAATGACTGTATCATTTTGCACCATCATTATACAGAAGGCTCATCCTTTAGAGCAAGTAAAACACTAATTTATAGAGCATTCATGAAATACTCCTTCAAACTTATTTAAGCTTAAATGATACAGTCTCAAGTACCAAATTTCTAAAAAAGGCTTGAAAGCCTTTGGAATTAAATGGGAGAAAATATTTTTCCATGTCTCATTAAAAGGAATGTATTTAAAGAGTTCAATTAGGAAAGACAAAATAAATTTGTTCTTTTAAGTATAACAATGGAAAGAAGCATCTTACCAAGTAATGTCTTCTGAATTCAGGCATATTGGTTTAATTTTCAAGATTAACTAATCTTACAATTACATATATTATAATCTGCAATTATATCCTGTAATATAATATGAGTATTCTACCCAAGATTAATGGCATTGTAGATCCATTTCCTTTCCTAAGAGATAAAGAGACTAAAGGAGATTGTCAATCCCCCGTGTCCAGAAGTAGAAAGAGTACTGTGTTCTGCTTCAATGACATGAACACCACTCTCAAGCTTGCCTGTTTATAACACACAAAAAATAAGACAAGTGTCAACTTTAGAAGACTAAAAAGAGAATGAATTTGAAGTAAACTATGGGATACCTGTTTTCTTTTTCTGGATTCTTGGAGTTAAATGAAGCCCTGAGAAATGCCTATCTATATATTCTGGAGTCCTTTCAAATGACACCAATAATTTACAGTCCCTTAATAACTGAAGATACCTGAATCAATATTGATTCAAAACTCTGGCTTCCAGCTTTACTGAGTGTTCTGGGAGTTAATAGAGGTCTCCAGCATATGCAAAAGACACCCAAAAGAAACCCTGGGAAACAGAAAAGAAGACTTTCAAAGTCTCATGAATTATATGCCACCTCAAGGCCCTTGTAGCAGCAGGCTAGCTTATACTTAAAGGGATAAATCGAAGCATTAATAGGTCTTGTCGGGAAAGCAGGTGTTTTGACTGCCTTTATGGTTCATTTTCATGCAAAAGTGTGGGACACAGGAATCACAAGGGATTGCAAATAAATGGCACTGACAGGATTGATCCCACCAGGCGAGGGGGCTAAAATCAGCCTGTCTTTTCATATTATGAAATACACCTAATAGCAGAGCCTCTTTAAGCTCTAGCTCCACAATAGCCTATTTGTGAGCTCAGGATTTTTCTTCTTTTTTGTTTCTTGTCTTTTCTTTTTATGATAAACTATTCCAGCAACCATAGCAGGTTTAGAATGTTAAAGAACCATGGTGCACAAAATTTGACCAAAGGACTTTTGTTTTAGAAGGACTTTAAGGACAGGATATACAAACTCTGTAATCTGGTTCCAAGATGGAAGGGGAGGAAGAGGACGAGGAGAAGCATATCCTTCATTTCACACTCATCTCGAGATTCAGGGACAGCCAAAATATCATCGAAAAGTTCCAGGAACATAAACAGCTACCAAGTGTTGGTTTATGTGAGGCTTTCTACTTTAAAAGGTGACTAAATTTGGAGAAAAAAAATTAAACTTAAAAAAAAACTCAAATAAATTTATGGTCAATTTGACCTTTTATAGAATGGCACTTTTGACTTATTATGTCATGATCTGCTAGGTTTCTTTATTTTACTTTTTAATTTAATTTAATTTTATTTTTATTATACTTTAAGTTCTAGGATACATGTGCACAACGTGCAGGTTGGTTACATATGTATACATGTGCCATGTTGGTGTGCTGCACCTGTTAACTCGTCATTTACATTAGGTATATCTCCTAATGCTATCCCTCCCCCCTCTCCTACTCCCACCCCATGACAGGCCCCGGTGTGTGATGTTCCCCACCCTGTGTCCAAGTGTTCTCATTGTTCAATTCCCACCTATGACTGAGAACGTGCAGTGTTTTGTTTTCCATCCTTGTGAAAGTTTGCTCAGAATGGTGGTTTCCAGCTTCATCCATGTCCCTACAAAGGACATGAACTCATCCTTTTTTTATGGGTGCATAGTATTCCATGGTGAATATGTGCCACATTTTCTTAATCCAGTGTATTATTGATGGACATTTGGGTTGGTTCCAAGTCTTTGCTATTATGAATAGTGCCACAATAAACATATGTGTGTGCATATGTCATTATAGCAACATGATTTATAATCCTTTGGGTATATGTCCAGTAACGGGATGGCTGGGTCAAATGGTATTTCTAGTTTTAGATCCTTGAGGAATTGTCACGCTGTCTTCCACAATGGTTGAACTAGGTTATGGTCCCACCAACAGTGTCAAAGCGTTCCTATTTCTCCACATCCTCTCCAGCACCTGTTGTTTCCTGACTTTTTAATGATCCCAATCTAACTGGTGTGAGATGGTATCTCATTGTGGTTTTTATTTGCATTTCTCTGATGGCCAGGGATGATGAGCATTTTTTCATGTGTCTGTTGGCTGCATAAATGTCTTCTTTGAGAAGTGTCTGTTCATATCCTTTGCCCATTTTTTGATGGGGTTGTTATATTTTTTCTTGTAAATTTGTTTAAGTTCTTTGTAGATATTAGCCCTTTGTCAGATGGGTAGATTGTAAAAATGTTCTCCCATTCTGTAGGTTGCCTGTTCACTTTGATGGTAGTTTCTTTTGCTGTGCAGAAGCTCTTTAGTTTAATCAGATCCCATTTGTCCATTTTGGCTTTTGTTACCATTGCTTTTGGTGTTTTAGTCCTGAAGTCCTTGCCCATGCCTATGGCCTGAATGGTATTGCCTAGGTTTTCTTCTAGGGTTTTTATGGTTTTAGGTCTAACATTTAAGTCTTTAATCCATCTTAAATTAATTTTTGTGTAAGGAAGGGATCCAGTTTCATCTTTCTCCATATGGCTAGCCCGTTTTCCCGGCACCTTTTATTAAATAGGGAATCCTTTCCCCATTTCTTGTTTTTGTCAGATTTGTCAAAGATCAGATGGTTGTAGATGTGTGGTATTATTTCTGAGGGCTCTATTCTGTTCCATTGGGCTATATCTCTGTGTTGGTACCAGTACCATGCTGATTTGGTTACTGTAGCCTTGTAGTATAGTTTGAAGTTAGGTAGCATGATGACTCCAGCTTTGTTCTTTTGGCTTAGGATTGTCTTGGCAATGCGGACTCTGTTTTGGTTCCATATGAACTTTAAAGTAGTTTTTTCCAATTCTGTGAAGAAAGTCATTGGTAGCTTGATGGGGATGGCATTGAATTTGTAAATTACCTTGAGCAGTATGACCATTTTCACAATATTGATTCTTTCTATCCATGAATATGGAAAGTTCT